>NW_006783088.1:928602-938327 GCF_000442215.2 Lipotes vexillifer | reverse complement strand
TTTTGCAGTAGGCGGGCCTCTCACTGTTGTGGCCTCTCCCGTTGCGGGGCACAGGCTCTGGATGCGCAGGCTCAGTGGCCATGGCTCACGGGCCCTCTGCATCACATTTATCACCATCTGACGTAATTGTTTTCCCTCACTCCACAGTTGTGTCAGTTCATGAGGGCAGGGTTCTCTCCTGTGTCCTCAGTGCCTAAAACAGTCCCTGGCATATTGTAAGTACCCAGTAAATATTTGTGGACTAAATGACCAGTGGATTTATCACAGTTCCGGGCATCTAACAGAGGCTCAATGTCTACAGAATGAAAGACAACAAACTTTGTTTCCGCCAAGGGTTCTATTTAAAAGTATCCTGATCATTTCCTACTACCTCCTGTGGTTTCATAACTCCATGATCCCTTTTGTGAAAGGTCCGCTTGGGCTAGTTGTATGCTCCTACGACGCCCTCTCAGCTCTCTTTTGAAATATGCTAGCTGCTTATTAATGTCTGTTTTTTTTTTTCCCAACGGACCTTAACTGTTTCAATAGGGCAGAACCCGTGTGAGCCTTGCTCACACATGCGCTTCCCATGCACTGCTAACTCTTGGTAGACAGTAAATGAGTATTTGTTGACTGAAGGGGCCAGGTATTGTTAACAGTGCCAAGGAGAGATTAAAATATGTTCCTTGACCTCAGGCAGCTGAGTGAGTCATGCTTTAGGGAAATCCCCTCCCCTCAAGTGCCTCAGTACATAGATCTTTAAGGAAATTCCTTCACCTGAAGATTCAACATTTACAAAATTAGACACCTCCTCGGGTTCCAGGATTGAACATGGAGATTCTGCTGTTTATTCAGCACAGGAAAATTATGAAACGTTACCCAGATTTCTCTATATTTAAGAATCCTTCTCTTTAAGTCTCTCAACTTGCAGGGAAGAGGCAGTGATGGTGAGTTACCAAAAGGCCTGCTTGGGTTAACCAAATAACAATAAAAATAATAGTAATAATAATAATAGTTAATACTAAAATATGAAATTCATTAGTATTCATTAGTTCATTAGTTAATAATAAAAATACTAAATTTATTTATCCAAATAGATGAGATCTGATTCAATGCATTAGGTACAGAGTCTAAGATTCTCAAATATTTTTGTTAGCATTTTATTGATTCCCATGATTTTTGTTTTAAGCTACTCTCTTTTCTTTTTTTAACATCTTTATTGGAGTATAATTGCTTTACAATGGTGTGTTAGTTTCTGCTGTATAACAAAGTGAATCAGCTATACCTATACATATATCCCCATACATATCCCCTCCCTCTTGTGTCTCCCTCCCACCCTCCCTATCCCACAACTCTAGGTGGTCACAAAGCACCCAACTGATCTCCCTGTGCTATGCAGCTGCTTCCCACTAGCTTTTTATTTTACATTTCATAATGTATATATGTCAATGCCATTCTCTCACTTTGTCTCAGCTTACCCTTCCCCCTCCCAGTGTCCTCAGGTCTATTCTCTTTGTCTGCATCTTTATTCCTGTCTTGCCCCTAGGTTCTTCAGAACCTTTTTTCTTTTTTTAGATTCCATATATATGTGTTAGCATACAGTATTTGGTTTTCTCTTTCTGACTTCCTACACTCTGTATGACAGAATCTAAGTCCAGCCACCTCACTACAAATAACTCAATTTGGCTTCTTTTTATGGCTGAGTAATATTCCATTGTATATATGTGCCACATCTTCTTTATCCATTCATCTGTCGATGGACACTTAGGTTGCTTCCATGTCCTGGCTATTATAAATAGAGCTGCAATGAATATTATGGTATATGAATCTTTTTGAATTATGGTTTTCTCAGGGTATATGCCCAGTAGTGGGATTGCTGGGTCATGTGGTAGTTCTATTTTTAGATTTTTAAGGAACCTCCATACTGTTCTCCACAGTGGCTGCATCAATTTACATTCCCACCAACAGTGTAGGAGGGTTCCCTTTTCTCCACACTCTCTCCAGCATATATTGTTTGTAGATTTTTTAATGATGGACATTCTGACTGGTGTGAGGTGATATAAGTTACTCTCTTTCTTTTAAGGACTTTACTGGGTTGCTTATTACAAAAAATATATTTTGTTGTAATAAAATGAAAAGATACATAAATATATGAAGTAAAAAGGGGAGAGTGGTTTCCTCTTTTCCCTCTGCCTCCCAAACTCATCACCCAGAGGTAACTTGTTAGTTTTGTATGAATCTTTTTATGCTCATTAAAAATTTACTTACTTATTTTAAATGATATTTCGAATCATTTTCTGCAACTTAATAGTTTGCTTTATGTTATGAAAATCCTTGTAACTTGTTAATTGCAGTGTGCTTTCTTCTCATTCAAAAGCTGTACAGGGAGACAAGCAAAAGCTAAGAGAATTCAGCACCACCAGATCAACTTTACAACAAATGCTAAAGGAACTTCCCTAGGCATGAAACAAAAGAGAAGGAAAAGACCTACCATAACAAACCCAAAACAGTTAAGAAAATAGTAATAGGAACATATATATCGATAACTGCCTTAAATGTAAATGAATTAAATGCTCCCACCAAAAGACATAGACTGGCTGAATGGATACAAAAACAAGACCTGTATATATGCTGTCTACAAGAGACCCACGTCAGAGCTAGGGACACATACAGACTGAAAGTGAGGGGATGGAAAAAGATATCCCATGCAAATGGAAATCAAAAGAAAACTGCAGTAGCAATTCCCATATCAGACAAAATAGACTTTAAAATAAAGACTATTACAAGAGACAAAGAAGGACACTACATAATGATCAAGGGATCAATCCAAGAAGAAGATATAGCAATTGCAAATACGTATGCACCCAACATAGGAGCACCTCAATACATAAGGCAAATGCTAACAGCCATCAAAGGGGAAATTGACAGTGGCACAGTCATAGTAGGGGACTTTAACACTTCACTTTCACCAATGGACAAATAATCCAAAATGAAAATAAATAAGGAAACACAAGCTTTAAATGATACATTAAACAAGATGGACTTAGTTGAAATTTATAGGCCATTCCATCCAAAAACAGCAGAATACACTTTCTTCTAAAGTGCTCATGGAACATTCTCCAGGATAGATCATATCTTGAGTCAAAAACCAAGCCTTGGTAAATTTAAGAAAATTGAAATCATATCTAGTATCTTTTCTGACCACAATGCTATGAGACTCGATTTCAATTACAGGATAAAAACTGTAAAAAATACAAACACACGGAGGCTAAACAATACACTACTAAATAACCAGGAGATCACTGAAGAGATCAAAGAGGAAATAAAAAATACCTAGAAACAAATGACAATGAAAACACGACCACCCAAAACCTATAGGATACAGCAAAAACAGTTCTAAGAGGGAAGTCTATAGCAATACAATCCTACCTCAAGAAACAAGAAACATCTCAAATAAACAACCTAACCTTACACCTAAAGCAACTAGAGAAAGAAGAACAAAAAAACCCCCAAAAGTTAGCAGGAGGAAAGAAATCATAAAGATCAGATGAGAAATAAATGAAAAAGAAATGAAGGAAACAATAGCAAAGATCAATAAAACTGAAAGCTGGTTCTTTGAGAAGATAAACAAAATTGATAAACCACTAGCCAGACTCATCAAGAAAAAAAGGGAGAAGATGCAAATCAATAGAATTAGAAGGGAAAAAGGAGAAGTAACAACTGACACTGCAGAAATGTAAAGGATCATGAAAGACTACTACAAGCAACTCTATGCCACTAAAATGGAAAACCTGGAAGAAATGGACAAATTCTTAGAAAAGCACAACCTTCCGTGACTGATCCAGGAAGAACAGAAAATATAAACAGACCAATCACAAGCACTGAAATTGAAACTGTGATTAAAAATCTTCCAACAAACAAAAGCCAAGGACCTGATGGCTTCACAGGCAAATTCTATCAAACATTTAGAGAAGAGCTAACACCTATCCTTCTCAAACTCTTCCAAATATAGCACAGGGAGGAATACTCCCAAACTCATTTATGAGACCACAATCACTCTGATACCAAAACCAGACAAAGATATCACAAAAAGAAGAAAACTACAGGCCAATATCACTGTTGAACATAGATGCAAAAATCCTCAACAAAATTCTAGCAAACAGAATCCAACAGCACATTAAAAGGATCATACACCCTGATCAAGTAGGGTTTATCCTAGGAATGGAAGGTTCTGCAATATACGCAAATCAATCAATGTGATACACCATATTAACAAATTGAAGGAGAAAAACCATATGATCATCTCAATACATGTAGAAAAAGCTTTCAACAAAATTCAACACCCATTTATGATAAAAACCCTGCAGAAAGTACGCATAGAGGGAACTTACCTCAACATAATAAAGGCCATATATGACAAACTCACAGCCAACATCATCCTCAATGGTGAAAAACTGAAACCATTTCCACTAAGATCAAGAACAAGACAAGGTTGCCCACTCTCACCACTATTATTCAACATAGTTTTGGAAGTTTTAGCCACAGCAATCAGAGAAGAAAAAGAAATAAAAGGAATCCAAACTGGAAAAGAAGTAAAACTGTCACTGTTTGCAGATGACATGATACTATACATAGAGAATCCTAAAGATGCTACCAGAAAACTACTAAAGCTAATCAATGAATTTGGTAAACTAGCAGGATACAAAATTAATGCACAGAAATCTTTTGCATTCTTATACACTAATGATGAAAAATCTGAGAGAGAAATTAAGGAAACACTCCCATTTACCTTTGCAAAAAAAAGAATAAAATACCTTGGAATAAACCTACCAAAGAAGACAAAAGACCTGTATGCAGAAAACTATAAGACATTGATGAAAGAAATTAAAGATGATACAAACAGATGGAGAGATATACCATGTTCTTAGATTGGAAGAATCAACTTGTGAAAATGACTATACTCCCCCAAAGCAATCTACAGATTCAATGCAATCCATAGCAAACTACCAATGGCAATTTTCACAGAAGTGAAATAAAAAATTTCACAATTTGTATGGAAACACAAAAGACCCCGAATAGCCAAAGCAATCTTGAGAAAGAAAACTGGATCCGGAGGAGTCAGGCTCCCTCATTTCAGACTATATTACAAAGCTACAGTAATCAAGACAGTATGGTACTGGCACAAAAACAGAAACATAGATCAGTGGAACAGGATAGAAAGCCCAGAGATAAACCCACTCACAATGGTCACCTTATCTTTTTTTTTAATTAATTTATTTTATATTATTATTTATTTTTGGCTGCACTGGGTCTTTGTTGCTTTCTCCAGTTGCGGCGAGCAGGGGCTACTCTTCATTGCGGTGCACAGGCTTCTCATTGCTGTGGCTTCTCTTGTTGCGGAGCATGGGCTCTAGCCAGGTGGGCTTCAGTAGTTGTGGCTCATGGGCTCTAGAGCGCAGGCTCAGTAGTTGTGGCACACAGGCTTAGTTGCTCGGCGGCATGTGGGATTTTCCCGGACCGGGGCTCGAACCTGTGTCCCCTGCATTGGCAGGCAGATTCTTAACCACTACGCCACCAGGGAAGCCCTCTCAGGTACTTTTTATCTGAAGTTTATGTGTTATCAAGATCATAGACATGGGAGATCATCTGAAGCATTATGTCATCATCAAAGTTTTGGCAAGAAACTTCCAACAGGCCTGGTCTAGATATCATGGGAAAGCTGTCTCATCAGATGTTGTCTGCTTCAATTCCAGGAAATCTTTACTTTTAGGTCACCAGATGATATGCAGGTCCAGCCAGTGTTTGGTGCTTTCTTTAGGTATGTCACATGAATCCCAGGGTCAGTTCCTTGGAGCTTAGCGACACAAGAGTTGGTTAGCAGTGTCTGATAGGGGCCTTTCCAATGAGGTTGAAGAGAATTCTTCTGGAGCTGTCTTCTACAGTAGAGAAAATCTCCAGGTTGCAAAGGTACGATGCTTAAGGTCTTTTTCTCCCAAGGTCGCATTGTAAAAAATTGCTCTACCAAAACATAGTTATTTTTAATAGAAGCAATTAGGCCTTTGCCATAATAGACTATCTCTCTGTTTATCTGTTGTGGGTCAGAAGAATCAGGAATCAAGTACATTGGGCATCCCATGGCTATCTCAATGGGTGAGAGTTTATGAGTTCCTAAAGAGGTAGATATAAGATTTAGAAGGACCAACAGCAACGCTTTGGGCCAAGGAATTTGGAGGGCCTCTACAAATTTTGCCAACTGAGTCTTAATAATGCCATTTGTGTGTTCACCTAAACCAGAGGATTGAGAGTGGTGAAGTGAAAATGTTGTAAAACTGGCCAAACAGCACAGACTTTTAAGGCAGTTGGCTACTATCATGGGTTCCTCAATCACTGTGAAATTCAAGAGGAGTTCACCATGTAGAGATCATCTTTTCCAAAAAGAACTTTAGCCACAGAAGAGACAGTAGCTTGTCTGCAATGAAAAGCTTCTGTTCAGTGTGAAAACATGCAGACCATGTCTAAAACATATTTATATCTGTTACTCAGAGGAAGTTGTGTGAAATACATTTGCCAGAGCTTGAATGGTCTGTTAGGAGGTTAAAAAAGTCCAGGAGCAGTATGAACAGGCTTCCTGTGTTGTACTTTGGACAAGTGAGACAAGTGAGGTAAGCACTGTGGGGGCTTTGCTAATATTTCCCCACTGATACTGATTCATGAAGACCATCATTTTGTCAGTAGGCCAGTGGTTTAATGCATGTACAGTCGTGAGGATTGGGAACTTTAGAGTGTCCGGTAGGACTTGGTTGTTATTTGGTCTAAACCACAGCTTTCTCTTTTTATCAAACGAACAATTGTTAAATTTCCAGTTTTGTTTTTCCTTTTTTGAGGCCAGTTTTTGAGCACCTCTAGCCAGTTTTTCTAAATTATCATTTAGGGGAATAACTCTTTGGACCATGATGGAGTTTGGCTCCTATTGGTCGCTTTAAGGGCAGCATTCCTTGCTGAAATAGCAGCTCACTTCCAGAGAGTCGAGTTTAGAATGCCCCAGAATCTTAATGATAGCTAAAGTGGCAGGTAAAAACATTACATTCAATAATTCCTGAACATAGGGGCCAATTTTAATTTTATTTCCACTGGAAGTAAGGAAGTCATGTTGCTTCCACAACATTCCAAAATCATGAGCTACTCCGAAAGTGTATTTACTGTCAATATAAATATTGGCAGTTTTGTCCTTGGCTAAGTACAGGTCTGTATAAGAGCATATAACTTGGTGTGTTGGGCTGAAGTAGCCATAGATAAAGATGCTGTTTCAACAATATCAAAAAGAGTCGTAATAGCATATCCAGCACAATATTTGCTGTTGTCACCTTTGAAATAAGAACCATCAGTGAACCATGGGAAGTCAGTGATACTCCATGGAATTTCCTGTAGCTCATCATGAGGAGGTGGTCCGTCAGTGTCAGGCAATCACAGATTACTCTGTCAGTGTCAAAGGGGAGGAGAGATGTCAGGTTAAGATTATTAAAACATAAAGGAATTATGTGAGGGGCAGTTAATGAAAGGACTTCATAGGAGGTGAGATGGATGGCTGAAAAATGTTGGGTGTGGTGAGAATTCAGGAAAGATTCTACTGCATGAGGCGCAAAAATAGTTAACAGAGAACCCACATGATATTCTCAGTGGCCTCAACCAGAAAGGCAGTGGCCTTAGTGGCTCTAAGGGATGGGTCATATCCCTGGCCCCTGGGTCCAGTTGCTGGCTATAATGCCCTTGGGGTCAAATATGGTCGCTGTTTTCTTGGGTGAGTACCCCAAGGGCATTTTCTTCCTTTTCATATTAAAAAAAAGGAAAAAGGAAATCTGATAATTGGGAGGCCCAAGGGCAGGTGGGTTCATCAAACTTTCCTTTAAGGCCTTAAGACCTTGAAGCCTATATCATTCAGTTCTTCTCATAAAATTGAGTCAGGGTTGTTTTTATTGAATAGAGGTTTTTGCCATAAAAGAGAAATTGTAATCCAGTTTCAGCAATAACAAACCAGCTGAGAAAACTTCAGAGTTAGTGTTTAGTTTTGGGTTTTGGGAAACTTGGGACACCATGAAGTCTATCTGGATCTAGATGTAGCCCTTGTTCTGACATCAGATGCCCTAAATGTTGAACTTGGGTTCGGGCAAACTGCAATTTTTCTTTGGCGACGTTCTATCCCCTTAAAACTAAGTGCATACTGACTTCCTGTGAGGATGCCTGGTAAGGAGAGCAGGGAAGCAAATCATCCACATATTGTAACAAAGTAGAACCTCAAGGGAACTTTATATCATCCAAATCAGCCTTCAGGATTTGCAAAAATAAGAAGGACTCTCAGTATAACCCTGAGGCATTACTGTCCAGGTGAATTGTTTTTCTCCTCAAGTGAAGGCAGAAAGGTATTTTCTAGCTTCATGAACTGGAGTACTGAAGAATGCACTGGATAAAACAATTACAGTAAAGAATTTACTTCCAGTGGGAATGGATGTTTGTAACATATGAGGGTAGGAAAAACAAGGTGTTGAGGGACAGCAACGTTTTTTTTTTGACTTCTCAGGTCTTTTTTTTTTTTTAATTTTATTGGAGTATAGTTGCTTTACAATATTGTGTTAGTTTCTACCGTACAGCAAAGCGAATCAGCTATACATGTACATACATTCCCTCTTTTTTGGATTTCCTTCCCATTTAGGTCACCACAGAGCACTGAGTAGAGTTCCCTGAGCTATACAGTAGGTTCTCATTAGTTACCTATTTTATACACAGCATCAATAGTGTATATATGTCAATCCCCATCTCCCAATTCATCCCACCCACCCCCTTCCCCCTTGGCATCCATACGTTTGTTCTCTATGTCTGTGTCTCTATTTCTGTTTTGTAAATAAGATCGTCTATACCAATTTTTTCAGATTCCACATATATACATTAATATATGATATTTGTTTTTCTCTTTCTGACTTACTTCACTCTGTATAACTGTCTCTAGGTCCATCCAAGTCTCTGCAAATGACCCAATTTCATTCCTTTTTATGACTGATATTCCATTGACAATGCTGTTTATTGCTTTAAGGTCCTGGACAAACCTGGAAGTTTGTCCAGGACCAAAACTTAGCCCTTAGGCTTTCTCACCAGTAAAATGCAAGTGTTAACAGGGACTAGTACAAGGGATAAAGAGGCTTCAAGCCTTGGGATCTTCTATTATGGGATTTATGCCTTGAAGGGCTCCTTTACTTGTAGGGTGTGGTTAATTCTGGGAAGACTGAGGGGTCTATATGAATTCTGATGGGAGGCGTGCTATGAATTTTGCCAACATCAGTTGGAGATTTTGCTCTTAAGGAAAGCGGTAGCTGATTTAATAGAGACAAATGATCAGTGTTTACAGAATCAGCTCTAGTGTTGTCAGAAACACAACAAATAAAAGATGTCAAAGTGTCATTTAATTCACCTGCTTGGTTACTTTGATGACTACAGTCAAATTCTAGAATCATTTTCCCCCTTTGGGAGAAAGGAATTCTGGCATGATACTTCTTTAAGAAGTCTCAGCCTCTAGTAAATGGATAGAGGTGGAGGAACTAAGGGGAAGATGGTGGGTGTCACTCAAGGGGCCTAAACAAAAGTGGATAGGTTCAGAGACAGGAACATTTTGAGGTTCATTGAAGATCTCCACTATTCAAGGAAGGGGCTGCTTTACAACAGCTGGCTTGAGCACTGAGAGTATGGCTGGTGTCAAT
>NW_006783088.1:887240-928508 GCF_000442215.2 Lipotes vexillifer | reverse complement strand
ATCGGAAGATATTCATCTCCAATCTGGAGAAACGTTTCTCCAAGACACTTAAGAGGGAGGATTGGGAAGAGGCTCTGTAGCCCTTGGAGCCTCATCATGGAGATCTGGGAGAACATCAGAAAGGCTGGTGAGAGGGCTGAAGGTGCCTAAGCACTTAAATTTGTACCATTCTTTTTCCAGTGTCCTGACTCTATGCAATAGCAGAAACTAAGAGAGTTTTGGTTTCATTTAGGAGCCTTCATTCACTGGAGTTGAAGATTAAGAATTTTATTGGTCTTCTTTTGAGATGACTCATCTAGAGTATGAGAGAGCTGGTTTGCCAGATTAACTAAATCTGGAGTGGATATAGTTTCCCATTCCATCCTGGTCCTTTTTACTAGAAGGGGAAGGTCCTGGTTCAGCCCATTAACAGGCATAGAGTTAAACGCTACTCAGGTGGAATCAACATCTTAAGGAAGACCAGAACTTTCTTTAAATAAAGTCTGAAGTTAATTGTAATAACCATGAAAAGGTTCATCAGATATTTTGTGAACGCAAGCCTGAATTTTGTTCCAGTCAACAGGCTTCAGAAAAGCCCAGGAATTGCTTGACAAAGCCCCCTAGCGATTGACTAAGCCTGTTCATATAATAAGTTAGTGGGCTGGTCTCCCAGGTGAAATTCTAGAGACTTTTTAGGATTTTCCCTATTAGTAGTTTTCATCCAATGTTGAGCCTGGCCTTTACCGACAAACATATGAACTAGCAGATATGAGTCAGAGAAATGAGGTTGATTTGTCTGAATGACTATATTAAGTTCCAGGAAAGGGCATCATTCTTCCTGCTGGGCTCTGCTGTCATCACAGGGCATGAGAGCTCCCCTTTCTGGTCTCTCAACTCTATTTAATTGAAGTTTCTGTTTATTCAATTTTTACAGTGGGAATTGATGTAAAATCCAGTGCTTAAAATCCCAAAATATTACTTGAGTGAAACTAGGACCTCATCTTTGGAAACATTAGTTAGATTTTCAGATGTGTTTACGATTATTTTGTGGCCACTGTTGACCTCTGCTTTTCGCCACCATCATGACTCTCAGGAGGTGTAGCAGAAGCTGGTGATGGCAGGTTTCAGAGGGTCTGACGAATGCAATTCTATCTGCGCATTTCATCTTCTTCATCTCCCTCTATAAATTATAAATTGATTTTATTTTCTGTGACCTCTCATTGCTATTGGCACAGACCTGGAAGATAGCTTCCTCTAGCAGCTGCTGCTATATATAATTTTTCTCTATATGATTTCTGTTACTATATATGATTTGTTTTCTATATGATTCTGACCAGACTAGCTGTGATCCTGTTCACTTAGCTGTTCATTGACAAGTCCATCTAAACATCTGCAAATCAGGTCACCAGGCAAAGACCTGCTTTACCTTTCCCTCTTAAGTAACTACAGTAGGGCTGATCTTTGTTACTTGAGTTTTATTTTATGTACGCAATGATTTAGGAAAGTCTCTGGAAGGGGAAAAGGCTGGCACCAAGTTCTACACAATTGTAAGCTCCGGGCTGCACTTTCTGATTTTATAGCCTGCGGAACAAGGACATGAAGGAGGCCCTGAGGAAACCTCTTAATAAAGCCAAGTTGTACTAATTATCTTCATAGTTCTGCAAAATGCTCATCAAACACCTCCTCTGTTGCACTAATTGTCTGGGCTATCGTTATCATTAGCAAGTTGTTGCAGCACAGGAGGCATGGAACCAGCCCCCCAGAGGTACAGTATTTTCCAGTAAGGAGTTTCCCATAAAGCCTGCCTCCAGGGAAAGCAATGAAAGACAGAGGCAGAATGTCAGCAAAGAAATTCCGTATTTTAATGGGAAGAGATACTGATAAAGATTTTAAAGTAAATTGTGTAATGTTAACAACAGGGAAGACTGACATCAGCAGTAACATTAACACTGAGCTAGAGTAGAGAGAGCAAAACGGGATAGGGAGATGATGAGATGACAATTGCATAATGAATTTACGAGAACTACCAACCAAAGATTGCTTTATCATCTATGAGGATATTTCCTTATATGGTTAGAAATGTTTTGTCTGGGTGATTTATCATTTTGTTTTTAAGTGAGAAGTTACATGTAAAGTGCTTTGCATGGTACTTTATGGTCCCTCAGGGATGTTGGATATTTCTGTGGCTTCACAATTATTAGTGAGATTTACCCTCATTAAAACCCAGATAGAAAGTTTACTACTATCCTAAAGTAACCAGTTCCTGGGAACTCTGCAATGTCATTGAATGTGTAAAGATTCAGACAGGAAGTAGGAAGAAAGGTTGAATTTGGGAAGAGGTCTGGGAAACACTCTTCTGATAGTGAAGATCAGATACCTTACTGAAGAGTGGCTTTATTTCTCTCACTCATGTCACTTTCATTTGATTTGCTCCATAACTCTATGAAGTTGGTACTATTATTCCCAATTTACAGATGAGGTAGTTGGATCACACAGGGAGAGATTATGCATATTTCCCAAGATCACACAGGTAGAATGTGAAGGAGCCAGGATTCCAACCCAGACGGTCTGATACCAGGATCCATACTCTTAACCAAAATTTACCATGTCCTCTCTCTGATAAACTCTAAGTGGTTAGAGAATACCAAATGAAAGAGAAAAGGCTAAAATAAAAGCTATCTATATTTAGGATTAAAGTACTTTGGGGTATGAGAAAGATCTAATGGTCATGATATTTTCTAAGAGCCCTGAGGGACACCCACCCAGGGTGCCCTATCTCCACCAAGGAGAAGGTTCATGGCCTAACAAGGCACATTTCATACCCCAGGGTAGGGGGACATGGCAATATTTGCCCAGTAGGATCTCAGAATTTCTATGGACCAGTGCCTGCCATGTGCCTACCATCCTTCCTTTTTTCTAATGGGTATGTTTACCGTGGTTATCCTGCACGGTTCACCAATGTATGTTGGGTGTTTGTAGGGCAGGCAGATAACTTGTCTTTTTAGTTCATAATTCTTTAGACCAAGGGGAGCTGCATCTGGGCTGATAGAGATCACAAGATCCTAAACTTTGATCCCAATGATGTACAGCTGACCCTTCAACAACACAAGTTTGAATTGCAGGGGTCCACTTATATGTGACTATTTTTCAATACATACTACAGTACAACAGGATCCATGTTTGGCTGAATTCATGACTGTGGGACCATGAGTATGGAATCACTAATACAGAGAGCCAACTATGGGACTTGAGTGTTTGCGGATTTTGGTATTCGGGGCAGGTCCTTGAAGCAATCCCCCACAGATACCAAGGCATGACTTGTACTTTGTAGAGGCTTGTGTGGGTGGGTGGTCTTAGGTGGTGATGAATGTATTTTGCATGTGGTTCGGTGGTAGGAGTTGAGTATATATGGATGATAGGGAAAAGTGTTCTGAAAACTCCTCTTCCACTGTGAGTAGAATATACTTCCCTGCTCCAGATTGTTGAGCTTGACCATGTGACTTTCTTTGGCTGACAGACATGCAGACCGGATGTAAGCAAAGACTTGAATGTGTTTTGCTAATGGAACTTTGCTCACTTGGGCCTCTGCCACTGTTAGAACATGTCTTCAGTAGCTTGCTGACCCAAAGATGGTGAGAGACGTGTGAAACAAATCAGGAACCAAGCTGCAGCTTGGCTAAGCTAGCCCAGCCCAGCCTTGATAAGCCAAATCCTGGGGCCTATGAATGTGAGAGTAAATGCTTATTCTTGTGTGTCACTGAATTTGTCGGTGTTTGTACACAAGAGTAGCCTAGTAAACATTCCATCGTCAAATACTTTTGAGAATTGCTGCACAATACATACTTCATTTTGGAGATTTATAAAGTATATTATCACACGAAAGCCTCCGAGAAATTATTTAGCAAAGACAGTTTTCGTTATTTAACCCAGTTTCTAAGGCATCTTTGAGCACTAAATCATTATTTTGTATGTTAAAAGTAAAAAAAAAAAAAAAAAAAAAATTAAATGCTAGCTGGAGTTTGACCTAATATTTTTCTATTGAAGAGAGACATTTCCTTTTGTTGAGGAAAACATCTTAAAGGGCATCTGGATTATGGAATTTAAGAACCTCTAATGTACAGTCTGAATGGAAGGTATTTGGGTATTAAAGATTCAGATTATCATGCATAACAATACACAAAGAATTTTGAGCCTTCTCCCAGTAGATTGTGCATGATAGATAGGGATTTGGAAGATTGGGGAATTGGGAGAAGAGAAATATAAATAAAAGATGATCTCAGCAGAGAAAGATACGGGTCCTGTAGTAGCAGGCAGGCTTAAGGTGGAGGCGAGGAGCAGCCAGAGACAAATTCCTTGCGATGGAAATGGCTGGGGAATTTGTAGCACAATGACATCAATTATTCAATTCTAATTTTCTCCCTAATCTGTGTAGTACTATGAACCTCTTAAATTCTCTACAATATTTTTATTAAAAGTCGGCTACCCGGGCTTCCCTGGTGGCGGAGTGGTTGAGAGCCCCCCTGCTGATGCAGGGCACACGGGTTCGTGCCCCGGTCCGGGAAGATCCCACGTGCCGCGGAGCGGCTGGGCCCGTGAGCCATGGCCGCTGAGCCTGCGCGTCCGGAGCCTGTGCTCCGCAACGGGAGAGGCCACAACAATGAGAGGCCCGCGTACCACAAAAACAAAACAAAACAAAAGTCGGCTACCCAAACAAACGCACTGTGTTAATTTTGCTTTAGAGAGTGAAGGATAAAGACAAAAGGCCATGCTTCATGCTTGGCATGATGTGGTACTGGAAAGGGTGAGAAGTAATGGGAAGTGGGCACGAGTGTAAATAACGCTTTAGCGGAAGCAGGAAAACAGAGCCACGCAAATGCAAGAATGAGCCCTTGATTGTCCTTGGAAATTCTGGGGTGGGTTCTAGACTTTCTCCTGCACAAAGGATGCACAGAAGGTGAGGGGTGTGGCAGAGATTTCAGCCCAAATATTTGTTTGCACAAATATCTGTGCGCTTCCCTACATCCTCTAGGTTATATAGGCAGTAATGTTGAACCCCTGTGACTGGATTCAGGTCACTGTGATGTAGGTGGGAGGGAGGCAGACCAGGCCAGGTCCTTAGTGACAATCTGCTTGATCTTTCCCTGTCCTCCCCTGCACCAGCAGTCTTGAAGGTCACCTGCACGAAATGGCTTAGCTGCAAGACAGAGGAGGACTACTTATCCCACACTGGCGTTTCCACGGGTAAATTTAAATTTATTGTGTTAAGTCACTGTGGTTTTAAGGTAATTTGTTAATACAGCATAGCCCAGAGGACTCACCTCGTCCTCATCCAGTGAGCTCTGGGCGTGGATGTGGATGTATGTGTGGTCATAAAAATATGTCCTCTTGGGCTGTAGGGCCTGTGGCTTAGGCAGAGTCCATTAGCAACCAGGACCGACACAATTTCTAGTCCACTCACCAGGTGACTACATGACCTTGGGCCTTTGTCTGCCGTGTTTCCTCAACAGTACAGAGGAGGAATTTGTTATCTCTCTCAATCCCACAGGGGTCTTGTGAAGATGAAGAGAGTGCTTGCAAATAGTTAAAGCTACTCTGCAAGTATTAGACCTTATTAGGTTGACTTTCCCACATTTTTTTTCCTAAGTGGAGGATAGAGAGGAAAGAAATGGAATGTCCATTAAAAGGCACTTGTTAAGCCTGTGCCCTGGAAGCTGTTGGTCTCACACTCCTTTTTCAAGCGTAGGGTACCAGCGCTATGCTGTACTGTAATGGAGACTGAGGCAAAAGGAAAATCAGTAATACTGGTGCTCTTTATTTAAAATTTTGATATATATATATATTTTTATTCTGTACCTGTATTTTCATTCAATTTGTTTTATTTTATTATTATTATTCTTTTAACATCTTTATTGGGGTAAAATTGCTTTGCAATGGTGTGTTAGTTTCTGCTGTATAACAAAGTGAATCAGCTATACATATACATATATCCCCATATTCCCCCCCTCTTGCGTGTCCCTCCCTCCCACCCTCCCTATCCCACCCCTCTAGGTGGACACAAAGCACCGAGCTGATCTCCCTGTGCTATGTGGCTGCTTCCCACTAGCTATCTATTTTAAGTTTGGTAGTGTATATATGTCCATGCCACTCTCTCAATTCATCCCAGCTTACCCTTCCCCCTCCCTGTGTCCTCAAGTCCATTCTCTAAGTCTGCGTCTTTATTCTTGTCCTGCCCCTAGGTAAGTCAGAAAGAGAAAAATAAATACCGTATGCTAACACATACATATGGAATCTAAAAAAAAAAAAAAATTGTTCTGAAAATTTTGATATTTTATTCATCATAGAGATTTTTGCATTGATTTTTATTTTTGATAATATTATATGATTATTTACCTTGTTTACTAAAGGCTTTGGTGCCACCTTAACTTTTGAATCCGAGGTGAGTGCCTCACTCACCTCACCCTAGTCCTGGACTTGCCTAATACCATCCTGTACTGTGGCCAAAGCCCTACTCATTGCCCCAGGAGTAGTCCCTGGGCTTTCCTGTCCCTGTGAATTTGCTCACGCTGCTCGCCCTTCCTGAAGAGCTTTGCCCATCATTCTCCCGCCCCTCACTTCCATCCAAACTGCCTGCCAAAGTCCATGTCCTCTGGGAAGCCTTCCCTGATCTACCCCATCTATAAGTAATCTTGCCTTACTCTGACTCCCCATGGCACCTAGACTACACCTCACTTATGAGCTTAGTACCTGTTATCTGTAGGATGAATAATTATGTAACCTGCTAGGTTGCATAGTCCTTGTAGACTGGCATTGTGTTTTCTCTTTTACAGGGATTTGTTTCGTTTTGTATCTCCTGCTCTTCATTTAGAATGCTTAGCACGGTGATGAATCAGTGACCGATATGGTCTCATTTTCTCTTGGTTTGCATAATTGTCCAAGAAAACAATTATTCTATAATTATTCTGTTCTTCCCCATCTTCCTTATTTCCTTTTCTGAACTGAGCCATCTTGAAATTCAATGGCTTAACAAAATGCCTCTGAATTTGGGGTTAAAGAAATACTGCTGTGTTAAAAGATGCAGAGAGATGGCAAAGGCCATGCCAACAAAAAGGATATGCCAGTTTCTCCTCTGAGCAACATCTCAGGCTTTTGTTTTCCCTATGATTTCATTTGCTTTTAAAGCGGGGAGGCGAGGAGAGGAGACAGTGAAACACCTGACTTCCAGAGAGGGCAAACTTAGAAGACATGATGTGTCTTGTTGAGGTCTCTGTGTAGAATCTCCACTGTGTCCTTCTGAGCAATGTGATCAAAGCCTTGCATTCACAAAGCACCCTTATTCCTTCCAGGATGTGGCCACACTGAGGAAGGTACAGTTTCTGACATTGTTCTGACAGAGAAGTTAAAGCCAGAGACATCTCACTCATCGAGGGACTGTGTAGAACTGGGATTTAGGCTTTTTAGACCCCACTTAGTGGGTGTGTTGAAAGGCTTCGGGAGCTGGGACTGAGACCAGGAGTCTTGTTAAGAATCCACGTGAGTAACAGTTGCCTTTCCTTAGAGACCACATCAGCCATTGACTGGGGACTTCAGACTTTCAGAGACTATTGGTATCTTCGCCCAAAGGGATTTGCATTGGAGTCAGGAGCCCATACAAAGAGGCTTTTCTCCAATCTCTGCTCTCCTAGCCTGGAACTGAACAAAAACCAGAGTGAGGAATGCATGTTAACCAGGTTTAGCAAATCATGGAAACAGAAAGATTAAGGGAAGAGGGAGAAGAAAGTGCTTGACTGACCAGAACTGGCAAGGGACTTGAGGGTGATACATGCAGGGACTGGCATTCAGGCAGCTGTGACATTACCGTCCCCAAGTTGATTCACTAGTGTGTGTGTGTGTGTGTGTGTGTGTGTGTGTGTGTGTGTTTGTGTGTGTGTGTGTGTGTAGATTGTAGGGGGAGGGAGAAGGGCACTAATGCCTGCAGAGATTAAGTAACTTGCTCAGTGTCGTAACTGAGCAGATTTGGGAGGGCAATATCCACCCAGACCTCCTGCTACCCAGCCCAGTGGTCTCTCCCCAGACCCTTAGGACACTTCTCCAAGCAGTGGAAAAGAAACAATTTTTTAGAGACAAGGGAAAAATAGTGGACAAAGTGTGAAGAGGACTGGCCAGGTAAAGGTAACGTGGAATTCAGGTGAGAAAACTGTTCTGGTCCTCTTGGTTCATGCTCAGTTCAGGTCACCAGATCCAATGTCTTTTATTTAACATTTTCTCCAATATGTCAGTGCAACACTGGCCTAGCTGCCAAAGTCTAATGCTTTAAAGATGATCAAATATCTTCTCTACCCCCCTGCACTGCAACTCTGCCAAAGGACTTTCTATCCATTAGCACAAGAGTCCCCATCCGCCTTCGGATATGAATAGACTGCAGTGCTGGTATTCATGCGTCTACTTAAAGGCAGACATTTTCTGGGTCCTCTTAGACTATTGGAATAGACGTGTGATGTATGTAAAATCCTGTTTTAAGGTAAATAGTGCTTCTGTGTACAGTTTTGTTCTTCATGGAAGTTCCACCATTTACTAGCTGTGCAATCTTGGACACAAGATTGAGCTACTTAAACTCTGTCTCAGTTGCCTCATCTGTGAAATGGGGGGGAAAAAAGTTCCTACCTCAAAAAGTGAATGTGGGAATTAAATGACTTAATATATAAATCATTAGAATAGTGTCTGTATATATGTTCTCTGTTATTAAAGAAAATATCTGTTCTTTTAAAATTGATTTTTGGTAAACTAAGAGGATCTAATTAAGCCAACAGCTTTCTGTCAAGTAAATGCACTTTTACGTTGAGAATTGTAGGGTAAGTCCAAGGATGGCTTATGATCTCTGTGAATATTCATCAATTTTATTGGGTTTTTAAGACTTCAGACAGCTTCTGTTTTTAAATATTTTCATAAAAATAAACATAATCCGGGGCTTCCCTGGTGGCGCAGTGGTTGAGAGTCCGCCTGCCGATGCAGGGGACACGGGTTCGTGCCCCGGTCCGGGAAGATCCCACATGCAGCGGAGCGGCTGGGCCCGTGAGCCATGGCTGCTCAGCCTGCGCGTCTGGAGCCTGTGCTCCGCAACAGGAGAGGCCACAACAGTGAGCGGCCTGTGTACCGCAAAAAAACAAAACAAAACAAAACAAACATAATCCCCTGAAGATTTGCACAATGCCTTTCTCTTTGCAATATGCTTTATATCTCATTTGATAACTTTATTCCCCCAAGACATATTGAGGCTTTACAATGTGCTGAGCTCCAGAGGCACATACCCTGACCAGGGAAGACAGACTCAAGGGAGACTTCTTGTGGGACGTAGGATCTGAGCTGAGGTCTGAAGGTGGTATAGGAGTTGGGCAGGACCCTGAGGATGGGAAGGACAAGGTGTTTCAGCAGAAGGCGTGGCCTGCGGAAAGCTCAGAGATGTGAATGAATGTGGGGCATTAGAAAAGCTGTAAGCAATTCAGGTGACTGGAGAGAAGCGTGGCTGAAGGTGCAAGCAGTGAGGCATAAGAAAGGGACATGAGGAAGTAAGTGGGGGAGACCCCCTGAAGGCCTTTCCCCAACACGCTGAGTCTAAAGAATATCTTATCCTTGATGGGGCGCCATGACTGGATTTTTAACAGGGAGATGAGAAAGTCTTAGTAATATCTTTCTGGTCACAGTGAGGAGAACAAACGTATGGACACCAAGGGGCAAAGCAAGGGCGGGGGGGCGGGGTTGGTGGTGGGATGAATTGGGAGATTGGGATTGACGTATATATCCTAATATGTATAAAATAGGTAACTAATAAGAACCTGCTGTATAAAAAATAAATAAAAATTTAAAAACTCACAATAAAAAGCACAAATAAACAACAACAACAAAAATAAAATGTTAAAAAAAAATAAAGTTGGCAAGAAGCAAGTCTGAGGGCAGCGGGAGCTCTTAGCTATACGGCTCTTGTTTTGATCCAGGCAAGAGATGAAGAGGGTTTGAAATAAGGGAGGAGGTATATGGTCATAGAGAAAAAGGGACAGAGACCTGAGATGGATATTTCCATGGTAGACAGGACCCCATGTATCAGCCGCTATTGGAGCGATAGGGAAAGTTTGGTTCTGTGGTTATCTGACTGCAGGGGTTCACACAGCTAGTTAGCCATAAAAAAGTGGGAGAAAAAGCATTCCTATTCTGAAAATGTTTACCCGCATCAGTTTTCTTGACATGTCACAGAACTCCCTTAGAAGTAGGAGTTAAGACCAGTCATCTCTGAAGCCCCACTTAGCCCCTGGCATATTTTGTCCATAGCACTTGTTCAATACATGTAACCTAGAAATACAGTTAATTCCTATTTATAGTTCCCTAACTTGCTTCTCATCCTAGCCTTCTCAGGTGCCTCTGGCTTCATGGCAGAGAAGAGCCTCACCTTGGTGACCAAATTCCTCCTCATGGCATTCATTGACTGTCCTGAATGGGCACTGCTTCCCTTCCTCCTGTTTCTATTTATCTATCTCATCACCCCGTTGGGGAACTTGGGCATGATTATCCTGATCCGCGTGGATCTCCAACTCCACACCCCCACGTATTTCCTTCTAAGTCACCTCTCGTTCATGGACATCTGCTACTCGTTTGTCACTGTGCCTCTGATGATGGCTGTGTTGCTGGAGCACAGGGCTGCTTTATCCTACACACTCTGTGCTGCCCAGTTCTTTCTCTTCACCTTCTTTGGCTCCATTGACTGCTACCTCCTGGCCCTCATGGCCTATGACCACTACGTGGCCATGTGCCGACCCCTGCTTTATGTCACTATCATGAGGAGGAAGGCCCGGTTGGGTTTTGTGTGTGTGTGTGTTGGGGGGGCTTACGTTGCTGGTGTCTTTAGCGCCTTGGTGTGGAAGGTCTCAGCTTTCACGCTCTCCTTTTGTGGAACCAATGAGATTGACTTCATTTTATGTGAACTCCCTCCTCTCTTAAAGATAACCTGTGGGGACAGCTACACTCAGGAAGTGGTAATTATTGTGTTTGCCATTTTTGTCATCCCTGCGTGCATGGTGGTGATTTTTGTGTCCTACCTGCTCATCATCTTGGCCATTATGAGGATTCCCTCTGCAGGAGGCCAGGCCAAGACTTTCTGGACGTGTGCCTCTCACCTCACTGCAGTGTCACTCTTCTTTGGGACCCTCATCTTCATGTATTTGAGAGATAACTCTGGCCAGTCCTCAGAGGAGGACTGGGTGGTGTCTGTGTTTTACATAACAGTGATCCCCTTGTCGAAACCTCTCATCTACAGCCTGAGGAACAAGGAAGTGAAGGAGGCTCTGAGGAAAATTCTCAACAGAGCCAGGTTGTCTTAGCCATCCAACCTTGTTCAACCTTGGAAATTCCTGAGAATCATCTCCTCTGCAGTGCCAGCATTCTGGGAACTCATTATTTATAGCATGCTCAATGTTTAGATGAATACGTCATGGCATAAGGCATTAAAAAAGAACCAGAACTTTTAGTTCCAGGGACAGAAAGCAAGGAAAGGAAGAGGCAGCCTGAGAAGAGTTTGGAGTGAGATTTCTAGCTCTCAGGACAAGTGACAAAAGAATCTGAAGTTAATCCTGTGTAATTCAGATGTGGCACACGCCTTACTACAAGACTGCATTTTTTTTTGCAAATTTTCTATGAAAGATTTCCATCATACAGAAATGTGGAAAATAATGCATAATGAACTCCCTATACCCAATACTTAGATGTTTTTGTTTTATCACATACTTATAATCAGTCTATTCATTTATACATCCATCAGTTCATCCACAAGTCCACCTTATTTTTTGACACATTTCAAAGTAAGTTGCAGACAACGGTATTAGTACCCTTCTACACTATATAATGTAGAATGATGTCATCAATTAGGATTCAGTATTTAGGTTATGTTTATTTTTTCAAATGTTTTAAAATTGAACTATAGTTGATTTGCAATATTCTGTTAGCGTCAGGTGTACAGCATAGTGATTCAGTATTTTTCTAGATTATACTCCAGTATAGTTTATTACAAGATTAATGGCTGTAATTCTCTGTACTATACAGTATATCCTTGGTGCTTACTGTTTTATACATAGTAATTTTTTTGTTTTCTTTTTTTTTTAACATCTTTATTGGAGTATAATTGCTTTGCAATGGTGTGTTAGTTTCTGCTTTATAACAGAGTGAGTCAGCTATACATATACATGTATCCCCATATCTCCTCCCTCTTGTGTCTCCCTCCCACCCTCCCTATCCCACCCCTCTAGTTGGTCACAAAGCACCGAACTGATCTCCCTGAGCTATATACATAGTAGTTTGAATATGTTAATCCCATGCTCCTAATTTGTCCCTCCCCCTTTGGTAAACATAGGTTTGTTTTCTATGTCTGTGAATCTGCTTCTGTTTTGCATATACATTCATTTGTATTATTTTTTTAGATTCCACATATAAGTGATATCACACTGTATTTGTCTTTCTCTGTCTGACTTATTTCACTAAGCATAATAGGTCCATCCAGGTTGCTGCAAATGGCAGTATTTCTTTTTCATGGCTAAGTAATATTCCATTATATATAATTATGTGCCTATACACACACACACACACACACACACACACACACACACACACACACATATGAATACCTTCTTAATCCAACTATCTTTTTATGGGCACTTGGGTTGCTTCCATGTCTTGGCTATTATAAACAGTGCTGCTATGAGCACTGGGGTGCATGCTTCTTTCTGAGAGTTTCCGTTTTTTCTGGATACATATACCCAGGAGTGGAATTGCTGGATCATGTGTTGGCTGTAATTTTAGTTTTGTGTGTGTGTGTGTGTGTGTGTGTGGTACGTGGGCCTCTCACTGTTGTGGCCTCTCCCGTTGAGAGGCACAGGCTCCAGACGCGCAGGCTCAGCGGCCATGGCTCACGGGCCCAGCCGCTCCACGGCATGTGGGATCTTCCTGGACCAGGGCACAAACCCCTGTCCCCTGCATTGGCAGGCGGACTCCCAACCACTGCGCCACCAGGTTTTTTTGAGGAACCTCCATGTTGTTTTCCATAATGGCTGCACCAACTGTGTACAAGGGTTCCCTTTTCTCCACATCCTCTCCAACATTTGTTATTTGTAGACTTTTTAATGACAGCCATTCTGACAGATGTGAGGTGATAGCTCATTGTTGAAATAAACTCAAAATGATTTAAAGACCTAAGTGTAAGAATGGAAACCATAAAACTCCAAGAAGAGAACATAGGCAGAACACTCTTTGACATAAAGCACAGAAGTATTTTCTTGGATCAGTCTCCTAAGGCAAAAGAAATAAAAGCAAATATAAACAAATGGGACTTAATTAAACTTAACAACTTTTGCACAGCAAAGGAAACCATTGACAAAAATGAAAAGACAACCTATAGAATGGGAGAAAATAGTTGCAAATGATATTATGGGTAAGGGGTTAATATCCAAAATATACAAAGCTCACATAACTCCACGTCAAAAAAACAACCCAATCAAAAAATGGGCAAAAAATCTGAATAGGCATTTTTTCAAAGAAGATATACAGATGGTTAACGGGCACGTGAAAAGATGCACAATATCACTAATTATTAGAGAAATGAAGGTTATGTTTATTTTTAATGATTAAATTAAGGTAGTAGTTTGATGGTCCAGTTAATAAAGCTGACCCTGCTCAAAGTATTCTTCAAACTCCTGTAGTAGTTTCCAGGGATGCCTCACGTGAATCTCTACGTGCTCACAATAATACGTCTGTCAATTGCTGTCACCACTGGAAATATACACTGTTCTTTCTTCTTCCCCACACGTTCCATTTGTCACATCCTTTGCCTCAGAATCCACTTAGTGATTTACACCATTTCCTCTGCCCATAATGGTATTTGCAGAATCTGTATCATAGATGTCAACTCTTTATGTTCTTAAAGCTTTTGACCTTGGGGAGGCAGAGCATTGCTGTGTTCCATGCAGGAGTGGGCAGGAGGGAATCCTAGTCTGCACTGGGTCCCTGGGCTCTGCAACAGCTCAGCCTGCATCCAAAGCTTCCCAAGAGTCCGCTGGGTCTTGCCCTTCACTTCTCTGACTGTAGGTACCTCAATCAAATCCAAGGTACTGGGAGGGAACAGGCCCCACCTACTCATCATTTTCTGTTTTTCCTCTGATCCCTATTCTTAGAACTCAAACTCCTTTTCTACCTGTCCCCTGGATTACCAGAAAAACAAGATTCCAGGAGTATGAATGATATAAACCATCATGGGAGGGCATAAAAGTGGTGACAGTATCTTACAAACAGAGGATGATTCCAAACTCAGCCAGCCAAAAATGATGTGTCACACCTGGAATTCCAGTAACAGGATTTTAAATCAGAAGAAGCAGATAAGCGAAACATGGAAATTCAGGGTGAAGGCAGCCAAAGAATATTAAGTTTAAGATCACTTATAATAAAATAAAACATTTAGACCTTCGAAGACATATTTATTCTAGAAGACAGGATGCTTTAACATACATATTATAATTTTCATAAGAAATGTTTGATCCCTTTAATGATGGTTGGCCTGGTTATTAAAACCCCAGCTGAAAATGTATAGATCCTCTAAAAGGGGGATGGTTAATAAATAGTTCTTGTGTCAATTGTGTTACGGGAAAAATGTGGTGGGAAAAATTAAGCTAGTAGTTAGAAAGCTTGGGATTAGTTAAAAAGTTTCCTCCTGATTGAAAAAGACAATATAGGGTCTGTTTGAATAAGAGTAGTATACACTGCAGAGTTATTTGCTCTCTTGGAATCTGCCAGAAGGTAGGGAGAACACAACAAATTGACAGGGACTACTGAGAGAATGGGTTGTCAGGTCTAAGGAGACAATTTAATGCCTCTTTCTGATTAAATTCTAAGCAGACAGTTAAAGACTTTTATTTAAGAAGGAAGGGCTAATTGAAAAGCCTCTAGGTACTGTGGCCACGAAGCCCCAACATTGCATATGAGACTCGATATACTTTTTACCCTATAGAAAGAACTTAGGAAATCTTCCAAGGAATATATTCCTTTTGGTACAAAATAGGAATGAGGCAAGACTAGGAAGGAGCCTCATCAGACCCTGGTGGCAGGATGTAGGATGGGGCTTTGAGAGTTTGAAATTAAAGAGAAATCTTCAAAGATATTAGACACCTTGTTAGGAAGATAAATTGTCTTTCCCTGGAGACTTAACTCAGGAACCAATTATGGCATGATGCTGGGACAGAGAATACAAAAAGCACCACCAGGAAGGTCTAGTGCAGGATCAGAAACTCAGGGAGAGAGGCTGGTCCACAAGCCCTCCTATCTTGGGCTGAGTCTGCAAAAAGTCCTGGGCAATTCTAACATCAGGGATGTATTGTTCTGTCAAGGGTGAGAGGAACTCCCTGAAGTGAGAATAAGACATAGTGGTTCTGGAAGCAACCCCCTATCAACCAAGTTGCTATGATTATGGACTCATGCTGCATTTGTGTTTATTTAAAGGGAGCAAAGACAACGTAATTGAAGTTCAGAGAAGAAAAGTGACTTGCCCAGGGTCACATATCTAGTGTGAGTGAGCTACGGTCTAGGTCTCCTCTGGATCGGCAGGTCACTGGCAGAGGAAACACTAAACAAGGGAAGAAGACACTAGTGAAGTGGAATTCAGGTGAGGATGGTTCGTGTCCTGCTAATGCTTCCAAATCTAATTTCTCTTCTTTGTTATTATTTCTAATGGGTCAGCTTAGTATTGGCCTGGCTGCTGGTGTATCAGGTAATCAAATATGACCAAAGCCCTCCTTTACAGCTCTTTTCTAGAACTCTATTAAGAACCTTCAACTCCATTAACCCAGATTCCTCCAACAGTGCTTGGACAACACCAGACTGCGGAAATACTGCTGCTTTCAAATTTGGGTGCTGTTTATTATCAAACTGCTGCTTTTATTAAGGACTATGAGAACAACCAAACAATGCTTATGGAGCTTTGTGAGGTGCTAAAAGGAGCTTATGTCTGCTCTTTTGATTCCAAGGTTAATGCGAGTACTTACAAAAACCAAAAAACAAACAGAAAACCCTTAATAAGCCAGCCAACTCTAATTAGGATAACAGCTATTTGTTAAATATGCATGTTGTTAGACTGAAAATAGAAATATTCCTGTAAGCAGAGCCCATTGTTGATTGCTAATGGATTTTTTTTTTTTTGGTTTGTGCTTTTTTTGTTCATAGAATATAAATTACCCTTCCTTAAAATGTTCATTTAAAATTTTAAATAGCCACCATATATACTGTAGAGTGCTTTTAGCTTTCCAAAGCTCTTTCGCATCTGTTTTAATCTATGCATTAACCTTATCTTGTAAGCAGGACAGATATTATGATCCCCTTTTGGCAGAAGAGGAAATTGAGGTTCAGAGAGGTTAAGTGCCTTGTGGAAGATCAAACAGCTAATTGGGGACAGAGTTGCAAATACAAGAGCTGACATAAGTTAGAGAATCACTTGCTCTCCATTCTTAGTATAATGGAAGCATTCCTCACTTTTTATCTTATTTTGTATTGAGCTCTATATTCGTCCATTTCCACATTAGGCTGCGAAGTTTGTTGAAGTCGAATGCCTACCTATCAGACACTCAGTTTAAAGTCTTTTATTTTAAAATGACTCGATCTTTTGTTTTCTATTTTGTTTTAAAATTTTTATTGGAGTATAGTTGCTTTACAATGTTGTGTTGGTTTCTAAATAAATAAATAAGAGAAAACAAAGGAACAGAAAACCTAAGAGCTTTAAGTTCCTGAGGAGGATGAATACCACAAAATAAGAACAAGGGGAGAGTAGGCAAAAACAAGATATTGAGGGAGACTAGATAGTTTTGCCTAAGGGTACCCTGACTAAATTGTGGGAGAAATTGTATTCGGTTTCCATGGTAAAACAAGTAGAGTATCCTTATTAAATTGTCATAATGAAATTATTGGTTAAAAATATAAAATGGCTTGAACTTGTCTTCAGGGATCCGATTATCGGGCGCTTTCGTCTCAGCTTTCACAGGTCAACCGCTGAATGGAAGGCTGGGAGGAATTACACCGTAGTGACAGTTCTTCCTTACTGTGTTCGCTGAACATCTGGAGGGATGTTTTGTGATTATTCCTGACTTATAGGTAGATGAGGCATCTGAGACTTCGAGTTAATTGTGCCGAGGTCATCAAGCAAATGCTACAGTGAGGCTTCCACCCCAGCCAAGCCTGAGCTTTTCATTACCACGCACACAGTCTCCAGCTATGATCTACTGCCCACCCTATATAATCACTCAATCTGGAATTTATTGTTATTGCACTGTTCTTTTTTTGCACTGTTCTCCTTTCTTTCTGTCTTTTTGGGTTTCTATATACTCACTCTGCTGGGGAACTCGGGAATGATCTTCCTGACCCGCAAAGATCGCCGGCTCCACACCCCCATACTTCTTCCTCAGCCACCTTTCCTTCGTGGACATCAGCTAGTCCTCCGCCATCGTCCCCCAGACACTGGCAGTGCTGCTGGAACACGGCAGAGTCATCTCCAAAGCGCGCTGTGCCACCCAGCTCTTCCGCTACGTGGCCGTGTGCTGACCGCTGCTTTATGTCACCATCATGACCGAGAAGGCCCGCTTGGGTTTGGTAGCTGTGGCTTATGTTGATGGTTTTTCCAGCACCTTTATTCGAATGGTCACTGCCTTCACTCTCTTCTTTTATGGAAACAGTGAGATCAACTTTATTTTCTGTGACCTACCCCCTCTGTTAAAACTCGCTTGTGGGGAAAGCTACACCCAGGAGGTGGCGATTATTGTGTTTGCCGTTTTTGTCATGCCTGCTTGTTTATTGGTCATCTTGGTTTCCTACCTGTTCATCATCGTGGCCATCATGCAGGTCTGCTCTGCCTGGGGCCAGGCCAAGACCTTCTCTACCTGCACCTCCCACCTCACTGCTGTTGCTCTCTTCTTTGGGACCCTCATCTTTATGTACCTGCGAGATAATTCAGGCCAGTCATCAGAGGAAAACCAAGTGGTGTCCGTGCTCTACACAGTGATGACCCCAATGTTGAACCCTGTCATCTACAGCCTGAGGAATAAGGAGGTCAAGGAGTCTGTTGTGAAAGCCCTGAGCCGATCAAAGCCTTCTGGAAGGCCCTAGATGGACCCTCATCAAATATGTCATTCCTTAGTTTCTCCATCCTTTCTGTCTTTCCTCAAATGTCACCTACTTGGGAAGACTTTCCCAGAAAACCTTATTAACATTGCACCTAAACTTCCCACCTCCACTTTCTGATTTACTATATCATGTAATATTTGTCATGATTTGATATACTATGTTTTACATATTTGATATTATCTAGTCCTCACAGCTAGAAAGTAAACTACATGAAAAGAAGCACTTTTATCTGTGAGATTCATTTCTGTACACCCAGTGCTTAGCAAAGCACCTAACACACAGAAGGCTCTCAAGAAATATTTGTTGAATGAATGAATGAATCTTAGGTTCCAGTGTTGACCTTTAAGTTCCAGCTTCTTCAGTCCTCAGTTTTCTTATCTGCCAATTGAGTTCACATAATTTATAGGACTATATTTTTGAGGATTCAGTGCATGAATGGGCAGGGACCATGTCGGTCTTATTCACTAGCATCTGTGGAATGTAAGGCATTGCCTGGCACAGTTGATGAGTGAAACAAATCAAAAAGCTATCTACCAATGCACCTACTGTTTTGATCCAAAGGGATTTTCTGAATCCCATTGTTTATGTTTTCATTTTTTCTCTTATTGTTTCTGTGGGTTCTGAATAATAATAACTTAATTAGTGATGATGATGATGATGATGATAGATAGCAACTAAGATTTATTAGGCAGTTATCACCTTCCAGGAATTGTAATGTTTGCTCCAGGAATTACCTTGATTTAATTCTCACCACAACACTGTGAGGCGTTTTGTTATTATTCTTGACTTATAGGTAGATGACACATCCGAGACTTCGAGTTAATTGTGCCAAGGTCTTCAAGCAAATGCTACAGTGGGGCTCCCACCCCAGCCAAGCCTGAGCTTTTCATTACCATGCACACAGTCTCCAGCTATGATCTACTGCCCACCCTATATAATCACTCAATCTGGAATTTATTCTTATTGCACTGTTCTTTTTCCTTTTACCTAGTAAAGAAAAGATAAAAGTCCAATCTGTAGAGATAGAAGAAAGTCAACAACATTTATTTTAGCCGATGTGCTAGCACTGTGTAATGTGGCAGCATGTGTCAATGTGTGTGTGTGTGCATGTAGTTGTGTATGAGAAAATGAAGTGCATAGGTTAAATAGACAGCAGCTCTGAACTCTAGGAACTTTCATTTTAAGGACATATAACAAAAATTTTAGAAAAGCGTTGTATAGACATGTTTAGGAAAAGATATTGGGAAAAATTGCACTGGCGGCCAAGATTCACACATCAGCCTTTGTTCGTGTTTTTGCACAAATCCCTTAAAAACTGCAGAGTGGGGTGAAGCAACTCCACAGAGTGCATCTTGGAGGCCATTTTTCAAATATTAGCTGCCATGCAATGTTCCCTGACACATCAACTTCTGTAGTAGGTGGTAAGAGACACTTGTATAGTAGAAAGAGCTCAGAATTTGGCACTAAAGTGTCCAGTCTGTCACTTCTTACCTTATTATGGCTTCAGATTAGTTAGGGCCTATCAGCCTGCTTTCTCAACTATTGAGCATTTACTCTGGGCCAGATTTTCTGTGTATTTCATTTGTTCTCACAACAACTTGGGGCACGTGGAGGATGGGAAGGTTTCTATAGACATAAACATTAATTCATAAATAGTGTTATTAAGGTGATTGACCCAGGTTCCACAGCCCATGTGCACCAATGGGTAGAGGGACCCACAGCTGATCAGTGGACAACTTCATGTCAGAACTGTCTGGAGCAGTCTCTCTTGGGCCAAGATTAGAACTGGATCCAGATTCCTCCAGAAGTAAAGAGTTCACCAATAATTTTTAAGTGTAACTCAAACTAGTGTACACTTAAATGCACACTTAAACTAATGCTAGACACTATGCTAAAAGCTTCGCATGAATCATTTATTTTAGTCCTCTGGACAAGTTTAATGGAAAGTAATTATTATTGACCTCATTTAGCAAAAGGAATAAGTAAGACCCAAAGAGGTTAAGTAACTTGTCCAAGTTATCTATCAGGAAAGTAGCAGGGCAGGGAGGATCTGATCTCAAGTCTCCTAAGTATGTACTCTTAAATGATATCCACTCTTCTGTATTTTTCCCTCTCTTTCTCCCAGGCCCCAGTACTCCGTTGCAATTTGCTTCAGAGGTGTCTGAATTTCAGTTGCATTCTTGGTCTCCATGTTTGGTAGGTCTGGGCTGGCATGGATGCGTCTTATAGCCTGACATAGATGTGAAGTTCATGGAACTCACCTTTGCCCTCTTGTAGGGCAATGAGGAGGATCTGGGGGAATTTGCAGCTCCCTCAGAAAGAGCAGGATTGGCTCAAATCAACTATTGCTCTCTGAAGCCCTTCTGAGCACCTATGGAGTCAAAGCTTCCTCTGATAAGTTGTTCATCGGTATGGGTCTCCAAGCAGTCACCAAACTTGTCTTCATGCTTTCTTTTTCAATCTTCAGTGATTGCCTAAGATTTCAAGATTCCTTTCCAAACACTGATCGTTGTTATTTCCTACCATTTAATAGCATTTTAAAATATAATTTATTATTTTGTTCTACTTATCATCTACTTATCTATCATCTATCATCACCATCATCATCATCTATCAATTATCTATCTATCTATCACCTATCTATCTATTGTCTGTATCTAACTATTCATCTGTCTGTCTCATAAGATATTACTCAAGGGATGTGCCTGAAATGCCTCCTGATATGCTAAAACTTTTAAAAAACAGCTTCATTGAGGTGGAATTGACATGCAATAAACTGCGCAGAGTTAAAATGTACAATTTGATAAGTTTTGGTATGTGAATACACCCAGAAAACCATCACCACAATGAAGATAATGAACATATGATCACTCCACAAAGTTTCTTTTACCCCATCGTACTTTCTCCTATGTGCCCCTTCCCATCACCCACACCTTCATAAACCCAGGCAACCACTTATCTGCTTTTTTCACTATACATTGGTTAGAATGTCTTAGAATTTTATGTAAATTTCATATAAATGGATTTATGTGTGACTTCTTTCACTTAGCATGATTATTTTGAAGTTCACTAATGTTGTTGTGGATAGCAATAGCTTACTCCTTATTATTGCTGAGTACTCTTCCGTTGTATGGATATACTATAGTTTGATTATTCATTCACCTATTGATATACATTTTGGTTGTTTCTAGTTTTTGGCTCTTTTAAATAAAGTTGCTATGAACATTCATGGAAAGTCTTTGTATGGATACATACTTTCAATTCTCTTAGGTAACTCAGTGTAGAATGGTTGGATCATAAGGTGTGTATGATTAACTTTTCAGGAAATATCCAAACTGTTTTCCAAAGTGGTTGTATCACTTAACATTTCTACGTCCTCCACATCCTTGCCAACACTTGGTATGGCCATTCTTTATAATGCTAACCTTCTAATGAGGATGTAGTGATATCTCATTGTGGTATCAGTTTGCATTTCTCTGATGAGAAATGATGTTGATGTTTAATTTTTTAATGTGGTCAATAGCCATTAGTAAATCTTCTTTGGTGAAATAACTTTTCAAATCTTTTGCCCATATTTAAGTGCACTTTTCATTTTCTTATGATTAACGTTTGAGAGCTCTTTTATATTTCTGGATACAAGTCCTTTATCAGATATATGATTTGCAAATATTTCCCCCCATTTTCTACATGTTAGTTTTGTTATTCTTAACAGTGTCCTTCAGAGAGTAAACACTTTTAATTTTGATGAAATCCCATTTATCAATTTTGCCATTTATGATTGTGCTTTTGGTATCATATTTAAGAGATCTTTGTCTGTCTCCATGGTCACAAAGATTTTCTCCTGTCTTCTAGAAGTTTATAGTTTTAGGTTTTACATTTATGTGTAGGATCCATTTTGAGTTGAGTTTTGTATATGAAAAAGGTATGGGTCAAAGTAAACACTTTTGCATATGGACATCCAGGTGTTCCAGCACCATTTGTTGAAAAGACTATCTTTTCTCCACCGAGTTGTCTCTCACCTCTGTTGAAAATCTATTGTCCGTATATGGGTGGGCCTGTCTCTTCTGTTCCAGTGATGTATTTGTCTATTTTTACTCCAATACCACACTATCTTGAATACTAATAAGTCAGAAATCAGGTAGGGCTAGTCCTTCAGCTTCATCCACTTTCATAATCATTTTAACTACTTTAGGCCCTCTGAATTTCCATATGATTTTTAAAACCAATCTGTCAATTTATACAAAAATGTCTATTGTAATTTTGATTGGGATTGCATGGAATCTGATTGGTCAATTTGGGAACAACTTACATAATACCAGTATTGATTCTTCTGATCCATGAGATTGATGTGACTCTCCTTTTATTTTGGTCTTCTTTAATTTCTGTGTTTTGTACTTTTCAGGGTATAGATTTTTCAAATCTTTTGTCAGATTTATTCTCAAATATTCCATTATTTTTGATGCAATAGTAATGGTATTGATTTTTAAATTTCAGTTTCCAACTGCTCCTTGCTTGTGTATAGAAATACAGTTACTTTTTTATATCGAGCTGGCAACCTTGCTACTCTTAATTATTAGTCCTAGTAGCTTTTTTGTAGATTCCACTGAATTTTCTACTTAGAAAATCATATAAATAAAAAGAGTTTTATTTTTTCCTTTCTAATTTGAGTGACTTTATCTCATTTTCTTGCCTCACTGCACTGGCTAGAAACTTTAATACAATGTTACTTTGTTTTTTATTCCAAATTTGCTACCATCAGTTCTCCTTGGGCACTGCTTTCTGAGCCTGTGGCATATTATTTTATTTTATATATCTTTGTTATTTTTATTTATTTAATTTTTCCAGTTTTATTGAGATATAATTGACATATGACATAAGTTTAAAGTGTGCAAAATAGTGATTTGATATATGTGTATATTGTGAAATGATTACCACAATTAGTTAACATCACCTCACATAGGTGAGAACTGTGAGAACTTTTTCCTTGTGATGAGAACTTTTAAGATTTACTCTTTTAGCAACTTTCAAATATACAAGACAGCATTGTTAACAATGATCATCATGTACATTACACCCCTAGAACTTATTTATCTTACAGCTGGAGGTTTGTGCCTTTTGACGACCTCCACCCAGTTCACCCACCCTTCATCCCCCACTCCCAGTTCCCCCACCCTCCATCCCTTGTCTCTGGCAACCACAAATTTCTATTTCTATGAGTTTGAGTTTTTCAGATTCTACATATAAGTGACATCATACAGTATTTGTCTTTCTCTGGCTGACTTATTTCACTTCCAAGAAAAAGTTGAAGAGAAGTGATGAGAGTGAAAATCCCTGTCCTGTTCTTGTCCTTAGGGGAAACTTTTCAGTTTCTCACCTTTCATTATGTAGATTTTTCACAGATGACTTTTACCAGGTTAAGGGAGTTCTCTTTGATTCCTAGTTTGTTGAGAGTTTTGGGGGTTTTTTCCCTAAAATCAGGGATGAATAATGGATTTTGTCCAAAATCAATTTCTGCATCCACTAGGATGAGCACACAGTCTTATTTTTTGTTTATTAGTATGGTGAACTACATTAACTGCTTTTGAAACGTTAAACAATTCTTGTGTTTCTAAGATAAACTGTACTTGATCACAGTGTAGTATTCTTTTTTTAATATTATTATTTTTATTTTTTTAACATTATTATTGGAGTATAATTGCTTTACAATGGTGTGTTAGTTTCTGCTTTATAACAAAGTGAATCAGTTATACATATATATATATCCCCATATCTCTTCCCTCTTGTGTCTCCCTCTCTCCCACCCTCCCTATCCCACCCTTCTAGCTGGTCACAAAGCACCGAGCTGATCTCCCTGTGCTATGCGACTGCTTCCCATTAGCTATCTATTTTACATTTGGTAGTGTACATATGTCCATATATACGCTCCCACTCTCTCACTTTGTCCCAGCTTACCCTTCCCACTCCCCGTGTCCTCAAATCCATTCTCTAGTAGGTCTGCGTCTATATTCCTGTTTTGCCCTTAGGTTCTTCATGACCTTTTTTTTTTTTTTTTCAGATTCCATATATATGTGTTAGGTGTTTGTTTTTCTATTTCTGATTTACTTCACTCTGTATGACAGACTCTAGGTCCATCCATCTCACTACAAATAACTCAGTTTCATTTCTTTTTATGGCTGAGTAATATTCCATTGTATATATGTGCCACATCTTCTTTATCCATTCATCCGACGATGGGCACTTAGGTTGTTTCCATCTCCGGGCTACTGTAAATAGAGCTGCAATGAACATTGTGGTACATGGCTCTTTTTGAATTAGGGTTTTCTCAGGGTATGTGCCCAGTAGTGGGATTGGTGGGTTGTGTGGTAGTTCTACTTTTAGCTTTTTAAGGAACCTCCATACTGTTCTCCATAGTGGCTGTATCGATTTACATTCCCACCAACAGTGCAAGAGGGTCCCCTTTTCTTCACACCCTTTCCAGCATATATTGTTTGTAGATTTTTTAATTATGGCCATTCTGACCGGTGTGAGGTCATAGAGATGGTAAACATTTTGAGAGTTCCTTCTCTGTTTCCTCTCTAGTGCCTAGTAGAGGAGAAACACTCAGTAAATACCTTGAGAATTGAGTTTAACTCCTGCACTAGGGATTATGACTCCAAAGAGATGCCATATCTAGTGGAAGGGGGTAGGCTACAGCTTTCTGTACCACTTAAATGAATGTCTGTGTTGGAAGGGAATCTGGGGACCCAGTAATTCAGCATTCAGGGCTTTTAGTTCCAAATTAAAGACATAAACTCTGGATTTTTAATATTGAAAAGAAATATATTGAAATGATATTGGGTGGTTCACAGATACACTGGGAAGGCTGGAAATATAGACTCTGAAATAGGAGAAAGGGAGGATGCATAGCCAGAGACAGAACTGAAATTAATAGACTCTCTCTTCTAATGATTTCCCGTGCCTCATGACATAGTACAGCCATTTCTCACCCAAAACAAGAACACTCACCCCCTCCTCAACAGGAAATGACTTAACCTATGGACTAACTGTATAAATATTCATGACTAATATTTAAAATAACTAGGTAATGGAGAAGAAACAAAAGGCAAATTATTCTATCTGTCTATCTATCTATCTAGTCACAGTTAGGAAAGAAATGTGGGTGGAACCGGAACCCTTGCTTCTACAATTTGTCCATGAGGCATATTTATGAGTTCCTTCCTATACTACTGTTATGGTCTAAATGTTTGTGTCCCCTTAAAATCCATATGTTGAAACTTGACCCCAGGTGATGGTATTAGGAAGCATGGCCTTGGAAGGTGATTAGGTCATGGTAACAGAGCCCTCATGAATGGGATTAGAGTCCTTATAAATGAGGCCTGAAAGAGCTCCCTTGTCCCTTCTGCTATGTGAGGATGCAGTGAGAAAATGGCTGTCTATGAGCCAGGAGGCACACTCTCACCAGACACTGAATTGCTAGTGTCTTGATCTTGGACTTCTAGCCTCCAGTACAGTAAACAATAAATTTCTGTTGTTTATAAGCCACCCGATTTATAGTATTTTGTTATAGCAGCCCAAAGGGACTATGATAATTATTATTTTAGCATAGGTCTTCTTGTTTCTAGAGACTGAAACAAGAATTTATATGTCTTAACATTTTATTTGGAAGATGGAATCCCAGGGATGTAAGGAGGAGGACAATGGAGGGAACAGAGTCTAGGTTAGATGCAGAACAGTGCAATGAAATGCAACACTGCAAGTGTGATTGTTCCCAACAAGCACAGAAGAGACAGAGAAGATTACTCATCAGATATATTCGCTCAGCACGTTGGACTCCTCTGGCAGGAAAAATCATAGCTAGGAGGACCAGTCCAGGGAGAGAAAAAAGGGATACTTCTATGTCCCATTCCTTTTCATCTCCTGCTTCCTATTAGCCAAGGTTCATCCATGGGGACTTGACCCTTTTGAACTTCCAGGTTGCATCATCTGGCCCCTTGGTGGCCACACAGGAAATCAGGAACCATATTCCACAATACGGCTATATCTGAATCCAGAAGATGAGGGAAACTTTGTGTGGGCAGGTTTGGCATATAGGTTTAATGTGGGTCTCAGCCAGCTGAGAGAGCTTGGAAAGAGGTAGCAGAGTTCCCGAGGTGAACTATGTCATTAGAAAGAAGAAGGTAATAAAAGGTTTGTGTCCAATGCAGTCCACCTCTTGTGCTACTCATATCTACTCATGCCCTCTCATTATCTCTAGATTCTATAGTATAATTTTTGCAAGAGAATGAAAATACTTTGAGAAGAGAAGTACAAGTCCAGTCAGTCTAGAGCAGTTTCTCATCCTTTTATTCATTATTGCCCGAAAACCCCCTTAAGGAGGCTCATAGATCTTTTATCCTCAATTCTCTCCACCTCCCATGAAATCAAACGCTATGAAATAAGATTTTGTCAGATATTGTTGAGTTTTGGAGAGGCACAAGCCATTAAAATGTCTTAAATTTTTTTCACCTCAAAGTACTAATATTTTCCCACTTCTGGGCAGTATCATCCCTGTTGAAACCCCTCCAAGTTGGCCAGTCCTGCCCTCCTGGAAAACTAAGGCAAGAATGTCATCGGAAAGCATCACAGTCCTCATGGCCCATTAGCTGGTGCTGAGGCTCTGATTGTATTCTTCCTCTCCCTCCGCCATCACTCATTAGATTCCCTCACTCTTGGCTCACACTGTGGCTGATTTAGGTTGGTCTCTGTGGAACCCAGAACTTTTGCCCTGAAGGGTATAATTCTTAGTGGCTCTGACCTTTGGGTTGTGGTGTCTGTAATTGCTTATTACAGTCATTCCTTCAGAGTTCAGAATTACCCTGGTTCAAGGTTTCCAGAATAGGAAGCCCATCTTCCCTACTGTGCTGTGAACTTGTGGAGGTTAGAGCCTGAGTATTAACCCTATCTAAAGAGAAGGACTTGGAAAAGTCATCAGGGCCTCTAAATGAATTTTATCTGCTCCAAGTTTATTAATGAAACATTACTTAGGCTTTGCTTTGTATTCTGTTCTAGCCTAAGTATTATGGGGGAAGTCATGAGGGCTAACACTCAGGTTTTTTCCTCCAAAAGTCCACGACTGACTTGAGATATAAGATGTGAACAAAAAGCAAGAGTCTTTAGTTGCCAATGGCAGGTGGAGACAAATATAATGGTTCCCATCAGATATCAAGCATGGGAGGGAAAATGATGCAGGAATTCAGGGGAGAGAGAGCTTTCTGTGGACTAAAGTAATAAGTAAATATTTCATGGAATAAGTGAACTAGAGCTATGCTTTAAAAATGGGCAGGGTTTATACAGGTAGAAAGACACAGAGAAGGGTTTTTTTTTTTTTGCTGTACGCGGGCCTCTCACTGTTGTGGCCTTTCAGCGGCCATGGCTCACGGGCCTAGCCGCTCCACGGCATGTGGGATCTTCCCGGACCGGGGCACGAACCCGCGTCCCCTGCATCGGCAGTCGGACTCTCAACCACTGCACCACCAGGGAAGCCGCAGAGAAGGGTTTTGAACCAAGTGCATGGTCCAAGCAAAGGCCAGGTGGTAGGACGAGGCATGGCATATTCTGGTTCAGTAAAGAGACTAAAGAGACCAGCACTACTAAGACTGAGGTTTATAAAAAGAAGTAAGAAATAAAGTTGCAAAGTTGTAGCTTGGGGCCTGTTCCTGACAGGCGTTTAAAGTCAGGATAAGGTGTTTGGATTTGCATTTACCAATTCCTTACCAAACACTTCATAGTCGTTCATAAATTATACAGTGTCGCGTAATTCCATGAGTGAAGTCATGAAAATCTATAGCTGGAGGGCACCACATAGGTCAATGAGAACATCACTCATTGTGCAAATAAGTAAACTGACCCCCCAGAAGGATGGGTCTCTTGTCAACATCAGTTGATTAATTTTGGCACAACCAAAATGAGAATCCACATGAAGTGGTTCCTAGTCCAGTGCTCTCTTGTTGATTCTCTTTCAACGTGATGTGGTAGAAAGAGTAGGGACTTTGAAATGAGACAGACCTGGATTTGAATTCCAGCTTTGCTACTGGACGGGTGTGTGACCTTGGGCATGTCACTTAGCATCTTAGAGCTCCCGTTTCCATATCAGTAAACTGGAGATGAGGTTTGCAAAACACCTATCTTGGCATCTGGAACATAGTGAGCAGCTCAACAGGTGTTAGTTTCTCCTCCTCTGTTTACTTCAGAGGGGTCAGCATTCTAGGAATTATAATGAAAGAGTTCCATAATCCCAGCCTCTTTTCTGAGCTGCTTTGAGATAAACACTGATAAAATCACCAAGGGGTCAGATAACAAAGTATCTCCAGAAAGCCCTGGCTAGAACACAGGTATATTAGGCTCTGGAACAGTGAGGGATGCGAATGGAGAAGCATCAGAATATGGGGGTCAGTCACAGAAACCATCCAATGATAAGTGCCCAATTTGACGCGTCAAGCACAAAATACCATGAAAAAGGAGTGTGAAGAAGATGTTAAAACCAAGCTCACAATGGATAAAGAAACGAGATAAACAAATTGTGGTATATTCATACAATGGATTGCTACTCAGGAATTAAAAAGAACAAATTGCTGAAATACACAACCACCTGTATGAATCTCAAAAACATGTTAAGTGAAGGAAGCCAGACTCAAAGGAATATACACTGTATGAGTTCATCCATATGAAATTACTGGTTGGGCAAAGCTAATCTATGATGATAGAAGTCAGAAACGTGGTGAGGAGGACAGGAGAATTTTCGGGGGTAATGAAAATATTTCATTATTGAGTACAATTTCCCAAACACATCAAACTAAACCAGTTGAGATCTATGCATTTTATCGTACTTTACTTACATTTCAATTCTAATATGTAACAAAAACAAGAGAAGCTCACCAGTTTCTCCTTTTTGCTTCAAGTGGAATTTAAATCTATTACAGTAAGTCCCCTACATATGAACCTTCAAGTCGCGAATGTTCAAAACTGAGAACGTGCGTTCAGGCGTGAGTGAAATGGCAGCTTGCCCTCCATCTCCTGTTGCTGACGATCCTTCAGCTCTACCACCTCCCCCTCCCCCTCCCTCCTCCAGTCAGTAACTCTTCTGGCCTGTTCACTTGATGCCAGCCCCTGTATGCCAGCTGTTGTACTGTACTACTGAACTTTTCAAGGTACTGTACTGTAAGATTAACAATGTTTTATTTGTGTTTGTTTTTTATGTATTATTTGTGTGAAAAGTATTATAAACCTATTACAGTACACTACTATATAGCTGACTGTGTTAGCTGGGTACTTAGGCTAACTTTGTTGGACTTACAAACAAATTGGACTTACGAATGCTCTCTCGGAACTGAACTCGTTTGTAAGTAAGGGACTTACTGTATCACACTACAGTCAATGGAAAATTTTTCTTGCCTTATCTTTCCTCCCAGATAAGCAGAGGTTGAGATGTTGAATCTTTGCTATGATTCTGGAAGCAGAAGCTGGGAGGCAGAGAAGAACCAAGGATGCTCCTACACATGAAAACATCCAGAGTGAAGCTATCATCCCCCAGATAGTCTAATAAAAAGTAATACAAAGCAGCCACGTAGCACAGGGAGGTCAGTTCAGTGCTTTGCGACCTCCTAGAGGGGTGGAATAGGGAGGGTGGGAGGGAGGGAGACGCAAGAAGGAAGAGATATGGGGATATATGTATATGTATAGCTGATTCACTTGGTTATAAAGCAGAAACTAACGCACCATTGTAAAGCAATTATACTCCAATACAGATGTTAAGAAAAAAAGTAATACACATTAGACATGAGAGAAGAGACCAGAAAAGTCATAGCTTCTCAGGAATAAGAAGACCCAGACAAGCCAGTGGGAGACACTTGTGTATTAGCCACAAGGACTCTTTGCTGGAGGCTTGTGGCCTCATATGTGAGTGTGGAAGAAGTTGTCAGTGTAGACATTTCGGAGCTAAGGCTCCTAAGAAGAGCTCTTTGGCCATATGGGAAAAAAAAAAAAATTCTTCCTGGAAAACACAGGACTTGCCGAAACTTATCTCAAGGAAGACCTTAGCATATCTTTACACCATGGTCTTCTTGCAAATATTATTCTCCTCTACTCTAGGGGAAAAAAAGACTTATAATTATTTTCCCAGTGGTCTGTAAACTTCTTGAAAGCAGGTATCTTGTGTTTTTGTCTCTAAATTGCAAACATATAAACCGATACCTGGCAAATAATATGGTCCCATCTTCATCCCCAAGTCACTTTTCCTCAGTAGTCTCCTAAATCTCCTAAATCCCAACTGAAGGAATTGTTGTATGATGGCATAAAAGAGTCTTTCTAAAATAGTCTCATAAAGATCACCAAGTGTGTGGTCTGTCTTTGAAGACTGCTACACAAAATTGGGTCCCTTCTCTGTTGAGTATCCTATTTTTCCCAATGCTATGAGTGCCATACTTTTCCCTTCTCATGAGAGCTGGACGGAAACCAAAAAGAGGCAACTAGGACAATTCTCAGACTGGAGCTAGTGAACAGAGAGAGGCCATCATGTTTCAAAGTTGTACTGATGTTCACTAGAATCTGTGATTTTACGATGTGGTTTTCGAAGTCATTTCTGAGAGAGAGAGAGAGAGAGAGCGCGCGCGATCATCGTTATGAAAATACCTGTTGAGATTCTTGATGGTGTGGTACTGCAGGTTATTTCTGATCCACCCAATATGCATAAAATGAACAGTCTGTCCAGGATGTGTGGTTGCATGATAATCGCTCTCATTCAATGATTTCCTTATCTAGCGAGCTCTCCATCTACATGCATTAGTTGTGCTTAGACAGCACAGACATGCAGGAACACACACTTCCTATGTGGTTTTCTTAGCCTTCAATATGTGGGAATGGGATATTGGAATTGCTGGGAATTTTTAGGAAAGCATGAAATTATAAGTCATTCTTTAAATATTTTCAGCATTCTTTATACTCTTTACCCATTAGTGTAGGTATATAAAATTTGTTTAATAATTATAAATTTTAGATGTATTAGTATATACTGTGTATTGTAGACTATAGCAAATAGCCAAACATTGGGAAATGCCCCATGAACATTACTGGGTAGTACGTGAATAACTAAACATTCAGATCTCCCAATAAGATTAACAACATTATACAGAATCACATGTCAAAACTGCCAGCTTAAGGACTTGTTTCTAAAATTTATTATTTCTTGGAACATCACTCATCAGATTTGTATAAAGTATCCTATGCTTTATACAATAAACTTACGAATATTTATTTTATTTGCAAGAATGACTCACTGTTAACAGCAAACAGGGCCATGAACACACACATGGGAATAGCTACCAGCTATTGACTGACTGATTAGTTTGTGATTGAGTATCTACCAGTTGCTTCTAGTTCTGGTTCCACAAATGTAGACTTAACTTTTTTTTTTTTTGTGGTACGCGGTCCTCTCACCGTTGTGGCCTCTCCCGTTGCGGAGCACAGGCTCCGGACACGTAGGCTCAGCGGCCATGGCTCACGGGCCCGGCCACTCCGCGGCATGTGGGATCCTCCCGGACCGGGGCACGAACCCATGTCCTATGCATCGGCAGGCGGACTCTCAACCACTGCGCCACCAGGGAAGCCCTAGACTTAACTTTTGACTCTGTATGTCACGTTTCCTGGTTCCTACTTTCTCCTTGGCATGAGTGGATTCCTCTGAACAAGTAACCTCTCTATGTTGATCATTACGCTTTGTTTATTTATTTTTAAATAAAAATTTATTAAAAAAAAATTAATGTGTAGCTTATTTACAACATTGTATTTGTTTTAGGTATACAACATAGTGATTCAATATTGTTGTAGATTATACTCTATTTAAAATTATTGTAAAATATTGGCTATTTTCCCTATGCTGTATAATATATCCTTGGACCTTACTTATTTTATATATAAACTGTACATATTTTGTACCTCTTAATTCTCTATCCCTGTGTTGCCCCTCCCCACTGCTAACCACTAGTTTGTTCTCTGTAGAACTTTTGTGGACTTTTTGTCATTTGTAGACTTTTTGATGGTAGCCATTCTGACAGGTGTGAGGTGATATCTCATGGCAGAGTTTGATTTGCATTTCCCTTATAATTAGTGATGTCGAGTGATAGTTATGCTTTAATTCTTGCAGGAGAATTATAATACTTTTCTCAACTTTCCTGTTTTCTCAACTACCTTTTCTCAGAGTTTGGATTTAAAAATAAATACGTTTTTGGGGGGAGAAATTCTGGGAAGGAATTTCCACATAGAAGCACTACTCCTGCTGCTGTGACTAACCCTTCTCTTCACCCAACAGTTAAACTGTAAGAAAAGAGTTGAAGAAATCCACCGTATCAACATACCAGTGACATTTTTGTCATGTATTCCGGTCATAAGGTGCTTATTGATTCATAGTGGAAACATATGTATACTTAATTACACTATGTGATGGACTGTATTTTAATAAAATTCTAATGAGAGAGGCATTGGTAGAGAAGGCCAGCGTAGGGAGAGTTTACTTCCTGGGCAAGCACTTTTCTGTCAGTCACTTGATACCAAGGACAGACCAAACCCAAAAGGCTGCATTAAAAGGATGAGCAGGGCTTTGAAAGAAGGAGTGGACATTTGAAACTGGCAGTGAAGATGGAGGAGAGGAAAAGTAGAGGGAAACTAAAATAGTTTTGCAAGTTCCGACTTCCATTTACGCTACCAGGACTCTACCTTGTTACCAGGGAGTGGAGGGTGGGGGGGAGGGGGAAACATCATTTTCTCAAGGGAAGCATCATCGATTGACATTTCAGTCCCATGGTGTGACTTATAGTGTACTGATATTCCACTCAATGTTCTAATTCTAGAATCTAACACCTTCATGCAAAGACTCTTATTTTAAGGGAATAATTTTTTTTTTATAAGAAGGAGGAGCTCATTACATTCAACTTAAATATGTTCAGAAAGGTAATTAGGGGAGCTCAGTAATTCAGTTGAAAGGATTGATCAACACTTCAGGGCCTTCTTTCCAACAGGGTAACATTTCACCCTCTTCTTTTTGAATTCCAAGTTAAATTTCTGTATGATTCGTGACACTGAAAAAAAAATGAAAAGAGGCAAGGAAATGCAGTTGCAAACTTTCCTTTTGTTGGCAATCCAGACAATGCTTAGCACAGTGTGTACATTTAATTGATTCATTATGTTCTGATGTGACTTGGCCTGAGTTTGTTCATAAGCAACCTGCCAACCAGAGAGCTTTGTTTCTCTTCTCCAACATTTAGTTGGAAGCAAAGGCATTTCCAATATTGTTAAATCCATGGCTGTTCCTGGAATAAGTAACACTTTTTAGTTCTCCTTATCCCCATGTTAAATCAGCTTAAAAGTTTTAAAGCATCAAAAGTAGTTTTGAAGAGAAAAAGAAGTAACCAAAACAAAAAGTGTAAATCTAGGAAAAATATGAAAAGTGAAGGAGGATCATGCTGTATGATGGGACGTTTACTTGCCAAATAAATCTACATGAGCCACAGATTCCTCTTAGAAATGGTTATTTTCCCAGTTATAAGAGTAACACAATCTTATGTTAAAAATCATGAAAAATGCATAAATGGATAAAGAAGAAAAAGATTATCCATAATTCTACAAATCACAGATAAAAACTGTTAACTTTTTGGTATATTTCTACTCATTATTATGCACCCGTATTTTTACAAAATTGGGCTCCTATTGTAAACAAAGATTTTACCTTGTTTTTAATCACTTATAGTTATAAATGCCCCTTATTATAAAGTATTGATTTAAATACAATTTAAACATACTGTACTTATGTGTCCAATATTTGAAACTACATTTAAATAACTTTTCATTTTATAAATGTAAGAAACAGCATTATGTTTTCATTTTTGTTTGACTCTGTTCATCATTTGAGGTTACAATTTTAGAATAAGGATTATTGAATCAAAGAATAGAAAACTTTTCTGGGCCTTTGGCATACTTAGTCATTTAGCATTCAAAAGGTATAGCCAAATATAGAGTTAAAAATTTAACAACTAACCTTCTCTCTAAACACATGCATTAAATCAAATAATGTACACATGCTGTTTTTCTCTGCTAACTATGCTGCTAAGTTCTTTCCTGTTTTGCTAGCTCTTCTTATCTTGAGTCACAGGTGTGTAGGACCAAGTGGTGAGCAGAAAAACTGTCAGAACATCTTGGCCAAAGGCAGACAACCACAATAGCCATGAATCATGAAAATGTTAAGAATCGTGGCGCCAGCTCAGCGACACCTTGATCACATAGTCCTGCGACCCCCACCTTCAAAATTCTCCTGAAGTAGACCTGCCCTCTTTCAGAGAGCAGGACGGTAGTTTTTAAGACGCTAGTTGGCTACTCTCCTCATTTGCTGGCAAATTAATACATTTCTCTTTCCTTTATCCTCACAACCTTGTCTTCATTACTCTCATTCAGCTCTGTGCACAGGGACCAAATTTTCAGTTACAATTATATCAAGTTCTTAGAACAGTTTTAATATCCACTGCAGACACTCACACTCTTGTAAAAATTAGGAAACAAAAACCTCAATTAAGATAGAATCAGGGGCTTCCCTGGTGGCGAAGGGGTTGAGAGTCCGCCTGCCGATGCAGGGGACACGGGTTTGTGCCCCGGTCGGGGAAGATCCCACCTGCCGCGGAGCGGCTGGGCCCGTGAGCCATGGCCGCTGAGCGTGCGCGTCCGGAGCCTGTGCTCCGCAACGGGAGAGGCCACAACAGTGAGAGGCCCGCGTACCACACACACACAAAAATAGATAGAGTCAGGAGGCCAGAAGGGGGAGCACTCATGCCCTATAATGATAGCAGAGCCCAAGAAGAAGAAGAAATACTTCCTCTTCTTGGCTGGTAAGAGTTCAGCCAATGAGGGACTGTCACAACTCAGCCAATGAAAAGCCACTATACTTTGGAACTCTCACTTCCTCCAATGGACTCTTTGTTTACTATAGTACTACCAACTTCCTTTCCCCATCTTTAAAAGTGTTCTCCTCTCCTAGCTGTGTGGGGATTTGTGTGGGATTTGCCCCAATTGCAGACTCTGAAATGCAGTTCTTTGCTGATCCTGAATAAACTCATTTTTGCTGGAAAAATAACTGGCAGTCTATTTGTTTTAGGTCAACACTCTCTTCCTGGAATTGCTAGACAAAATCAGCTTTAGCAGCTGGGTCAAGACCCTTGTCTTGCAGTCATTCTGGGAGAGATCATTCCAGTTAAGAAATGTCCTGGCAATGCATACCTGTAAGTCCTTGAGGTACTTTGAGACTAAAAGGTGGTCTTTTGCTGGGACAAGTCAGACAGAGACAATTAGGCCATATAAAGCTGACACCTTTACAGATCCTTAAAAGTTTGCCTTCTTTTGGGCAAGTTTTGATTTCTTGCTTAGTTTCATCATCAAGAAGCTTCTCTTTAAGTTAAGTTGCTGTAGCTCCCAAGAGTTATGCAGTATCAACAAAAAAAAATTAACTCAGGCCAAGAAATAATAGGTTTTGGCAGAAGCAAGAAGAACTACAGTCCTGCAGCCTGTGGGAAAAAAACCACACTCACAGAAAGATAGACAAGATGAAAAGGCACAGGGCTATGTACCAGATGAAGGAACAGGACAAAACCCCAGAAAAACAACTAAATGAAGTGGAGATAGGCAACCTTCCAGAAAAAAAATTCAGATAATGATACTAAAGATGATCCAAGACCTCGAAAAAAGAATGGAGGCAAAGATCGAGAAGATGCAAGAAATGTTTAAATAAGACCTAGAAGAATTAAAGAACAAACAAACAGAGATGAACAATACAATAACTGAAATGAAAACTACACTAGAAGGAATCAATAGCAGAATAACTGAGGCAGAAGAACGGATAAGTGACCTGGAAGACAGAATGGTGGAATTCACTGCTGCAGAACAGAATAAAGAAAAAAGAATAAAAAGAAATGAAGACAGCCTAAGAGACCTCTGGGACAACATTAAACGCAACAACATTCGCATCATAGGTCCCAGAAGAAGAGAGAGAGAAAGGACCAGAGAAAATATTTAAAGAGATTATAGTCAAAAACTTCCCTAATATGGGAAAAGAAATAGCCATCCAAGTCCAGGAAGCACAGTGAGCCCCATACAGAATAAACCCAAAGAGAAACACACCAAGACACATAGCAATCAAGTTGGCAAAAATTAAAGACAAAGAAAAATTATTGAAAGCAGCAAGGGAAAAATGACGACATACAAGGGAACTCCCATAAGGTTAACAGCTGACTTCTCAGCAGAAACTCTACAAGCCAGAAGGGAGTGGCATGATATACTTAAAGTGATGAAAGGGAAGAACCTACAACCAAGATTACTCTAGCCAGCAAGGATCTCATTCAGATTCGAAGGAGAAATCAATAGCTTTACAGTCAAGCAAAAGCTAAAAGAATTCAGCACCACCAAACCCTGTCTACAACAAATGCTAAAGGAACTTCTCTAAGTGGGAAACACAAGAGAAGAAAAGGACCTGCAAAAACAAACCCAAACAATTAAGAAAATGGTAATAGGAACATACATATCAATAATTACCTTAAACGTGAATGGATTAAATGCTCCAACCAAAAGACACAGGCTTGCTGAATGGATACAAAAGCAAGACCCATATATATGGTGTCTACAAGAGACCCACTTCAGACCTAGGGACACATACAGACTGAAAGTGAGGGGATAGAAAAAGATATTCCATGCAAATGGAAATCAAAAGAAAGCTGGAGTAGCAATACTCATATCAGATAAAATAGACTTTAAAATAAAGAATGTTACAAGAGACAAGGAAGGACATTACATAATGATCAAGGGAGCAATCCAAGGAGAAGAAATAACAATTATAAACATATATGCACCCAACATAGGAGCACGTCAATACATAAGGCAACTGCTAACAGATATAAAAGAGGAAATTGACAGTAAAACAATAATAGTGGGGGAATTTAACACCTCACTTACACCAATGGACAGATCATCCAAAATGAAAATAAATAAGGAAGCAGAAGCTTTAAATGACACAATAGGCCAGATAGATTTAATTGATATTTATAGGACATTCCATCCAAAAACAGCAGATTACACTTTCTTCTCAAGTGTGCATGGAACACTCTCCAGGATAGATCACATCTTGTGTCACAAATCAAGCCTCAGTAAATTTAAGAAAATTGAAATCATATCAAGCATCTTTTCTGACCACAACACTATGAGATTAGAAATGAATTACAGGGGAAAAAATATAAAAAATAATGGAGGAGGCTAAACAATGGAGGCTAAACAATACATTACTAAATAACCAAGAGATCACTGAAGAAATCAAAGAGGAAATCAAAAAATATCTAGAGACAAATGACAATGAAAACACGACAATCCAAAACCTATAGGATGCAGCCAAAGCATTTCTAAGAGGGAAGTTTATAGCTATACAAGCCTACCTCAAGAAACAAGAAAAATCTCAAATAAACAATCTAACCTTACACCTAAAGGAACAAGAGAAAGAAGAGCAAACAAAACCCAAAGTTAGCAGAAGGAAAGAAATCATAAAGATCAGAGCAGAAATAAATGATATAGAAACAAAGAAAACAATAGCAAACATCAATAAAACTAAAAGCTGGTTCTTTGAGACCATAAACAAAACTGATACACCATTAGCCAGACTCATCAAGAAAAAGAGGGAGAGGACTCAAATCAATAAAATTAGAAATGAAAAAGGAGAAGTTACAACAGACACCGCAGAAATACAAAGCACCCTAAGACTACTACAAGCAACTCTATGCCAATAAAGTGGACAACCTGGAAGAAATGGACACATTCTTATAAAGGTATAACCTTCCAAGACTGAACCAGGAAGAAATAGAAAATATAAACAGACCTTTCACAAGTAATGAAATTGAAAATGTGATTAAAAATCTTCCAACAAACAAAAGTCCACGACCAGATGGCTTCACAGGTGAATTCTATCAAACATTTAGAGAAGAGCTAACACCCATCCTTCTCAAACTCTTCCAAAAAATTGCAGAGGAAGGAACACTCCCAAACTCATTCTATGAGGCCACCATTACCCTGATACCAAAACCAGACCAAGATACTACAAAAAAAGAAAATTACAGACCAATATCACTGATGAATATAGATACAAAAATCCTCAACAAAATACTAGCAAACAGAATCCAACAACACATTAAAAGGATCATACACCATGATCAAGTGGGATTTATCCCAAGGATGTGAGGATTCTTCAATATACGCAAATCAATCAATGGGATACACCATATTAACAAACTGAAGAATAAAAACCATATGATCGTCTCAATAGATGCAGAAAAAGCTTTTGACAAAATTCAACACCCATTTATGATACAAACTCTCCAGAAAGTAGGCATAGAGGGAACCTACCTCAACATAATAAAGGCCATATATGACAAACCCACAGCAAATGTCATTCTCAATGGTGAAAAACAGAAAGCATTTCCTCTAATATCTGGAACAAGACAAGGATGTCCACTCTCACCACTATTATTCAACATAGTTTAGAAGTCCTAGCCATGGCAATCAGAGAAGAAAAAGCAATAAGAGGAATACAAATTGGAAAAGAAGAAGTAAAACTTCACTGTTTTCAGATGACATGACATGATACTATACATAGAGAATCCTAAAGATGCCACCAGAAAACTTCTAGAGCTAATCAATGAATTTGGTAAAGTTGCAGGATACAAAATTAATGCACAGAAATCTCTTGCATTCCTATACACTAATGATGAAAAATCTGAAAGAGAAATGAAGGAAACTCTCCCATTTACCACTGCAACGAAAAGAATAAAATACCTAGGAATAAACCTACCTAGGGAGACAAAAGACCTGTATGCAGAAAACTATAAGACACTGATGAAAGAAATTAAAGATGATACCAACAGATGGAGAGATATACCATGTTCTTGGATTGGAAGAATCAATATTGTGAAAATGACTATACTACCCAAAGCAATCTACAGATTCAATGCAATCCCTATCAAATTACCAATGGCATTTTTTACAGAACTAGAACAAAAAATCTTAAAATTTGTATGGAGACACAAAAGACCCCGAATAGCCAAAGCAGTCTTGAGGGAAAAAAACGGAGCTGGAGGAATCAGACTCCCTGACTTCAGACTATACTACAAAGCTACAGTAATCAAGACAATATGGTACTGGCACAAAAACAGAAATATAGATCAATGGAACAGGATAGAAAGCCCAGAGATAAACCCACGCACATATGGTCACCTTATCTTTGATAAAGGAGGCAGGAATGTACAGTGGAGAAAGGACAGCCTCTTCAATAAGTGGTGCTGGGAAAACTGGACAGGTACATGTAAAAGTATGAGATTAGATCACTCCCTAACACCATACACAAAAATAAGCTCAAAATGGATTAAAGACCTAAATGTAAGGCCAGAAACTATCAAACTCTTAGAGGAAAACATAGGCAGAACACTCTATGACATAAATCACAGCAAGATCCTTTTTGACCCACCTCCTAGAGAAATGGAAATAAAAACAAAAATAAACAAATGGGACCTAATGAAACTTCAAAGCTTTTGCACAGCAAAGGAAACCATAAACAAGATGAAAAGACAGCCCTCAGAATGGGAGAAAATATTTGCAAAGGAATCAATGGAGAAAGGATTAATCTCCAAAATATATAAACAGCCCATGCAGCTCAATATTAAAGAAACAAAGAAGCCAATCCAAAAATGGGCAGAAGACCTAAATAGACATTTCTCCAAAGAAGACATACAGATGGCCAAGAGGCACATGAAAAGCTGCTCAACATCACTAATTATTAGAGAAATACAAATCAAAGCTACAATGAGGTATCACCTCACACCAGTTAGAATGGGCATCATCAGAAAATCTACAAACAACAAATGCTGGAGAGGGTGTGGAGAAAAGGGAACCCTCTTGTACTATGGGTGGGACTGTAAATTGATACAGCCACTATGGAGAACAGTATGGAGGTTACCTAAAAAACTAAAAATAGAATTACCATATGATCCAGCAATCCCACTCCTGGGCATATACCCTGAGAAAACCACAATTCAAAAAGACACATGGGGCTTCCCTGGTGGCGCAGGGGTTGAGAATCTGCCTGCCAATGCAGGACACATGGGTTCGGGCCCTGGTCTGCGAGGATCCCACATGCCGCGGAGCAACTGGGCCCGTGAGCCACAGCTGCTGAGCCTGCGCGTCTGGAGCCTGTGCTCCGCGACGGTGAGAGGCCCGCGCACCGCGATGAAGAGTGGCCCCCGCTCGCCACAACTAGAGGAAGCCCTCGCGCAGAAACGAAGACCCAACACAGACAAAAATTAATTAATTAATTAAAAATAATTAAAAAAAAAAAAAAGACACATGCACCCCAATGTTCATTGCAGCACTATTTACAATAGCCAGGTCATGGAAGCAACCTAAATGCCCATCGACAGATGAATGGATAAAGAAGTTGTGGTACATATATACAACAGAATATTACTCAGCCATAAAAAGGAATGAAATTGAGTCATTTGTTGAGACATGGATGGACCTAGAGACTGTCATATAGAGTGAAGTAAGTCAGAAAAAGAAAAACAAATATCGTATATTAACGCATGTATGCGGAACCTAGAAAAATGGTACAGATGAACCGGTTTGTAGGGCAGAAGTTGAGACACAGATGTAGAGAACAAATGTATGGACACCAAGGGAGGAAATCCGCAGGGGGGTGGGGATGGTGGTGTGCTGAACTGGGCAATTGGGATTGACATGTATACACTGATGTGTCTAAAATTGATGACTAATAAGAACCTGCTGTATGAAAAAATAAATAACATTAAAAAATTAAAAATAAATAAATAAAAATGTAAAAAAAAAAGAAATAATGGGTTTCTGCCACTGAAGTTAAGGATTACTCAGAAGATTCTGTTTTCTTACTGAGAAACCACATTCCTCATAAAATAATCAGGTTTTTCCCTGTACGTTTTAAATCAATTTTGAGAAGTGCCAAAAAAAAAAAAAAAAAAAAAAAAAAAA
>NW_006783088.1:886390-887100 GCF_000442215.2 Lipotes vexillifer | reverse complement strand
GCTGAGCCTGCGCGTCCGGAGCCTGTGCTCCGCAACGGGAGAGGCCACAACAGTGAGAGGCCCGCGGCCCGCAAAAACCAAAAAAAAAAAAAAAAAAAAAAAAAAAGAATGTTGGGCAGCGTGAAGTCAGGTGTGAAAACCAGAGAGGGAGCCAATTCCACTTGACTGTTTACCTGTAGTTGGGGCACATGTGGCAGCTAGACCTTGCTGAGGTGGGAGAAAGAGTGATGCCACCCGCTGCGTGGATCTGAGCAGTGGCCGTTATGAAGACACAGGAAGAAGTGAGGAAGGAGGAACAGCAGAGGCGACATGAAAGCCACCAGAACAGACAGCACATGCCGGCAGTGCTAGCATCATCCAGATGCAGCTTTCCATACTCTGACATGGCTAGCACCTAGTAGGTGCTTAGTCAATGAATGTTAATTCCTGACCATATCGTCCCATGGCAGAATAAAAGAAAATGAAGGTGACCAGGCGGGATGGATGGAATGAAGGAAGTTGATGCATTAAATAAGCTATTGCTTGCCATACGTTCATATCCAAAATAATAATAAGATATATTTCTTTGAGTAAAATACAGGTTTTTATGGAGAGTCCCTACTTAATGCATGCTTCATGGGATAAATTGAAATCATTGTCTCCTGAGGAGGCAGGATGTCTAAAGGTCTAAAGGTATCAACTTTCATTCACAGCATGTTTGGCGGGGGGGG
>NW_006783088.1:886023-886380 GCF_000442215.2 Lipotes vexillifer | reverse complement strand
GGGGGGGGGGGTGTGTTGATAGTACAATTGCCATGGGTGAGCTGTGATCTTTAAAGTAGGACTAGCAACCTAGAGCTCCTACACTGAAAGTTTTGTCCAAATTTTCAAATCTTATTTGAAGCGCTTCAGGAAAATGAGTATGGATTGTAGACATGGGACAAATATAGCAAGCAAACAAACAAAAACAGTAACAAAAAAAACAAACAAACAAAACAAAACATATTAACTGCAAAGTGTGGGAAAGTAAGTATTATAATGCTATATTTGTCATTATCATCATCTCACGTGACAGACACCCACCCCAGTCCCCCTAAGCCTTCAGTTGGTATCAGAAGCTGCTTTACTGATGACGGCATT
>NW_006783088.1:836669-886013 GCF_000442215.2 Lipotes vexillifer | reverse complement strand
GCATTCCTCAGAATGCCTTTGACATCCTTGTTCCGCAGAGTGTAAATCAGGGGGTTGAGAAAGCGGGTGACAGAAGTGTAGACCAGGGCGATCCTCATCCTCTGGGGTGCTGGACTGCGGACTGGTAGGTAGACCAGTCTGCAGCAGCCATACTGCAGCAAGACCACGGTGAGGTGGGAGAATCAGGTGGAGAAGGCTTGGTGGCGGCCCTCAGCAGAACGGATACGCAGGGTGGCGGAGGTGATGAACACATAGGAGACAGAAATAAGGATGAAGGGGACGGTCAGAACGAGGATGCTCACGACATAGAGGACAGCCTGGTGCAAGCGGGTGTCCTCTCAGGCCAGCCGCAGGACCGGCGGCACATCACACAGGAAGTGGTTGATTTCCCGGCGGTGCCCGCAGAAGGGCAGGGGGGAAGATTAAGGAGATGAGCTGCAGGGAGAGGAAGAGGGCCAGGCCCATGGCACAGACCACCATTTGGATGCACAGCTTCTGGGTCATGATGAGCGTGTCGTGCAGTGGGTGGCAGATGGCCACATAGCGATCATAGGCCATGACTGCCAATAGAAAACAGTCAGTGCTGCCAAGGGCGACAGAAAGGAACATTTGGGTCCCACAACCAGCTAAGGGAATGGGCTTCCGGGCCTCCAGAATGTTGGAAAGCATCAAAGGCACCACAACAGAGGTGTAGCAGATTTCCAGGAAAGACAGATTGGACAGGAAAAAATACATAGGGGTCCGGAGGGCGCTGTGTGCTTACACTGCCCGGATGATGGCTGTGTTGACCCAAAGGTTCATCAAGTAGAGGAGGGGGAAGAGGATGAAGAGGAGGGCCTGGAATTCCAGGACGGTGGTGAAGACTCGAAACACAAACTCAGTGGGGCCGGACTGGTTGAGGACAGGGCTTCTCGCAAACACGTCTCCTGCACAAGAAGAGCAGAAAGTGCTGAACCTTCCTTTACTGAGTTACTTAATTGCCTGAGTAGAATCAGGGATTTAAAATTTGATTTTTGATTTGGAATTACCTATTTAGTATACCGTTTCCAATCTCCATGTTTGGGAATGAATTCACAATAGAGGGCATGGTATATTCTTCCTTGGAAATCTTCAAGAACGGGATAGATTCTAATCTGTGAAAGTTTCTGGTGATAGAGATGTCGTCAGATGTTCCTGGAGAAACTTTTTTTTTTTAACTCTGGTATTTAAAATCCAATTGACAAACGCTAATTCTTTGCTTGTATTTAATTAAACTAAAGAGTTGTATACAGTTTTACTTTGTTACCCATGGGGGATTGCTTCCAGGACCTCCTTGGATACCAAAATCCATGAATGCTCAAGTCGCTTTTATAAAATTGGATAGCATTTGCCTATAACCTACACATATCTTCCCGTTTACTTTACAACCTCTCTAGATTACTCATAATACCTAATACAATGTAAATGCTATGTAAATAGTTGCTGGTGCCTGGTAAATTCAAGTTTTGCTTTTTGGAACTTTCTGGAAAAATTTTTTTCAGATATTTTCTATTGTTGATTGGTTGAACCCACGGGTGCAGAACACACGGATAGGGAGGGCCGATCTAGCTGTAGATAGTTTCAAAATTAGATAAATGAACGTGATGTTTACTTTTTTGGTAAACATTCTTTTTGAAATATAGCAAACATACAGAGAACTTTACAAATTCTAAGTGTACAGCTTGATCTGTTTTTTACACAGTAAATATACCAATATAAACACTACCAAGATTAAGAAATAGAACAATTCCAGTAAACTATAAGCATTCTTTATGTCTTCTCTCAGTCCTTAACCTTCACAAAGATAACTACTCTCTTGACTTTTATCACTGAAGATTAGTTTAAGCTTCAATTTATATATGTAATAAGGAAGTGTGTACTTTATTGCAATTGGCTTCAACATTATGTCTGCAAAGTTATTTTTTCTGTTTTGTATAGCAAGACTGTTCTTTCCATTGCTTTATGGTATCCCATTTTTTATGGCTATACTATAATTTATTCATGAATTTTTCACTTTTCATCCAGTTTTGAGTCCATATAAAACTAGGCTCCCGGCGGTGCCCGCAGAAGGGCAGGGGGGAAGATTAAGGAGATGAGCTGCAGGGAGAGGAAGAGGGCCAGGCCCATGGCACAGACCACCATTTGGATGCACAGCTTCTGGGTCATGATGAGCGTGTCGTGCAGTGGGTGGCAGATGGCCACATAGCGATCATAGGCCATGACTGCCAATAGAAAACAGTCAGTGCTGCCAAGGGCGACAGAAAGGAACATTTGGGTCCCACAACCAGCTAAGGGAATGGGCTTCCGGGCCTCCAGAATGTTGGAAAGCATCAAAGGCACCACAACAGAGGTGTAGCAGATTTCCAGGAAAGACAGATTGGACAGGAAAAAATACATAGGGGTCCGGAGGGCGCTGTGTGCTTACACTGCCCGGATGATGGCTGTGTTGACCCAAAGGTTCATCAAGTAGAGGAGGGGGAAGAGGATGAAGAGGAGGGCCTGGAATTCCAGGACGGTGGTGAAGACTCGAAACACAAACTCAGTGGGGCCGGACTGGTTGAGGACAGGGCTTCTCGCAAACACGTCTCCTGCACAAGAAGAGCAGAAAGTGCTGAACCTTCCTTTACTGAGTTACTTAATTGCCTGAGTAGAATCAGGGATTTAAAATTTGATTTTTGATTTGGAATTACCTATTTAGTATACCGTTTCCAATCTCCATGTTTGGGAATGAATTCACAATAGAGGGCATGGTATATTCTTCCTTGGAAATCTTCAAGAACGGGATAGATTCTAATCTGTGAAAGTTTCTGGTGATAGAGATGTCGTCAGATGTTCCTGGAGAAACTTTTTTTTTTTAACTCTGGTATTTAAAATCCAATTGACAAACGCTAATTCTTTGCTTGTATTTAATTAAACTAAAGAGTTGTATACAGTTTTACTTTGTTACCCATGGGGGATTGCTTCCAGGACCTCCTTGGATACCAAAATCCATGAATGCTCAAGTCGCTTTTATAAAATTGGATAGCATTTGCCTATAACCTACACATATCTTCCCGTTTACTTTACAACCTCTCTAGATTACTCATAATACCTAATACAATGTAAATGCTATGTAAATAGTTGCTGGTGCCTGGTAAATTCAAGTTTTGCTTTTTGGAACTTTCTGGAAAAATTTTTTTCAGATATTTTCTATTGTTGATTGGTTGAACCCACGGGTGCAGAACACACGGATAGGGAGGGCCGATCTAGCTGTAGATAGTTTCAAAATTAGATAAATGAACGTGATGTTTACTTTTTTGGTAAACATTCTTTTTGAAATATAGCAAACATACAGAGAACTTTACAAATTCTAAGTGTACAGCTTGATCTGTTTTTTACACAGTAAATATACCAATATAAACACTACCAAGATTAAGAAATAGAACAATTCCAGTAAACTATAAGCATTCTTTATGTCTTCTCTCAGTCCTTAACCTTCACAAAGATAACTACTCTCTTGACTTTTATCACTGAAGATTAGTTTAAGCTTCAATTTATATATGTAATAAGGAAGTGTGTACTTTATTGCAATTGGCTTCAACATTATGTCTGCAAAGTTATTTTTTCTGTTTTGTATAGCAAGACTGTTCTTTCCATTGCTTTATGGTATCCCATTTTTTATGGCTATACTATAATTTATTCATGAATTTTTCACTTTTCATCCAGTTTTGAGTCCATATAAAACTAGGCAGGGCTTCCCTGGTGGCGCAGTGGTTGAGAGTCCACCTGCCGATGCAGGGGATACAGGTTCGTGCCCCGGTCCGGGAAGATCCCACATGCCGCGGAGCGGCTGGGCCCGTGAGCCATGGCCGCTGAGCCTGCGCGTCTGGAGCCTGTGCTCCGCAACGGGAGAGGCCACAGCAGTGAGAGGCCCGCATACCGCAAAAACAAACAAACAAACAAACAAAACAAAACAAAAAACTAGGCAAACACCTTTTATTCCAATCCTTTCTGATATATATTCTTTATCTATTTCCTCTTATTTGAGTATTTAAAAAACGTTTCCAACCATGAACCTAAACGTTTAAGACTTGGACAGATTCAGATGAAAGGAACCTGTAAAGGAATCAGGTAAAAATGAAATGGTGCTACTTGAGGGAAGAAAAGACAATAAGAAAACTAAAAATGCAATAGCAGAATTCAAATAGGCATTAAAACAATCAGGTGAGTAAGAGTTTTATGAGCATCTGGGAAGCGGGAAATACCTGTCAAGTAAGCACTTTCTATAGTTTGGACTACAATTTTATTTTCAATACAAAACCCCAAGAGACAGCAGAGCAATGTCTACAGAGTTTTAAGAAAAACAAATTCTTGTGAAAGAATTCTGTACCCAGGTTTAATGATTTATGCTCAAAAGCAACAGAAGGATTTTCTCAGATTAATAAGGGTTTAGGAAACACAGGCATACCTCGGAGATGTGGGCTCAGTTCCAGACCACAGAAAGAAAATGAATGTCGTGATAAAGCAAGTTACAACGTTTTTGGTTTCCCAGTGTATATAAAGTTGTGTTTACACCATATTGTAGTCTATTAAGTGTAATAGCATTATGTCTAAAAAATGGGCATACCTTAACTAAAAAATGCTTCATTGCTAAAAAATGCTAACAGTTATCTGAGCCTCAGATTTGCAATAGTGACATCAAAGATCACTGATCACAGATCATTGTAAAAAAATATAACGATAGGGCTTCCCTGGTGGCGCAGTGGTTGAGAGTCCGCCTGCCGATGCAGGGAACATGGGTTCGTGCCCCAGTCCGGGAAGATCCCACATGCCACGGAGTGGCTAGGCCCGTGAGCCATGGCCGCTGAGCCTGCGCGTCTGGAGCCTGTGCTCCGCAACGGGAGAAGCCACAGCAGTGAGAGGCCCGCGTACCGAAAAAAAAAAACAAAAAAAAACAAAACGGTAATGAAAAAGTTTGAAATATTACAAGAATTACCAAAATGTGACGCAGAAGCATGAAGTGAGCAAATGTTATTGGAAAAATGGTGCCGAAAGACTTGCTTGATGCAAGGTTGCCACAAATCTTCAATTTGTAAAAAAAAAAAAAAAAAAAAAAAAAAAAAAAGATGCAATATCTGTGAAGCACAATAAAGTGAAGCGTGATAAAATAAGGTATGCTTGCATACCATTCTAAATACAGTTAAAACAATTCCTCAACAAAAACTCTAGGTTGCTGGGTGATTAATCAGAACATATAATTCAAGATTGAGGAAGTTGTAATATAATAACCTGATTTGAGAAATCAAAGAGTAAAATATGTATTTAACACTAAATGGTTAATGCAAATATTGTTAAAAGCAAACAAATTCTAAGAATAATTATTGAAAACATATATAATATAAAATGCAAAACATTAAAATAGCTATGCATATTTAAAACCACAAATTATACAACTGGGAAATTGGTGGAGGAGGATGGGAGAAATGAAAGTATACTAATTTCCTCAATCTATGGAAGGAAGAATTCAAGAGCTATTTCATATAGATGTGACTAATTAGAGAAACCTCTATTCAAACAAGTAATTCTGAATAATAATCATCAGTAGAATATACACACAACATATCCACTCCAAACGACCTGATTTTAAAAAGTAAATATACCAATTAAAAAAAGTAAACATTGTGCAGAGAGAAAAAAGCTGAAAACAAAGGAAAATGTGAGCAAGCAGATAAGATAAAATAGCTTCACATAAGCTGAGCAAAGTAAATATTTCACTTCTGAAAATAAGTTTAAGTGAGGTTTATGTTTTATTAAAGGAGTCTCACATTTACATGAAAAAATTCAACCAAGTTTACATATACTGACATAAAAAGGCTAGCATCACTTTTATTTAGCATTGTGTTTTATGACATAGCCAATGCAAGAAGACAGAAAAAGGATGCAGAAGATTTGATTGTTTAATTTAAGGCATAACAGAACTGAAAAATTGAGATGAATAAGATATTCATAATGATGGTTAGCTCCAAATGGAATGTAGTAGGGAGTCTCAACTAATTCTTACTTAACTGATGTGTCAGATTAACCAATGCTCATCATCCCCTCTGTACAATGTACTAGATTATGCCCATGAAGCACTGAACACAAAAGACCTATGGCTTATTCTCTGATATGTTTGAACATTCCTACAACCACAAATTGAATTGTATGTCTATAAGTCAGCTGGATTTCACCCAAGCCTACTTAGACCATTTGGATTCATTTTTGTAATGATGTAATTTTATTACATTAAAATTCCAATATTTTAATTTTTTAAATTTATTTTTCATTCTTTTGGCCATGCAGCATGTGGGGTCTTAGTTCCCTGACCAGAGATTGAACCCGTGCCGCCTGCATTGGAAGCACAGAGTCTTAACCACTGGACCGCCAGGGAAGTCCTGACATTCAAATATTTTAAAAAGTGGAAGAAAACTAGAAGATAGTGTAGATAAATATTTTTCAGATCTCAGAGTACAACCAAGTGACTTAAAACCAAATGAGCAGAGAACATAAAAATATTGATATTTTGACAGAATAAAAATTTTAAATTTCTGTGTCTCAAAAGTACAATAAGCAAACTGAATAGAAAATGAAATTTTATAACCCAGAAAAAAATCATCATCAGAAAAACAGGCAATTCAAAAAAGAAGAATTCAGGGCCTTCCCTGGTGGCGCAGTGGTTGAGAGTCTGCCTGCCGATGCAGGGGACGCGGGTTCGTGCCCCGGTCCAGGAGGATCCCACATGCCGCGGAGCGGCTAGGCCCGTGAGCCATGGCCGCTGAGCCTGCGCGTCCGGAGCCTGTGCTCCACAACGGGAGAGGCCACAACAGTGAGAGGCCTGCGTACCGCAAAAAAACAAAACAAGACAAAACAAAAAATCAAAATCAAATCAATCAAAGAAATTAAGTCTCTTGAGATGCTCCCTTACTGCTTTGAAATTTGCTTCATTCCACCAGGTTAACTTTTCTGCTGAGATGTTAAAAGTTCTTGCTATAGAAGATAGAAGAGCTCTTCCAGAGAACTCATTGACACTATTTATCCTCTTCTTAAAGCATAAAATGGAATGAGGATCCATGAACCTCGTGCTGTGCAGTAGCTTCTGGAGAAGACAGGTAGACAGTGTATGATACCTCCATAATATCTAGGTGAGAATGGAGAAAAGTGTCCTTTGCATGTTAATATTCAGGAGAAGAGACACCTCTCAGAAATTTTTGACAAGAGCAGAGCAGGATGAAAGCAACATCCTTTGGAAGAATGATACTATGAACAATCCTAAGTCAAGTCCTGAGTGAGAAGACCTGTCTCCTCCTTAATGATAGAAAAGAGAGTCTAATACATCCACTTGGAGTCCAGTCTTGCCTGATTTAGTGCAATTACTTGGTGTCCTTCATGAAATCTCTTTAAAATTAATGGGTCCCGGGCTTCCCTGGTGGCACAGTGGTTGAGAGTCCGCCTACCGATGCGGGGGACACGGGTTCGTGCCCTGGTCCGGGAAGATCCCACATGCCGCAGAGCGGCTGGGCCTGTGAGCCATGGCCGCTGAGGCTGCGCGTCCGGAGCCTGTGCTCCGCAGCGGGAGGAGCTGCAGCGGTGGGAGGCCCGCGTACCGAAAAAGGCCCGTGAGCCATGGCCGCTGAGCCTGCGCGTCCGGAGCCTGTGCTCCACAACGGGAGAGGCCACAACAGTGAGAGGCCTGCGTACCGCAAAAAAACAAAACAAGACAAAACAAAAAATCAAAATCAAATCAATCAAAGAAATTAAGTCTCTTGAGATGCTCCCTTACTGCTTTGAAATTTGCTTCATTCCACCAGGTTAACTTTTCTGCTGAGATGTTAAAAGTTCTTGCTATAGAAGATAGAAGAGCTCTTCCAGAGAACTCATTGACACTATTTATCCTCTTCTTAAAGCATAAAATGGAATGAGGATCCATGAACCTCGTGCTGTGCAGTAGCTTCTGGAGAAGACAGGTAGACAGTGTATGATACCTCCATAATATCTAGGTGAGAATGGAGAAAAGTGTCCTTTGCATGTTAATATTCAGGAGAAGAGACACCTCTCAGAAATTTTTGACAAGAGCAGAGCAGGATGAAAGCAACATCCTTTGGAAGAATGATACTATGAACAATCCTAAGTCAAGTCCTGAGTGAGAAGACCTGTCTCCTCCTTAATGATAGAAAAGAGAGTCTAATACATCCACTTGGAGTCCAGTCTTGCCTGATTTAGTGCAATTACTTGGTGTCCTTCATGAAATCTCTTTAAAATTAATGGGTCCCGGGCTTCCCTGGTGGCACAGTGGTTGAGAGTCCGCCTACCGATGCGGGGGACACGGGTTCGTGCCCTGGTCCGGGAAGATCCCACATGCCGCAGAGCGGCTGGGCCTGTGAGCCATGGCCGCTGAGGCTGCGCGTCCGGAGCCTGTGCTCCGCAGCGGGAGGAGCTGCAGCGGTGGGAGGCCCGCGTACCGAAAAAAAAAAAATTAATGGGTCCCCTCAGAGGAGGAATTTCCCCAGTGGTTCCCCTTAAACTGAAGCTAACCAGAGAAAATATTTGAGAAAAATTTCTCGAGTTGATCAATTAAGCAAGATTAATGGGCACCACAGACAATTATTACATGGGAATTCTAGATGGGTATCCTCATTCCTTTTTGATCCCCAGCAGGGAACTTACTGATGTTGTGTTCCAGACAATCTCCCAGTGAGCATTATTGAAGGCACACATTCATTTCAGTTTGAGCTCACAGAACATGTGTAATGCACTAATTCAGCACTAGCCTAGGCATCTGGGGATCTGGAATCTAATTATGGCTCTGCCATGTGGTAGGTGTTGACCTCAGACAAGCAGTGGAGCTCTTATGTGGGCTTCTTTATCTGTGATATGAAGTGTTGCATTACATGGACTCCACAGATCTATTTCCTAATATTGAACATTTGGGATGTTTTTTATTTTTATTTTCTTACAACTTTAGATGAATATACAGCTAATTTAGACTATTTGAGGCAGCAGTTAGGCAGTGATCTAAGAGACGACAAGGCAGCCAGGAGAAGGGAAGGGAAAGCGTTTTAGGACAGAGGAAACAGCAGGTGAAATGGTCTTCTCTGAAGCCAAAATAAGCATATCAAATTTATCCATAAAGTCCAAAATATCTAAAATCCATGTGAGTGAATACAGCTTGCTTTTTATATTCACGACAATAGTCAATTAAAGGACTCTGTGATGGTTCTTAAAATTGAAGGGTGGTTAAGTGCATGTGGAGGCTATATTCATACTTATTTTCCTTTTTTCTCACTCATTTATATATATCTGTTCAGATGACCTCATCCCTACAAGCATATTTTACACTCCTGCAATGACAGCATAGAGTATTTCCATCAGACAGTAGGTTATAAATGTTTTTAAATGTAGTGTTTACAGTTATACGTTTTTGTGACCACTTAATATGAATAGTATTGATGTTCCAAAATTTATTAAACTATTCCCTAATACTGAACGTTTATTTTTATTTCCTTACAACTTTAGATGAATATACAGCTAATTTAGACTATTTGATTTAGTCATCTACACTGTGCTTTTAAAAATGTGCACTTTCTTATTGCTCTTTGCTTAATTTACTTGGATATTTTTCTATGATTTGCTATATATTGTGTACTTAAATTTTGTTAAGAGAATAGATAGCACGTTAAGTATTCTTACCACAATAAAAATTTTAAAAGTGCAGAAAGAGTATTTTTAAAACATAAAAGCTCTAAAGAAATCAACTTTGACAAGTTTAGGTCATATACTTGCCAACTATAGTTGGCATCTAATTAACTCAATAATAGTAAATACAATATAAATGATCTTTACAGACTTATTTCCCTTTCATGGGAGCTCCTTGATAAAACCCCAGTTTCTTGAGTCCACTAGAATTAGCCATGACAAGTTCAAAACTATATAATCAAGCATACTGCACAGTAAATGCACAGTAAACGCAATGACAAATAAGTCCAAGCTTAATAGCGTGAAACTTCAAGGCAGTGGAAATAGCTCATAACCTTGCTAATTTTTTTGAGTGATTTATCTATGCAAGGCAATTGTAATTATTTAAAATATGTTAAAAACCATGGTACCAAATGAGATTAAGATATGAGTGAAGATACAAAGAAGAAGAGGACCAAGGATTGAGCCCCAGGACACACCAACATTTGAGTGTCAGGACAATAAGAATCAAGCCAAGGAGACTGAGAAGGATGAAAATGAGGACAGAGAGGTTTAAATACTATCCATATGCTGATCATTTGTAAATGTACGTCTGCAGCCACAACCTTTCTTCTGATCTAGATATCCAAAATATATTTCAAATTCAACATATCCAAAACGTAATTCTTGATTTTCACCATTAAATTTTAAAATGTTCTTACAGGATTCCCAATTTTGGTAAATGGCATCTCATTTTTCTGCTTTTGTAGGTAAAGAAATTGAAATTATCCTTGACTCTTTTCCTTCACTCACACCTGACATCCAGTCCATATACAATTTTGTTGGCTTTACCTTCAAGATACATTCAAAATACGATTACTTGCCTAGATTGTCACAATAGAGGCCTAACAAGACACTGGTTCTTGGTTTCCTCTAAAATAGTATATTTTCTACTCTGCAGGCAGAGTGATTCACTTAAAATGTAAGCCTGATAATGTTACTTCTCTGCTCAAATACCCTCAGTGGCTTTGCATCTTAAAGCAAAATAAAAGCTCTGACTATGGCCTGTTAATCGCTCCATGATTTTGATTTTAGGTAATTTCTTATCTCCTCTCCTACCATACCACCCGCTGTTGCTCTATATTTCACTGGGTGTCTCGAGTAACTCAGCCTCCTTGCTGTTCTGTGAAGAGGAATTGATTAAATGCGTGGAGTAGGATGTCATATTACTTGGGTTTGATCCCTGGCGATCCCTGTTACTTTTTTTATTTATTTATTTTTTACCCTGGGTAGTTGTTTAACCTCCCCGTGCATCAGTTTCCTTATCTGTAAATTAGGGACAATAATGATATTCCCCTCCTAAGGTTTTGGTAAGGATAACTGAATCAAACTATGTAAGTGATCAGTAGGTCATCATAATCATTATTACCATCACCACCATCATCATCATCATCATCATCATTATCCTCCTCCATCACCTGTCACTTCACCATAACCATCTCTCTCCTCCGCTTCCTCCTCAGCAGTAGCAGCACTGAGCATGCCAGTCAAACTCCCAACTTAATAAATCTGCACTTGCTCTTTGTTCTGCCTGATATGCTCTTCTGACAGATTTACATATGCCTTGCATTTACACTACCTTCAAGTCTCTGCTCAATATTGCTTCATACGAGAAGGCTTCTCGTGTAGCTTTGTGTGAAGTAACAACCCTGTCACTCTTCATCCCTCTTATTTTGCCCCATTTTTCTCCATATTGCATAATAGCAATTGATGTATTTCATTATAAATTATTACCTACTTTATTTTCTGTATCTGGGACTTTGTTTATCTTAATCCTGTATTCTCAGAGTCTAGAACAATGTCTGCATTGCATTAAATGTTTATTTGAATAATTTATGAATCCTCCTTTTCTCTTAAACTCTCTCATGTATTTCAATATCCTCATGTCTCTGGCTCTATTCTGTGTGATTCCTCAACCCTGGTTTCAATTTACTCATTCTCATTTTGACTTGTTTTGTCAAATATTTATGCCACCTATAAAAAATTCTAAAAATAAAATCGACTATTTTTTTGATTCCACCTTTTTTTTTTTACTTGTTCTTTCCTATATTGGTCTATTTCTAATCATAATTATGATTTTCATTTCATAGATTCCTGTTCTTGCTATATAGATGCTATTTCTTCCTTATTACAAATTTATTATAAATTATAATCTTTTTCACTTGTTACCTTTTTCATTATTAACATTTTCTTTGCTTTCATTTATTGTAAAATATTGACACTCTTTTGTGGCAATGGATTTCTAAAAATGCTTTGTAATTTTGCCTGGTTGCTCACCTAATGCAGGAATTTTTAAAAATATTGTTGTTTCTGCTTTGATCTATAATTTTCATTGAGTTGTTTTGTTTTTGTCTTAATCCATCTTCCTGAGGTTCATGGTTCAGAATATGTCTTATATTAAGGGACCATAGTTTTTGCCCTGGGAAATATCTTGGTTTACAGGCCCTAAACCACTAGGTGGTTTGGCTTAGTTACTGTGTATATGAATCTCTTGCCTGTCAAGGGAAAATGTATTGTTTCTGGAAACAAGCACTCTTTATGTTCAGGAAGGATCATCCAGATCTTATGTTTGTGTATGTAGACTGGTACTGGTACTCCACCACTAAGGGATATGGCTGATCATTTCTAAATATGGCCTCCAATAATTCCTCCCAATGTATATGTTTTCCCCCCTCCCCCAATTTATATGTTTTAGTCTAATCCCCAATGTGATAGTATTTGGATGTGAAGCCTTTGGGAGATAATTAGGTGATGAGGGTGGAACTCTCATGAATGGGATTAGTGCCCTTTTAAGAGAAGAAAGATACTAGAATTCTCGTTCTCTTTACCGTATGAGAATACAATGAGAAGATGGTGGTCTGCAAACCAAGAAAAGTGTCCTCACCAGACACTTTTGCTGGCACTTTGATCTTGGACTTCTCAGCCTCCATAACTGTGAGAAATAAATTTCTATTGTTTAATCCATCCAGTCTATGATATTTTGTTATAGCAGGCCAAACTGACTAAAGCATATACATCTTGTCAATCATTTCAATGTGTTTGGGGTGGAATGGGGAATGTTTCCTTTAATGTTATTTCACTCATTGCCACTAAAATTCTTACAAGCTAAAATACTATTCTTTCACCTCAAAGTATGGTTTATATTTTTGGCAAGTCTCAAAGAGAAGGAATTCTCTCAGGTAAACCTACCTTTTCATTGTTACCCCTAAAAACCTCAAGACTGAATATGGTGTAGAAATAAGCTCTATTTGGTGAGTTCATCAGAACATTCCAAGGGAGTGGATTTATACACGTTGAGAAAATGCCTGGAGGAACCTTTCATAACCTCACCTGTGTAAATGTTCTCTCCAGTTCCCTTCCTTTATTTTCCCTCTCTGTACCTCAAATAATGATAGTCATGATGGTAAAAATAGTAATACTACCAATAATTTATATCATGTTTATAGGGCTTATTATAAAACATGTGTTAATTCATTTAATCCTTAATTGACCTTATCAGGTAGGTTTATTGTAATCTCCATCTGATTAAAAATGAAACTGAAGGGCAGAGAGTTTAAGTGACTTTTCCCTTGTCACACAGATATAACGAGGCAGAGCCAGGATGCAAATCCAGATAAACTGGCTTCATGGTCTGCACCACAAACCCTTTTCACTGCCTATAATTCATGAAAACCACTTCTTTAGTTAATTTTATAACAAGGGATTATTGCCTCTGGAATACAATTGATAAATGAACGTATGTAACTAGGGAGTTAATTACTATCTGAAATGTTGAATGCTATAGAGAATATGTTAAAAAAAAGACTTAAAAATCATCTTCTTAAAAGCCCTAAACAGCTGACAAGATAACAAAATGTAACCAGGATATAACTGAAGGGAAAACAGGAATTCAGTAAGGTAAATGAGAACAGAAGATACTTTTACTCTTCCCAGAAAATAAAGCTTGATTGAAGGGCATGCATCAGGAGGCAAAGAGGATTAAACAAAAGCCCAGAGTTGCACAAAGTAGAAAGTCTAACATGTGGCTCTTCCAACATGAGCCTGGGACTCCAAAGGGCTACACTATGAGGTGAGGTAGGGTGACAAACTATCCTGATTTTCCCAGGTCTGCCCCAGTTTTAGTTTCTGGATGCAACTGTTAAGCCAAAGCAAACAAGACTTGATGATTTGGGAAATTCTCAGTATATTCAGATTATCAAAGATACTAAAACCAAGCATTGCACTGTTAGGAAAGTGAGTTTTGTAGAAAAAACCAAGGGTGTGAATGGATAATCTTTTTTTTTTTTGCGGTACACGGGCCTCTCACTGTTGTGGCCTCTCCTGTTGTGGAGCACAGGCTCTGGACGCGCAGGCCCAGTGGCCATGCATGGCTCACGGGCCCCCAGCCGCTCCGCGGCATGTGGGATCTTCCCGAACCAGGGCACGAACCCGTGTCCCCCGCATCGGCAGGCGGACTCTCAACAACTGCACCACCAGGGAAGCCCCAGAATGGATAATCTTTTGCTAGTGCTTTGTAGGTATCAAAAGGTCATATTTTTCACTTATGCAGAGGGCTCTTTGAAGAGATTAAGTGTGTGACTCATGGATGCCCCTCAACCATCTCAGCAGAAGCAGGAATACAGATACAATCATCCAGGGAAGATCTGTGGAAGGCCCTCTTGTCTAATGGAGTAAATCCCCATGACATACATGGGAGACCACAAGGTTTTTTGAGAAAGTAATACAGCAGAAATTCTGGTAGTTTTGACTGAAAGGAGAGAGACAAGGGGAGATAAAAGAAAATTGTCATATTAACCTTTGGTCAGATATATAGCTTGCAAATATTTTTTTCCAGTCTGTAGATTGCTTTTTCACTCAGTTGATTGTTTCCTTTGTTGTACAGAGATTTTTAGATTGATGTAGTCTCAATTGTCTATTGTTGCTCTTGTTCCTTGTGCCTTAAAATATATCAAGAATTCTTATAGCTCAATAGCAAAAAACACCAAATAACTGAATTTAAAAATGAACAAAGGACTTGAACAGACATCTGTCTAATGAAGATGTATACATAGCCGAAAGGTATATGAAAAGATGCTCAACATCACTAATCATCAAAGAAATGCAAGTCAAAACAACAATATCACCTCACACCAGTCAGAATGGCTTTTATCAAAAAAACACAAAAGATAAGTGTTGACGAGAATGTGAAGAAACTGGAAACCCTTGTATACTATTGGTGGGAATGTAAAATGGTGCAGCTGCTATGGGAAATAGACTGGAGGTTCCTCAAAAAATTAAAAATAGAACTACCATATGATCAGCAATCCCACTTCTGGGTATATATCTGAAGGAAATGAAATCAGTACCTCAAAGAGATATCTGCATTCCCATGTTCCTTGCAAGATTATTCACAACAAACTAGATATGGAAACAACCTAAGTGTCCACTGAAGAATGGCTAAATACAGAAAATGTGCTATATACATACAATGGAATATTGTTCAATCTTAAAAAAGAATAAAATCTGATTATATATGACAACATTGATGAACTTGGAGGACATTACGCTAAGTGAAACAAGCCAGTTACAGAAAGCCAAATATTGCATGATTTCACTTATCTGAGGTATCCAAAATAGTCAAATTCATAGAAACAGAGCATGGAATCATGGTTGCCAGGGTCTGGGGACAGGGAGAAATGGGGAGTTGCTATTTAAGGGGTATAAATTTCAGTTATACAAGATGAATGAATTCTAGAGAGCTGATGTACAGCATTATGCCTGTAGATAACACAACTGTATCATGCACTTAAGATTTTGTTAAAAAGGTATACCTCATGTTGTGTTCTTGCCACAATTAAAAAAGAAGAAAATGAAGGGAGCAAGAAAATATGGAAGCCATCCATTTTGCTGTCATAAATCACAGCTTAGGGGACAAGATTTTAGAGCAAACAGCTTCTGGGTTTTGTGACTTTCTGATTCTGGCAGAAGCAGTGAATAGCTGGGACCAGAAATATTTCCCAGAAGCTGCATGTACTTTTTCAGCCATTCCAACAATTTTGGAAACCACAGAATACATAATAATAAACACTTTTTGCTTAAACCAAAAAAGTAACCAAATAAAGTCATATTACGTGTACCCAAAAAAAAGGAAAGAGAAAAAGGCGACTATATTCCTGAAATTCTGAAAGTAGGAAACAGGTGGATAAAACTACTCAGCTGTAAATATGTGCTACCCTTCATGAAAAAGGAAAGATGATTCTGGGGACAGAGCTGTGAGCCTAGAGAGTGGTGTCTTGCACCACAGAGAGTGATACTTTGGTCCCAGAGGAACTACAAGCCACAGAGGATTATTCCTAGGCCTTGAAAATTAATGGAGTTTTTCCTGTTTGATTTCAAAATTGGTTGGGACCAATAAGTTCTTTTTTCCTCCCATTTTCTCTCCTTTTGAATGGAAATGTCTGTAACCATTATCCCACGCCAGTCCCTCCAGGTATGTCAGGAACAGATAACTTGTTTTCTAGTTCTTCAGGCTCACAGATGGAGAGAAATTTTATCTCAGCATGGTTCATACCCTAAGTCTCATGTAGACCTTGATTTAGATAGTTTGGATGATGAGATTTGAGACTTCTGAACTAATGACATTTAGATGAGATTTTGGACTTGAGTTAATGCTATAATGAGCTGAGGCTTTTGGGAGTGTCGGTGTAGGGTGAACGTATTTTGCATTGGGGATGTGTTATTAAATACAATTGTCAAAAGGAAATTTAGAGAGCTTTACTTGATATGAGTACTTCATTGAGCAAAAAACTATTTGCAGGTAGGGAGACTTCAAACTGAGAGGCATGTTGTTACAAAAGGGCTTATAAAGAGAGAATGAAGAAATTGTTTAACTTATACAGTGATTGTTTATTACAGTGGGAGTTTCCAGGTGGCAGAGGATTTGGATAAAAGGTATTATACCATTTTAGGAAGATGAGTTAAATTTTATTTATGATTATCAGAGACATTTACAAGGAAATATCTAAGCTAAGTTTCACTTACTTCATGAAATAAGCTAGATTACGTTTTGCTTACATGGCCTAACTAGTTTTGTCTGTTCAGGGGATTTTCAAGTCTGGTTTCCATTTTATTTTATTTTAACACAATGAATTCCTTACCAACCCCCCAACACCCCCTCCGGCCCCCCCACCCAAATCTTAGGTTCACTGTGGTTATATGGCTGGGAATCAAAGATAAAGAGAAAAAATTTTACCTTAATGTGGGGGAAAAGAAACCATAAAAAACTAACGATTTCTCATCAGAAAAATGGGAACCAGAAGACAGTGGAATGACATCTTTAAAGAGATGAAAGGAAAACGATCATTTCTAAAATTGTATATCCAGTGGAAATATTCTTTTAAAATTAAAATGTAAAAACTAAGAATTCCTTTAAAAACGGTTGACTATTTATAACAGAAATAACATCCTATGATGGAATTTATAAGCAAAAGATTACAGTAAGAGCACAAACATGGAGGGTAGTAAATGGAATTATCCTTTTTAAAGTTTCTTATGCATTTACTTCAGCAGCATCGTAATAATTCTTGGCAGGCAATGACAAGAATGCAACTGCAGAAGGGACCTTCAAGATGGCAAAGGAGTAAGAGGTGGAGATCACCTTCTTCTCCACAAATACACCAGAAATACATCTACATGTGGAACAACTACAGAACACCTACTGCACGCTGACAGAACCTCAGACCTCCCAAAAGGCAAGAAACCCCCCACGTACCTGGGTAGGGCAAAAGAAAAAACGGAGACAAAAGAACAGGGATGGGACCTGCACCTCTGGGAGGGAGCTGTGAAGGAGGAAACGTTTCCACACACTAGGAAGCCCCTTCACTGGCGGAGATGGGGAGTGTGCACAATGGGGGGGTGGGGGGCAGAGATTCAGAGCCATGGAGGAGAACTCAGCAACAGGGATGCAGCGGGCAAAGCGGAGAGATTCTCACACAAAGGATCAGTGCCGACCAGCACACACCAGCCTGAGAGGCTTGTCTGCTCACCTGCTGGGGCAGGTGGGGGCTGGGAGCTGAGGCTCAGGCTTCGGAGTTCAGATCCTAGGGAGAAGACTGGAGTTGGCTGCGTGAACACAGCCTGAAGGAGGCTAGTGCTCCACAGCTAGCTGGGACAGAGTATGGGAAAAATTCTGGAACTGCCTAAGAGAAAAGAGACCATTGTTACAGGGTGCGCAAGGAGAGGGGCTTCAGAGCACCGCCTAAATGAGCTCCAGAGATGGGTGTGAGCCGTGGCTACCAAAAAATAAAGACTGTTACAAGAGATAAAGAAGGACCCTACATAATGATCAAGGTATCAATCCAACAAGAAGATATAACAATTGTAAATATTTATGTACCCAATATAGGAACACCTCAATACATAAGGCAAAGGCTAACAGCCATAAAAGTGGAAACCATCAGTAACACAATAAGAGTAGGAGACTTTAACATCCCACTTTCACCACTGGACAGATCATCCAAAATGAAGATAAATAAGGAAACACAAGCTTTAAATGATGCATTAAACAACATGGACTTAATTGATATTTATAGGACATTCAATCCAAAAACAACAGAATACACTTTCTTCTCAAGTGCTCATAGAACGTTCTCCAGGATAGATCATACCATGGATCACAAATCAAGCCTTGGTAAATTTAAGAAAATTGAAACATATCAAGTATCTTTTCAGACCACAATGATATAAGACTAGATAACAACTACAGGAGAAAAAAATGTAAAATATAAAAACACATGGAGGCTAAACAATACACTGCTAAATAATCAAGAGATCACTGAAGAAATCAAAGAGGAAATCAAAAAATACCTAGAAACAAATGACAATGAAAACACAATGACCAAAAACCTAGGGGATGCAGCAAAAGCAGTTCAAAGAGAGAGGTTTATAGCAATACAATCCTACCTCAAGAAACAAGAAACATCTCAAATAAACAACATTAGCTTACACATAAAGCAATTAGAGAAAAAAGAACAAAAAACCCCCCAAAGTTTGCAGAAGAAAAGAAATCATAAAAATCAGATCAGGAATAAATGACAAAGAAATGAAGAAAATGATAGCAAATATCAATAAAACTAAGCACTGGTTCTTTGACACAAACAAAATTGATGAACAATTAGCCAACTCATCAAGAAAAAAAGGGAGAAGACCCAAATCAACAGAATTAGAAATGATAAAGGAGAAGTAACAACTGACACTGCAGAAATACAAAGGATCATGAGAGATTACTACAAGCAACTCTATGCCAATAAAATGGACAACCTGAAAGAAATGGACAAATTCTTAGAAAAGCACAGTCTTCCAAGACTGAAACAGGAAGAAATAGAAAATATAAAGAGACAAATCAAAAGCACTGAAATTGAAACTGTGATTAAAAATCCTTAAACAAACAAAAGCCCGGGACCAGATGGCTTCACAGGAGAATTCTACCAAACATTTAGAGAACAGCTAGCACCCATCCTTCTCAAACTCTTCCAAAATATAGCAGAGGGAGGAACACTCCCAAACTCATTCTACAAGGCTACCATAACCCTGATACCAAAACCAAAGATGTCACAAAAAAAGAAAACTACAGGTCAATAACACTGATAAACATAGATGCAAAAATCCTCAACAAAATACTAGCAAACAGAATCCAACAGCACATTAAAAGGGTCATACACCCTGATCAAGTAGGGTTTATCCAAGGAATCCAAGGATTCTTCAATATCCACAAATCAATCAATGTGATAAACCATATCAAAAAACTGAAGGAGATATGTGTCACATATGTATGTTATATGTGTCATATGGAACAGATATAATATGAAATCCAAATATGTATACTTTTTATATATACCTTGCATGTTAAAACTCTGGAAATTATGAGGAAAAAAACAAAAACTGAAGGAGAAAAACCATATGATCATCTCAATAGATGCAGAGAAAGCTTTTGACAAAATTCAACACCCATTTATGACAAAAACCCTCCAGAAAGTAGGCATAGAGGGAACTTACTTCAACATAATAAAGCCCATATATGACAAACTCACAGCCAACATCATCCTCAATGGTGAAAAACTGAAACTATTTCCACTAAGATCAGGAACAAGACAAGGCTGCCCACTCTCATCACTATTATTCAACATAGTTTTGGAAGTTTTAGCCACAGCCATCAAAGAAGAAAAAGAAGTAAAAGGAATCCAAATCAGAAAAGAAGTAAAACTGCCAGTGTTTACAGATGACATGATGCTATATAGAGAGAATCCTAAAGATGCTACCAGAAAACTCCTAGAGCTATCAATGAATTTAGTAAAGTAGCAGGATACAAAATTAATGCACAGAAATCTCTTGCATTCCTGTACACTAATGATGAAAAATCTGAAGGAGAAATTAAGGAAACACTCCCATTTACCAACAAAAAGAATAAAATGCCTAGGAATAAGCCTACCTAAGGAGACAAAAGACCTGTATGCAGAAAATTATAAGACACTGCTGAAAGAAATTAAAGATGATACAAATAGATGGAGAGATATACCATGTTCTTGGACTGGAAGAGTCAACATTGTGAAAATGACTCTACTACCCAAAGCAATCTACAGATTCAATGCAATCCCTATCAAACTACCACAGGCATTTTTCACAGAACTAGAACAAAAGATTTCACAATTTGTATGGAAACACAAAAGACCCCGAATAGCCAAAGCAATCTTGAGAAAGAAAAACACAGCTGGAGGAATCAGGCTCCCTGACTTCAGACTATACTACAAAGCTACAGTAATCAAGACAGTATGGTACTGGCACAAAAACAGAAATATAGATCAATGGAACAGGATAGAACACCCAGAGATAAACCCACACACATATGGTCACCTTATCTTTGATAAAGGAGGCAAGAATATACAGTGGAGAAAAGACAGCCCTTCAATAAGTGGTGCTGGGAAAACTGGGCAGCTACATGTAAAAGCATGAACTTAGAACACTCCCTAACACCATACACAAAAATAAACTCAAAATGGATTAAAGACCTAAATGTCAGGCCAGACACTACCAAACTCTTACAGGAAAACATAGGCAGAACACTCCATGACATAAATCACAGCAAGATCCCTTTTGACCCACCTCCTAGAGAAATAGAAATAAAAAGAAAATTAAACAAATGGGACCTAATGAAACTTAAAAGCTTTTGCACAGCAAAGGAAACCATAAACAAGATGAAAACACAACCCTCAGAATGGGAGAAAATATTTGCAAATGAAGCAACTGACAAAGGATTAATCTCCAAAATTTACAAGCAGCTCATGCAGCTCAGTATCAAAAAACAAACAACCTAATCCAAAAATGGGCAGAAGATCTAAATAGACATTTTCCAAAGAAGCTATAAAGATTGTCAAAGGATGCTCAACATCACTAAAGGATGTTGAAAGGATGCTCAACATCACTAATCATTAGAAAAATGCAAATCAAAACTTCAATGAGGTATCACCTCACACCAGTCAGAATGGCCATCATCAAAAAACCTACAAACAATAAATGCTAGAGAGGGTGTGGAGAAAAGGGAATGCTTTTGCACTGTTGGTGGGAATGTAAATTGATACAGCCACTATGGAGAACAGTATGGAGGTTCCTTAAGAAACTAAAAATAGAACTACCATATGACCCAGCAATCCCACTACTGGGCATATATCCTGAGAAAACCATAATTCAAAAAGAGATATGTACCACAATGTCCATTGCAGCACTATTTACAATAGCCAGGACATGGAAGCAACCTAAGTGTCCATCAACAGATGAATGGATAAAGAAGGTGTGGCACATATATACAATGGAATATTACTCAGCCAAAACAACAAACAAAATTGAATTATTTTTAGTGAGGTGGATGGACCTAGAGTCTGTCATAGAAAGTGAAGTAAGTGAGAAAGAGAAACACAAATACTGTATGGTAACACATATATATGGAATCTAAAAAAAAAAAATAGTTGTGAATAACCTAGGGGTAGGACAGGTATAAAGACGCCGACGTGGAGAGTGGACTGAGGACACAGGGAGGGGGGAGGGGTGGTCTGGGACAAGTGAGAGAGTGGCATGGACATATATACACTACTAAATGTAGAATGGATGGCTGGTGGAAAGCAGCCACATAGAACAGGGAGATCAGCTCGGTGATTTGTGACCACCTAGAGGGGTGGGGTAGGGAGTTTGGGAGGGAGACGCAAGAGAGCAGGGATATGGGGTTATGTGTATATGTATGGCTAATTCACTTTGTTATACAGCAGAAGCTAATGCACCATTGTAGAGCAATGATACTCCAATAAAGATGTTGAAAAAAAAATCAATGAAAGATTTAAGTCAAAATTAGGAAGAAAATGTTAACAATAAATATATCTGACAATGGAATTATATCCAGAATGTGTAATAAACTCATAAATAGGTAAAAAGCCACTTAAAATTGGAAGATGCTTAACGTAACACTTCACAAAAGAAGATATCCAAATAGTCAATAAAAGGTACTCATCATCATTTTATCAGGGAAATACAAATAAACACTGACTCTGAATCTGGAAACCCTGGGTTCAAATTACAAATTCTAACTCCATCACATATAAGCTGCATAACCTTACACCAAGTACTTAAACTCTCAGCTCCATCATTGGAAATAGGATAATAACAGTCTTCATAGGCTTTTTGAAGATTAAGAGAATATATATACATGTGTATAATTTATGGTGCACAGTAAGTACTTAATTCATGTTACCTATCATTAATAACTAGTATTTGAAAACATAAATTTAAGGCTGCATAATATTCTTTCATATAATAATTGTTTATCTAATACTTTAATGTGGAGAATGCACATAATTATTAACATATTTTCATTTTTACATAAAATGCTATAATAAACATTTTTTTCCTGATTATTCTGTTTGCCCCTAACACTCAGAGTCCTTTTCTGTCCTTTCCCGTTCCAAAAGGCTAACTTCTGAGAACTGAAATATTCAGTCTCCTCTGCCCTCTTGCTTCCAGTTGGGTTTGGCCAATGGGAAACAGGCAGGAGATGGGAGGGCACAAGCAGAGAGAGGTTGGGGTATTTATCTCCCACTTTCTCCTTGCACTGTCAGAGTTCTATCAATAGTTGCTTTTTTTCAAAGCCATAGTTCCAACATAGTTCCAACCAAGAGTTTTATCTTGATAAATCTAGCGCTCATTTGTCTCTGATAATACCGTACCCTCTTACACCTCTGAGGTCTGGGGGTCAAAACGTCTTCCTGCTATTGCTAGTATGTAAGTGCCTTGACACAAATTATTGTTTCCCTTACTCATACTTCTGAATATAGTCCCTTTATAATTTTTTTCAGTTAAACACTGTTGTATTAACCATCTGTTTCTAGCTGATACCTGAGGTGCAGTCTTACACTTGCCACTTTCTATTGTATTACGCTCATTTGTTAATTCTTTTCTAGAAGAGAAATTATTGAGTCAAATGGTGGAAACATGTTAAAGATCTCTGGCACACATAGCTAAATAGTATCCACATCATTTATACCATTTTTAAGGTAAGTTTTAACATCCACTGAGAGAAATTCTAGTTGCATGAGAATATGCACAAGCTGGAACCAAACCCTTGCCTGAGAGGTCACGCCCTCCCCTAGCTTTTCTGGAAGAGGCAATTCCTGGTAAGAACTCCCCCTATGGCCCCCTTCATCCCACTGTTCCTCAGGGTGTAGACAAATGGGTTGAGAACTGGGGTTCACAATGTGTACACCAGTGAGACGAACTGATCTCGTGTGGGGTGGTAGCTGGAGTTGGGGTGCAGGTACATGAAGGTACAGCAGCCACACTGCAGCAGGACCACAGTGAGGCGGAAAGAGCAGGTGGGGGAGGCCCGATGGCGGCCAGCTGCTGAGTGAATCCTGAGCACAGAGGCCACAGTGAAGACGTAGGAGGTGGTGCTAAAGAAGAAAGGCACAGCTATGGCTAGTGTGGCTGCCACCAGCACTGACTGCTTGTGGATGAGGCTGTTGGCAGAAGCAAGACGCATCACTGGCTGTGTGTCACAAAAGAAGTGCTCTATATTCTGAGCCGGGCAGAATGGCAGAGAGAAGATGAAGACCGCTAGCTGTAAGGACAGGAATAAGCCAATGACCACAGAGGCCGCAACCAAACGGACACAAAGAGTTAAAGCCAGGATGAGAGGGTGTTGCAAGGGGTGGCAAATGGCAACATACTGGTCATAGGCCATGATAGCCAAGAGGAAGCGATCGGCACTGCCAAATCCAATGAGAAAAGCCAGCTGAGTGGCACAGCCCAGGAGGATGATGGTTTTCGCTGACTGTAGGATGTTGCCAGGATGTGGGGCACCACCACAGCAGTGTAGCATATTTCTATTCCCAGGAGGCTGCTCAGGAAATAGTACATGGTTTTGTGTAGGCAGGCTTCTGTCCGGATGGCCACCAAAATTAGGACACTCCCAACGACGAACAATGTATAAACCAGGCTGATCCCAAGGAAGGATAAGACATGCAGCTCTGAGTGGGAGGGATAGGCCAGGAACACAAATTCCGTTAACACTGAGCGATTTTCCCAGGTCATTGAGCTAACAGCTTTTCTTTGTTGAGAGTTACAAAGAAAGAATAAAGAATCAGACTGATAGGAAATTAGTTCATACTTTGAGCTATGATCTAAATCAGGGCTGGAGTTAAAAACTAGAAGAATTAGGACTAATTCTCTCTTTTTTCATCCCCTTTTATTAAGTTTCTTCATATAAATATCTACAACTTATATTCTAACTTCCAAAAGTTGGTCTAAATTATATAAGATTTTTTTGAGGAAAAGAGGCAGAGGAAGTTTGTGGAATTCCAAGCTGTTTTCAATAGAAGTGGAATGAAAATTAAATTGTTTCAGTAAATTCACAAGGAAGTGTCGAGGAATTCTTGAGAGCAGGGGTTGTTAAGTTGAGAGCAGGAAGTTATTCATTTATTCATTCATTCATATATTTATTTACACACAATGCCTCCTGAGGTGTTGACTCAGGGATATATGAATGTAAAATTGAAATGCTAGTGATATGATGGAAAATGAAGAAAAAAAACCAAACCCTACACCCATGGGCAAAGAGCTGACATAGGCCTGAGACTGACAGTGTCAGGCATAAGCCTCAGAAGGCAAAGCCCTCCCAACTCTTGGTTCCTCTATCCATATCCAATCAGGGAGTTTTATCATCGGCCTCCTCCTGGCTTGTGGTGGTATGGGAAAATATGTGATCATAAGCTGCTGGAGAACTAAGAATCCTTTCTGTGAGTTTAGGGATGACTAGGAAAACCATGGAAAGACTTGGCCTGATATGTAGCTCTCTGGATGCTAAAACTCTAAACATTTTTTTTTTCATTCAGAAAAGCAGAACATCCTCCATCACTTCTTTAACATTGGTCCATAGCTTTAATCTGTTGAGAATGACATTTAAAAAGAATCCTCAGTCTGTGACTCCACATCTTAATGTATCCTTCCTACAGTCACTCACATTTTTTTTTATTAATTGCCAAGCCCATATACAATGGTGATCAAAATGGCACAATTGTGTCCAAGTGGTTATATATCTTAATGAGAGAGACAGACCTGTTAAAGAATCTGGCATATACATATATAAAAATATATATTTATATATTACATTATATATATATATATATATATATATATATATATATATAATTAAAACTGTCATTAAGTGTTGTAAAGAAAAATAGTGTGTTATAAGATTGTGCAACCTGGGGCTCTGGCATAGCTGTGATTAAGGGTTTCTTAAAAGGCTTCCTAGAAGAAGTAATATTTAATCTTAGATCTGAAAAAACAGAAATTAAGAGAGGTAGGTAGAATAGTGGAGTTCATATTGTGGACAGATGAAATAGTGAATTTTGTGGTTCAAAGAGAGTGAAATGTATTATATGAACATATCGTCAACTTGCTATTCCAGGTTGAAAGTAAATATATTGCATAGGACAGAGGCAAGATAACAGCACTTTGGCATCATCCCCGGAAGTCTGCCCCAGGCTGGCATCTATTCATTAATCCACACCCATCTCAGGGCCTCCAAGTCACACCCCACATTACATTCTCATCTTCCTTCTTCAGCAAGAGCATCTGCAGTTGGCAGAAGTGTCATGAGAAACGCTGTCTATGTGCATTCTGGAAATACAGAAAGTGTAGGCTGGAGCAGCTTTCCAATTGTCTAGTTAGCACCATGCAAAAACTGGTTACTGGATTTAGGAATAACCAGACCTGCAGTAGAATCTCAATCTATTATTCTAGGCTGAGCAGATCATCTTACATTAATTTCTCTTTTCTCATGTTTAAAAGATGTAAATAATAATACTTACCTAATGGAGTTGTGATGAGATAAAGTATTTAGAACTCTTGGCTTGGTGTATGAAACCTTTTAAATTGCATAATAAATGTTAATTCTTCTCTCCTTTAAATCTTTTAAGGGGATGCTAATAATAGCTGCTTCATAGCCGGGGATTAAATGAGGTACCTTGTGAGGAAAAGGTTTTTATAAATCCTTAAACCTTAAATGTATAGTAGTCATTCCCCCAATATTTCTTGAACTGAGATTAGTAATTATCATTTTAAACAGAAGAATAAGCTTTCCAAGGGAATTCAGAGAAACACTGTTAAGTCCTGGGCTGAACTATTTCTGAAATCCTGAATTATCTACTTGTACAGCCATCACGTGCTTTTCTAGCCAGCATCAGCAAGTGCCTGGTATGTTGCAAATGTACAAGGAGGTAGAAAAAGACTTTCCCTTACCTTTAGCATGAGAAGGGAGAGGAGTTTACCGAGCCAGTATTCTTGGTTACGTTCATAAAAGACAGGACCTAGCAGGTGATATCTGACCACTCTGATGGATAGAGAAACGAGGACCATGAGCCTGGAGAGACTACCCAGTTGGACCGAGACTTCAGTAACCTTCCTAAATTAAAAACCACGGCAGGAGTAAATTACTTTGCTATCTAGGGTCTTGTCTCATAAATTCCATCTCCCAGAAGAAGGTGGTGTAGTGATTGCTGATCTCCTCTCCTGTTACAAGATAATTAGTCCACCTGAAACTGTCTCTCCACTTGGGATACCCGGTCAATGGAAGGTCTGGGGTATGTTTGTCATAGTAAGAGCCAGTATTAAACCCTTTGTCAACATTTTCAGTGTTCAAAATAATTTTCTGAGAAATAGGAAGTTGCCTAATCAAGGTCATTTGAACATCCTGTTCCAAGGAGTTTATACCTACCAGAGGACCAGAGCTAAGTTCAGCTCAAGTCTCAAATTATTATCACCCTGGAGAATTGACAGCATATTTTATATTTTATCTGGCTTCCATATGACCTAGCATAGTGCTATATATTTAATAGATCCTCAGTGAATATCTATCAAATGTTTCACCTTTTCCATGGTATCTTTCTTTGTTTAACTCTCCATGAGCAGAGACATTCCCCTCGGTTTTAGCTTATTCCTTGAAAAATTGTTGCCTGGTCATGTGTTTATACATGTTTATATGTCTGTGTGTGAATGTATGATCCCACATGCCCCATATATTCAGAGGCAAGTCCTCTGCATGGGTCTAGAGTGATTAAGGTAGTACTTTGATGTGTGTGCATGTGCATGTCTTATATTGCACTAACTATATTTCACACACTTTGCATATATTAACTCATTTCGTCCTTACAACAATTCTAAGAAGGAAGTGCTATTGGTATCCCATTTACACATTTTATTATTATGTTATTTAATCCTTACAAGAACTCAGCAAAGTGAGTGATATTTCTATTTACAGGTGTAAGTCCAAGGTAAAAGGTTGATAGAATTTGAATAATTTGACCAAGAATAGATGCAGCAAGTAGCTGAGATGGAGTTTGCTTGACTCTAAAACATATTCTTATTTCCTCTACAGCAAGCTTCATCCAGCCACATTGCTCTCAATTACTTTTTAGTGGAAGTAAAGTCTGGCTCTTTTGTCAAAGATGAAATGTAATGTTGCTTACAGGCCATATAAAGGCTGAACCTACTAACTTCTATCCTCCTCCTACTTCTTTGCGCCAGAGACCATGTGTCTCTTGCAATCCCTTCTCACCATCATTCTTCCCACCACCAGGCCTTGGCACATGTTGTTCGCTCTGCTGAGACTCTGCCCCTCCTCTTTTCTCTTTACCAAAGTAGCTCCTACTTATCCTTTGTCCCAGTTGCATTACAATTTCCTCAGGGAAGTTTTCCCTGACTTTGGTCATGTCAGGGTCAAAATCACTTTGGGGAACTTTCTTTTTGGAATCTCATGTATCCCTGCATCATTGCAACTGTCACCGCTGTAATTTTACATGTTGGATTAATTTCCATCTCCATTAGCCGTGTCTAAGCTCAGTGAGGACAAAGACTGTCTCCTTCCCTTCAACTTTTATGTATCTTGTACGTGTAACAAAAGGTACTTCCAACTGGGCACCGTTGACATTTTGGGCTGGATAATTCTGTTGTGAGGGGCTGTCCTGCACACTGTAGAATATTTCACAGTATCCTTGATTCTACTCACTAGATGACAGTAGCACCAGCTCCTACCCACTCTTTATGATAACCCCAAATTTCTCCAGACATTAAAAATATTTCCCTGGGAGGCTAAATTGCCCTCAGTTGAGAACCACTGGGCTGGACATATAGAAGTTGCTCAAAAGTATTTGTTGAATAATTGAATAAATAGCTTAAGACTCAGGTCTGGAACCCTATGGGAATGAATTATTCAACTCAAGATAAAGATTGAGAAGTTGGTATGTGAACACAGAATTGTAGCTAACTAGGCTGTATGTGTTTAAATCTTCTTTCTATCCATCTAAGGCTGTCTGATGCATTTTCCTCACTGTTGTAAAGATATTTCAGGTTAATGAATTAGGGATGGTTATCTAAAATCAGAGCATCCATTTCTCTTTTTATTTTCTAAGGAAATATCGATTCTTTCTTACCAACTCTTCATTTTGAATAATATAGATTAACTCTTGTCTGAAAGATTTCTTCAGAAGCAAGTTGTCTGTGTGGATACTTGTTTGGGGGAATGAGGGAACAAGTGAATGGTCCTACATCTAAGAAACCAAGACACATGTGGGGTAACGGGAGCTTGGAAAGGGGACTTATGACTGTGAAAACACACACACACACACACACACACACACACACACTTGTTCATGCAAAATAGCTGACCACAGCAAAATAGAAAGTGCTTAGACTTTGCGATTGTCTTGACCTGGGTTTGCATCCTGGTTCAGCCATTGGTTGCCTGTAAGAGCGTGGGTGCATTGCTAGAGCCACTGTTCCCAATTCCACCTGTATCCCCATTCCCATTCATTACCCTCAGGGAAATATACTTGGAGAATTGGATGAAGGTAACTCAGATATTTGATTAACCAAGAATGTGTTTCTCATGTGCCATATTTTATAAAAAAAAAACTATTAGGAAATACTGTAGTGATGGACCCAGCACTTCATGGAATGAGTAATTTGTTGCTGCAATAACTCTACTTTTCTTCCCTGATTTACAGGGACTGGATTTAATTAATCCCAAAGGGAATTTGGGTGAAAGAAGTAAAGCCTACTGGCATACTTTCCTTCAAAAAACTATTTTTAAAGAGCAAACTTAAAAACAAAAGAAATTAAAGAATATGAGTGGGAATATCAATTATCAATGCAGAAAAATTCCTTGTGGAGTTCTTATACATGCCATCTTCTCAGGAGCTTTTATGTCCTAGTTTAGACAAGCACAAAACAAAAGTAAAGGCTTTAGAGAGAGTCTTAGCAAAGGGTCACTGGGGATGTGACCTCAACCGCTGAACCCTAAGGATTATCAACGTTGACCAAGGAACATCAGTAAAAATGAAGATAAGTAGGCTCTGGTATCTTAATGTGGGTCAATGTTAAAAGAAGATTTGATTTGCATATCCTTGATACATAAACTTTAGTTTTCATAGAGTCACTGGATGTTTGTTTCAAAAGGATATTTCTCCATTCTTCATAGAAGTTCTGATTGGGTGGTATTGGGTACGGGACCTTGGGAGTAACAATTTCTCCAATTACTGCCGGTGATTCTGATGCAGGAATCCAGCTGACAGCCCTTAACCGCTCTAGAGGAATTCAGGTTTGCACCAGAACCTGTGTTTGCTTATTCCATTATTTTGTATTAGGCATTTTTAGAGCTTTCTGATCGCCCAAATACCTGTTCTTATTCTAGGAATTCTCTGTCCAAGACAGCTAATACAGTGGGTACTTTACTGGGACAAGGCAGGACATGTCCATCTATGTATTCCATGCTCACATGGCTCACAAGCAAATTAATATAAGGTATCACATAAATTTAAAAAAATAGTTAAATAATTAGAAGTCTACTCTGTAGTACACTCAGGCATAAATTACATTTATTAAGCTGGCATTCCATAAGATTTTCAGTTCACATTGTTGGGATGTCTATAAGGCCCAAACTGTTAATTATGCCTCTTACTCTCTTTATAGGTCTCTATCTCTATTTCTGTCATCTCTGTATCTCTATATCTACCTGTTGATCTATGATCTATCATTATCTGTCAGTGTGAGTGTGTGTGTGTGTGTGTGTGTGTGTGTGTGTGTGTGTGTGTGTGTATGTGTATAGTTGGAGAGGTTATTTATCAAATAATTTTATTGGGGGGGAAAATGTCTAACTAGAAAATAATGAATTCACATCCTGATAAGACTCTATACACTTTACTGAAGAGTTATCTTATGCCTAATTAAAATACAGACAACATCATATAACATTTTAGAAGGTATGCTATGAGCTGCCAGTTCCTTATTATTAAGTGCATTGATCTGGATACTCAGAGAAGCAGATACCAAGACAAGGTTAGATGTGTGAGAGATACTGGGGTAAAAGCTCATCTGAGAAAATGGGGATAGAGCCAGCAGAGGCAGGGAGAGATGTTGGACTGTGATGTAGATCTGATACTTAATGGAGGAGGAAGAGAGGGAAGGAGGGTGGGATGGGCAGAGTCTCAGACTGCAGTGTAGTTCTAAGAGAGTTTTAACCAGGCCAATGTCATCTCCTCAGGCACAGTCCCTAGCCATAGGAGCCCTGCATCTTGCAGGAATAGAGTTGCTTTAGTATTGTTAACACAGTCAAACATTAGCTAAAAGCAGGCTGTGGGCAGTACGGCCATGGCATGGACACAGTGGTGGATTCAACTCGGCATCTGGGGCAATCCTTCCTGAAGCAGGAGATCTGAGCGGCACATTTGTATGGTCACCTCATTAACAAACACTTACTAGGAGAAAGTTACTACTCTGATCAACAGGTTCCTCTTGTCCTTGCTTTGTGAAGGTTCTCGACTCCAAACCCATTGTTGTTCTGTAGGGAATTGGTTGCTTCCCACTTACAGAAAGTTCTTAACATGGACTTCGATTTCTGCAGGTACAGTAGGTTTATCACAATATCTCTAAGGAGAGAAATTTCCTTCAACAAGCTCTGAAATAAGTTGACATTTTCTTGCTTTTATTAATCTGGGAAAGATGCTGGTTTGGTGGTGATAAAGGTGGTTATATCTCTAAATGTCTACTGACTACATTTAATTCTTTTTTAAATTTCAAATTTTTATTATTTTCAATGAATTCTTATGGGAGTAGAGTGGATTTACAATGTTGTGTTTGTTTCTGCTATACAGCAAAGTGAATCAGTTACACATATACATATATCCACTATTTCTTAGATTCTATTCCCATATAGGTCATTACAGAGTACTGGGTAGTGTTCCCTGTGCTATAGAGTAGGTTCTTATTAGTTATCTACATTATATATAGTAGTGTGTATATGTCAAACCCAGTCTCCCAATTTATCCCGCCCCTTTCCCCCTTGGTAAACACAAGTTTGTTTTCTACATTTGTGCCTCTATCTCTGTTTTGTAAATAGGTTCATTTGAACCTTTTTTTTTTTTTTTTAGATTCCACATATAAGCGGTATCTTATGATATTTGTCTTTCTGTGTCTGACTTACTTTGCTCAGTATGACAATCTCTAGGTCCATCCATGTCACTGCAAATGGTATTATTTGGTTCTTTTTTATGGCTGAGTAATATTCTATTATATGTATGTACCACATACATTTACTTCTATGATGAATGACAGGAACATGCACAAAAAAGAACTTTAAAAGTAAAGTGTAGGGTGGAAGGGGAAGGAAGCACATCCAAAGGAGGGCCTCTGGAGTGTGGAGTTCCAGAGTTTGGAGCTGTGTGGCTGACAGGGTCTTTGTGCTCTGGCCGGGTGTCAGACCTGTGGCTCTGAAGTGGAAGAGCCAAGTGCAGGACATTGATCCACCAGAGACCTCCCGGCTCCATGTAATATCAAATGGTGAAAGCTCTCACAGAGATCTCCATCTCAATGCTAAGACCCACCTCCACTCAATGACCAGCAAGCTACAGTGCTGGACACCCCATGACAAACTACTAGCAAGACAGGAACACAACCCCACCCATTAGCAGAGAGGCTGCGTAAAATCATAATAAGGTCACAGACACCCCAAAACACACCACTGGACGTGGTCCTGCCCACCAGAAAGACAAGATTCAGCCTCATCCACCAGAACACAGGCACTAGTCCCCTCCACCAGGAAGCCTACACAACCCACTGAACCAACCTCACCTACTGGGAGCAGATACAAAAAACAATGTGAATTACGAACCTGCAGCCTGTGAAAAGGAGACCCCAAACATAGTAGGTTAAGCAAAATGAAAAGACAGAGAAACACACAGCAGATGAAGGAGCAAGGTAAAAGCCCACCAGACTAAACAAATGAAGAGGCAGTCAACCTGAAAATTCAGAGTAATGATAGTAAAGATGATCAAAATCTTGGAAATAGAATGGAGAAAATACAAGAAACATTTAACAGGGACCAAGAAGAACTAAAGAGCAAACAATGATGAACAACACACTAAATGAAATCAAAGATTCTCTAGAAGGAATCAATCACAGAATAACTGAGGCAGAAGAACGGATAAGTGACCTGGAAGATAAAATAGTGGAAATAACTACCACAGAGCAGAAGAAAGAAAAAAGAATGAAAAGAATTGACGACAGTCTCAGAAACCTCTGGGACAACATTAAACACACCAATATTCGAATTATAGGGGTCCCAGATGAAGAAGAGAAAAAGAAAGGGACTGAGAAAATATTTGAAGAGATTATAGTTGAAAACTTCCCTAATATGGGAAAGGAAATATTCAGTAAAGTCCAGGAAGTGCAGAGAGTCCCATACAGGATAAATCCAAGGAGAAACACGCCAAAACACATATTAATCAAACTATCAAAAAATAAATACAAAGAAAAAATAGTAAAAGCAGCAAGAGAAAATAACAGATAACATACAAAGGAATTCCCATAAGGTTAACAGCTGATCTTTCAGCAGAAGCTCTGCAAGCCAGAAGGAAGTGGCGGGACATATTGAAAGTGATGAAAGGGAAAAACTTACAACAAAGATCACTCTACCCAGCAAGGATCTCATTCAGATTCGATGGAGAAATTAAAACCTATACACACAAGCAAAAGCTAAGAGAATTCAGCACCACCAAACTAGCTTTACAACAAATGTTAAAGGAACTTCCCTAGGCAGGAGACACAAAAGAAGGAAAAGACCTACAATAACAAACCCAAAACAATTAAGAAAATGGGAATAGGAACATACATATCAATAACTACCTTAAATATAAATGGATTAAATGCTCCAACCGAAACATGTAGACTGGTTGAATGGATACAAAAACAAGACCCATATATATGCTGTCTACAAGAGACCCACGTCAGAGCTAGGGACACATACAGACTGAAAGTGAGGGGATGGAAAAAGATATTCCATGCAAATGGAAATCAAAAGAAAGCTGGAGTAGCAATTCTCATATCAGACAAAATAGACTTTAAAATAAAGACTATTAAAAGAGACAAAGAAGGGCACTACATAATGATCAAGGGATCAGTCCAAGATGAAGATATAACAATTGTAAATATTTATGCACCCAACATAGGAGTACCTCAATACATAAGGCAAATGCTAACAGCCATAAAAGGGGAAATCAACAGTCACACAATAATAGTAAGGGACATTAACACACCACTTTCACCAATGGACAGATGATCCAAAATGAAAATAAATAAGGAAACACAAGCTTTAAATGACACATTAAGCAAGATGGACTTAACTGATATTTATAAGACATTCCATCCAAAAACAACAGAATACACTTTCTTCTCAAGTGCTCATGGAACGTTCTTTAGGATAGATCATATCTTGGGTCACAAGTCAAGCCTTCGTAAATTTAACAAAATTGAAATCGTATCAAGTATCTTTTCTGACCACGACACTATGAGACTAGATATCAATTACAGGAAAAAAACTGTAAAAAATACAAATGGAGGGTAAAAAATACACCACTAAATAACCAAGAGATCACTGAAGAAATCAAAGAGGAAATCAAAAAATACCTAGAAACAAATGACCATGAAAACACGACCACCCAAAACCTATGGGATGCAGCAAAAGCAGTTCAAACAGGTAAGTATATAGCAATACAATCCTACCTCAAGAAACAAGAAACATCTCAAAACAACGTAACCTTATACCTAAAGCAATTAGAGAAAGAAGAACAAAAATCCCCCAAAGTTAGCAGAAAGAAGAAATCATAGAGATCAGATCAGAAATAAATGAAAAAGAAATGAAGGAAATAATAGCAGAGGTCAATAAAACTAAAAGCTGGTGCCTTGAGAAGATAAACAAAATTGATAAACCACTAGCCAGACTCATCAAGAAAAAAAGGGAGAAGATGCAAGTCAATAGAAGAGAAGTGAAAAAGGAGAAGTAACAACTGACACTGCAGAAATACAAAGGATCATGAGAGATTAATACAAGCAACTATATGCCAATAAAATGGACAACCTGGAAGAAATGAACAAATTCTTAGAAGAGCATAACCTTCTGAGACTGAACCAGGAAGAAATAGAAAATATAAACAGACCAATCACAAGCACTGAAATTGAAGCTGTGATTTAAAATCTTCCAACAAACAAAAGCCCAGGACCAGATGGCTTCACAGGTGAATTCTATCAAACATTTAGAGTAGAGCTAACACCCATCCTTCTCAAACTCTTCCAAAATATAGCAGAGGGAGGAACACTCTCAAACTCATTCTACAAGGCCACCATCACCCTGATACCAAAACCAGACAAAGATGTCACAAAGAAAGAAAACTACAGGCCAATATCACTGATGAACATAGATGCAAAAATCCTCAACAAAATACCAGCAAACAGAATCCAACAGCACATTAAAAGCATCATACACCATGACCAAGTGGGGTTTATTCCAGGAATGCAAGGATTCTTCAATATACGCAAAACTATGTGATAAACTATATTAACAAATTGAAGGAGAAAAACCATATGATCATCTCAATAGATGCAGAGAAAGCTTTCGACAAAATTCAACACCCATTTATGATAAAAACCCTGCAGAAAGTAGGCATAGAGGGAACTTTCCTTAACATAATAAAGGCCATATATGACAAACCCACAGCCAACATCGTCCTCAATGATAAAAAAATGAAACCATTTCCACTAAGATCAAGAACAAGACAAGGTTGCCCACTCTCACCACCCTTATTCAACATAGGTTTGGAAGTTTTAGCCACAGAAATCAGAGAAGAAAAAGGAATAAAAGGAATCCAAATTGGAAAAGAAGAAGTAAAGCTGTCACTGTTTGCAGATGATGTGATACTCTACATAGAGAATCCTAAAGATGCTACCAGAAAACTACTAGAGCTAATCAATGAGTTTGGTAAAGTAGCAGGATACAGAATTAATGCACAGAAATCTCTTGCATTCCTATACACTAATGATGAAAAATCTGAAAGTGAAATTAAGAAAACACTCCCATTTACCATTGCAACAAAAAGAATAAAATATCTAGGAATAAACCAACCTAAGGAGACAAAAGACCTGTATGCAGAAAATTATAAGACACTGACGAAAGAAATTAAAGATGATACAAACAGATGGAGAGATATACCATGTTCTTGGATTGGAAGAATCAACATTGTGAAAATGACTCTACTATCCAAAGCAATCTACAGATTCAATGCAATCCCTATCAAACTACCACTGGCATATTTCACAGAACTAGAACAAAAAATTTCACAATTTGTATGGAAACACAAAAGACCCTGAATAGCCAAAGCAATCTTGAGAACAAAAAATGGAGCTGGAGGAATCAGGCTCCCTGACTTCAGACTATACTACAAAGCTACAGTAATCAAGACAGTATAGTACTGGCACAAAAACAGAAATATAGATCGATGGAACAGGATAGAAAGCCCAGAGATAAACCTGCACATATGGTCACCTTATCTTTGATAAAGGAGCCAGAATATACAGTGGAGAAAAGACAGCCTCTTCAATAAGTGGTGCTGGGAAAACTGGACAGGTACATGTAAAAGTATGAAATTAGAACACTCCCTAACACCGTACACAAAAATAAACTCAAAATGGATTAAAGACCTAAATGTAAGGCCAGACACTATCAAAATCTTAGTGGAAAACATAGGCAGAACACTGTATGACATAAATCACAGCAGAGCAAGATCCTTTTTGACCCACCTCCTAGAGAAATGGAAATAAAAACAAAAATAAACAAATGGGACCTAATGAAACTTCAAAGCTTTTGCACAGCAAAGGAAACCATAAACAAGACCAAAAGACAACCCTCAGAATGGGAGAAAATATTTGCAAATGAAGCAACTGACAAAGGATTAATCTCTAAAATTTACAAGCAGCTCATGCAGCTCAATAACAAAAAAACAAACAACCCAATCCAAAAATGGGCAGAAGACCTAAATAGACATTTCTCCAAAGAAGATATACAGACTGCCAACAAACTCATTAAAGAATGCTCAACTTCATTAATCATTAGGGAAATGCAAATCAAAACTACAATGAGATATCATCTCACAATGGTCAGAATGGCCATCATCAAAAAATCTAGAAACAATAAATGCTGGAGAGGGTGTGGAGAAAAGGGAACACTCTTGCACTGCTGGTGGGAATGTGAATTGGTACAACCACTATGGAGAACAGTATGGAGGTTCCTTAAAAAACTACAAATAGAACTACCATATGACCCAGCAATCCCACTACTGGGCATATACCCCGAGAAAACCATAATTCAAAAAGAGTCATGTACCAAAATGTTCATTGCAGCTCTATTTACAATAGCCAGGAGATGGAAACAACCTAAGTGTCCCTCATCAGATAAATGGATAAAGAAGATGTGGCACATATATACAATGGAATATTACTCTGCCGTAAAAAGAAACGAAATTGAGCTATTTGTAGTGAGGTGGATGGACCTAGAGTCTGTCATACAGAGTGAAGTAAGTCAGAAAGAGAAAGACAAATACCATATGCTAACACATATATATGGAATCTAAGGAAAAAAATGTCATGAAGAACCTAGGGGTAATACAGGAATAAAGACACAGACCTACTAGAGAATGGACTTGAGGATATGAGAAGGGGGAAGGGTAAGCTGTGACAATGTGAGATAGTGGCATGGACATGTATACACTACCAAACGTAAAATAGATAGCTAGTGGGAAGCAGCCCCATAGCACAGGGAGATCAACTAGGTGCTTTGTGACCACCTAGAGGGGTGGGATAGGGAGGGTGGGAGGGAGGGAGACGCAAGAGGGAAGAGATATGGGAACATATGTATATGTATAACTGATTCACTTTGTTATAAAGCAGAAACTAACACACCATTGTAAAGCAATTATACTCCAATAAAGATGTAAAAACAAACAAACAAAAAACCCAAATTGAATAGAATATCTAACTCTAATGCTAAAGATTTTTTTTTCAAAACTTCATGCTAACTTCATTAACAGTTAATATTACCCCAAAGCATCAATCTTTTTTTAAAGGTTTGGTGAAGGCGGGAATGAATAAACAATAAGATTGTGTTTGGTTTTTTTAGCCCCTAACTTAATAAAGGCCAGGCATCATGTAGCAGTTTAAAGAATCCTTTCTTTGATAAACAAAATAGTTGTATCAGCCTATGCAATAGATGATAGAATGGTATCTCAACAAGAGAGGTGGGAGATTTCCTAACGGAAAGATGGATTAAATGAGAAGAATGGGATGGGGATGCAGAAGCTATCAATAATATTATTGCCTTTTGAACCAGGCAAGTGAGGAGTAGAAGGGAGAGGAAGAAAGCCATTTCTCATTTTCAAAGAACAGAGAAGAGGGGCTTCCCTGGTGGTGCAGTGGTTGGGAGTCTGCCTGACAATGCAGGGGACGCGAGTTCAATCCTTGGTCCGGGAAGATCCCACATGCCGCGGAGCAACTGGGCCCGTGCGCTACAACTACTGAGCCTGCACTCTAGACCCCGCGAGCCACAACTACTGAGCCTGCGTGCCGCAACTACTGAGGCCCGTGCGCCTAGAGCCCGTGCTCCACGACAAGAGAAGCCCCTGCTCTCTGCAGCTAGAGAGAGCCCGCGTGCAGCGGCGAGGACCCAATGCAGCCAAAAATAAATAAAATGGATAAATATATTAAAAAAAAAAAAAAGAACAGAGAAGAATACTTAGCCCTAAGCTGAGGATCTGGAACAAAACACGAAATAAACATTAGATGAAGGAATGAATAAATGAGGAATGGAAAAAAAAGAATGAATATATGAATGTATTTTCCTAGTCCATTCAGCTAAAAGAAGTGTGTAAGCATTGAATTTCATCTATGTTCAGTGACAAAAGTTTGCATGGAAATTGAACACAATATTAGCAATGGAACTTAAATAAATGCCTTTTATCTATTAATTTATCATATTTTGTTTATCAGCATTTTTCAACGGCTTGTTTTAACATTGTGAGATGAGTGAAAATGAATAAAACACTTCTTCCCTTGAAAAAAAAAAAGAGAAAAAAACACATGAGGAGAAGTTAAGTAACTTGCAAAGGACACACAGCAGGTATATGTGAGAATTCAGACTATAGAAATCCTAAACATTACATTTAAACTCTGGGCTATGCTGCTAAGAAGGGTGTTACATACACAGTACAGAATAGCTGGTATATGGTAGAAAGTGGATCACAGTAAGGCTGCCTGTCTCAAAAAGTGCTCCACAGAATTCTATTTCCTCAAGATGGTAATATTTATTCAAATATTTATAATATGCTGTATAACATTTTCATGTACATTAACTTATATGTGATTTTAAAGTTAAGTTTATATTTCACAGATCCAATGTGTCCTCAACTGTATTTAATCCTAAACCTACTTTTTAAGGAACTCCAATTAACTTTTTATAAAATGAGTTTGAGAAAAAAAGTAGCAACATCATTCAAAATACTCCTGTGTTCCTCAGATTCATCATATTTTCACTTAATGAAAGTCAAAAAGCAAATCTCAAAAGCAGCCAGAGAAAAAATAAATATTATTTTCAAAAGTGCAAAAGTGAAACTGACAGCTGATTTCCCAACATAAATAACAAGTTCAGAAGTGAGTGGAATGATGTCTATAAAAGTATTAAGCTGGGCTTCCCTGGTGGCGCAGTGCTTGAGAGTCCGCCTGCCGGTGCAGGGGACGCGGGTTCGTGCCCCGTTTCGGGAGGATCCCACGTGCCGCGGAGCGGCTGGGCCCGTGGGCCATGGCCGCTGGGCCTGCGCGTCCGGAGCCTGTGCTCCGCAAATGGGAGAGGCCACAGCAGTGAGAGGCCCGCATAACGCAAGAAAAAAAAAAAAAAAAAGTATTAAGCACAAGTAACTCACAAACTAGAATTTTATAACCAGCTATCATATCTTTCAAAAATGAAAGTAAAAACCTTTTCACACAACAAAATTGAGAGATCCAGTTGCCAATAGATCTATACTGAAAGAAATACTAAAGGAGGTTCTTCCAGAAAAAAAAAAAAGCCCCTAATGAAAATACAGGAAATTAGAAAAGCACTGGAAACACTAATATGTCAGTACTACAAATAAATATATTAACTGTTTTAAATTATGTTGAAAAAATCTTCTAAAGTTCTAATTGTATGTAGAGCTAAAATATTTGACAATAAAAGCAAAAAAGGGTGGGAAGCAATCAGAATCAAAATGTTATACTGTTCTTTCATTGAGAAAAAAATAAAAATATTAAGGTATAATTTAATAAGTGAAGGATGAAAGTTGCAATACAGGAGAAAAAAAAAAGCAAAATTAGTTAATTGTTTAATATCAGATAACCTTATTCAAAAGGAAGGAAAAAAATGAATTTCAGTGTCCAAGTCCAACAATTTCACGTAAAGATAAAAGCTTATTGAGCTGAAATATATTGAACTGAATATATATATATATATATTTAGGTATCAAACGTGATAATATAAAATACTTGTTTTCTAATTGTTAAAAAAAAAAAACTGGATGGCTTCCGCCATTCCTTAAGTTATGCAAAGTAATCATCAGTATTTCCTAAAGCTATCCTATGCAATCCCAATTCCGTCTACTAATTTTTTTCCACAAGTTTTGCCTAAAGTGGGGTCCAGCTGCTCCCCACTCTAAAACTAATAAAGAGGCACTGTTGGTGGAAAGGAAAGGTTGCTTTATTTCAGAGGCCGGCAACCTGGGGGTGGGCAGACTCGTATCCAAATGCCACTTCCCCACTGACAATCAGTGGGCAAGAGCTTTTAAAGGGGAGTTTCAAGGGTGTATGGGTGGAGAGAGGGGGCTACACGCAGAAACAGCCCAGTCAGCTCTGACAGTCATCTTGAAATTGGTCATCAGTGGTCTGACCAGTGTCATCTTGATTGTTTTAAACACAGTTACTCTTCAGTTCCAGGGTCAGTTTGTTCCCATTTCTTTGAGGCCAGTTTTCAGAATTGTGGCAGCTTATGTCATGGCTACAGTCTGGTCATCACGTAGTTAACTTCCTTCACCTGGTGGTGTTTCAGTATCTAAAGAAACAGCTCAAAGGATATGGCTCAGAATATTATCTATAGCCCTTAAAGAGGAACTAAAGGTCCTTGACTTTGTTTAATGACTAAACTATTATTATTTGGTCTCATTTGACTGTTTTCCTTTGTTTCTGCATTTACTCACTTCTCTGATTAAACTTATTCTTTGGCTAAAGTTCTTCTGCAGACAAAAGGCAGGTGGAGGACATGGTGGGGAAGGCCCATAGGGTTCTGATCCATTTCAAAGTCACAGCACCATAACCACCAACAACCTTACAAGATGAGATTGGATGCTAACTTAATAGGAGAAGCAGGTTATGGCTTCCCCTTTGCACACAGTCCTAAATTACCTTTTTAAAATTGAGGTATAATTGACATATAACATTATATTAGTTTCAGGTGTACAACATAATGCAAAATTATCACCACAATAAGTCGTTAATATCCATTCCCGTACATAGTTACAATTTCTTTTCCTGTGATGAAGATTTTTAAGATCTACTCACTTAGCAACTTTCAAATATACAATACAGTATTATTAACTATAGTCACCATGCTGACATTATACCCCCATGATTCATTTACTTTATAACTGTAACTTTGTATCTTCTGGATTATCTCATCCGTTTGAATACGTCTTTGGATCATAAGTGGCACTACATGTCAAAGCTCAAATGTCCTAAATCCTAGGCTGTTCTCACTATAGTGAATCTGAATAAAGCCAGATTGCGATTTAAGGGTCTAGTGACTGATGTCTTGAAAGGGATTATTGAAAGGGATCTTGAAAGGGATTATTCTGACATGAAGCTCTCAGGAAACAAGTTCTCCTGTGATCCATCCACAGCTCCATGCCTCATGTACTGAATATTTTAATTAAAATCTTGCCTGTAGGGACCAAGTACTTAAGGAACTTGTTAAGCAAAGTCATGGGTGTATGAGTTGTTATTTCTTCTCCAGTATACCCATCTGTTCTCAAAAATACAGAAAAACAGGCTATTAACATTCTTAAAAGCAGCTGATGTGGACATCAGAGCAGGAAAAGAAACACAGGCTGGGGCATCCAACCAGTCACAAAGGCCTCAGACAACATTACTTCTATAAGTCATGTGGGAATTTTTTCTTTTTTTCTCTTTGGAAGTAAATATCCTTCTGTGCCTATTGTGCTCCTTGACTTCTGAAACCATAACCTGACTAGGACTAAAATCTAGCAAATGGCTGGTACTCCAACTTTATTCTTACCCAACACTAATCTTGGTTTCCTTTTTTTTTTAAAGAACTTTTAAATTTTATTTTTATTATTTTTTAAAATTTATTTTTGGCTGTGTTGCGTCTTCGTTGCTGCGTGCGGGCTTTCTCTAGTTGTGGCGAGCGGGGGCTACTCTTTGTTGCAGTGCACGGGCTTCTCATTGTGGTGGCTTCTCTTGTTGCGGAGCACGGAGTTTTGGCGTGCAGGCTTCAGTAGCTGTGGCGTGCAGGCTTCAGTAGCTGTGGCGCACAGGCTTAGTTGCTCTGCAGCATGTGGGATCTTCCCAGACCAGAGAGCAAACCCATGTCCCCTGCATTGGCAGGTGGATTCTTATCCACTGTGCCACCAAGGAAGTCCTTGGTTTCCTTTTCTGCATATTGCACTCCTTCAGATGAAATTTTATTTCTTGGTTTTCTTATAATCAGACATGGATTTTGTGGTTTTCCAAGTGCTTCATTTCTAAATGGTAAAGAGAGACCTAGCTTGTTTACATTTATTAATACTGAGATCTTCCACAAGTGACTCCAAATGTTTCTGTAGGTGGAAAGAGAGTGTGGATAAAAGAATGGGATGGAGATATATATATATATATATATATATATATATATATATATCCCATTAGCTGGAATCAAGGAATCAAGCCATAGAGTCCTAGCATGTTTGCAAGGAAATTTCTTTGTGCCTAGGAAGAAAAATTATATAGCAAGCATGTACTTGGTCTCTGCCACAATCCAAAAAGTAAATGTCAATTAAAACTTTATCAATCTGATTGTAAGGGAGCCCGAAACATTACACGGCAACCAAACAGGTAGTGAGAAGTAATCCAATCCAATCCCATTCAACCGAAAAGTATAATGGGAAAGGACCTCCCTGGTGGTCCAGTGGTTAAGAATCCACCTTCCATGCAGAGGACACAGGTTCGATCCCTGGTTGGGGAAATAAGATCCCACATGCCACGGGACAACTAAGCCCGCGTGCTCTGGAGCCCACGCACCACAGCTAGAGAAAAGCCCGTGCGCTGCAACGAAGAGCCCAAGTGCCACAAGGAAACATCCCACATGCCGCAACAAAGATCCCACATGCCGCAGCTAAGACCTGATGCAGCCAAATAAATAAATAAATATTTTTTAAAAACTATAATGGGAAAATTACTTCCTATTCTGAACTCTGATGAGTTTTAAAGTTTCTTCTAAATAATTGATGTTTCACTTTTATTTTTTCCAGCTTTATTGAGATATAATTGTCATATAACATTATATAAGTTTAATACATACACCAAAATATTTGTTATTTGTACATATTACTAAATGATTACCATAATAAGTTTAGCTAACACATTAATCACCTCACTTGGTTACAACTTATTTTCTTCTCTTGAGAAATATTAAGATCTATTCTCTTAGCAACTTTTAAATATACAGTAGAGTATTATTAACTATAGATATTCTGCTGTACATTACATTCCCCAAAGTTATTTATCTTATAACCAGAAATTTGTACCTTTTGACCACCTCCAACCATTTCTCCCACTCTTTACCCCTCACATCTGGCCACCATCAATCTACTCTTTATATCAATGAATTTGGCTTTTTATATTCTACATATAGGTAAAATTATACAGTATTTGTCTTTCCCTGTCTGACATATTTTATTAAGCATAATACCATAAGGCCCATCCACATTGTTGTAACTGGTAGAGTTTTTTCTTTTAATGACTGAAAATGTTCTGTATCATAAAAAATTTTAAACTTTATCCTATGTGATTTATATATACACACACACAAACACACACGTGTGTGTGTGTGTGTTTGTGTGTGTGTCTCACATTTTTTTTTGTCACAGGCCAGAAGCTAGCTGGGCAGGGACACAACTCCACCCACCAGCAGGCTGGCTTCCATAGAACCCCCAGAACACTTCACTGCCCTGGGACCTGACCCCACCCAGTAGTGACTCCAGGCCCAGGCCCCAACCACCACCAGGCTGAATGGATGGACACAGCGAGAAATTTAACACAGTAGAAAATATAAAGAAGATCCAACAGAGCTGAAGAATATAATAACTGAAAAAAAAATACACTAGAAAGAACCAACAGTAGCTTAGATGATACAGAAGAATGGATCAGTGAACTGGAAGACAGAGTAGTGGTAATCACACAAGCAGAACAGAAAAAAGAAAAACAAATGTCAAAAAATGAGGATAGTCTAGGAGACCCCTGAGACAACATCAAGGAAACTAACATTCTCATGATAGGGGTCCCAGAAGGAGAAGAGAGAGAGAGAAAGGAGCAGAGAACATATTTTAAGGCATATAACCTGAAAACTTCCCTAACCTGGGAAAGGAAACAGACATCCAGGTCCAGGAAGCATAGAGAGTCCCAAACAGGATCTACCCCAAAAAGGTCCGTACCAAGACACATTGTAATTAAAGTGGCAAAAATTAGAGAATATTAAAAGCAGCAAAGGAAAAGCAACAAGTTATGTACAAGGGAGCTACCAGAGGATATCATCTGACTTTTCAGCAGAAAATCTGCAGGCCAGAAGAGGGTGGCACGATATATTTAAAGTGATAAAAGAGAAAACCAAGAATACTCTCCCTGGCAAGGCAATCATTCAGATTCGAAGGAAAAATCAAAAGTTTTACAGATAAGCAAAAGCTAAAAGAGTTCAGGCCCACAAAATCAGCTTTGCAAGAAATGTTAAAGAAACTTCTCTAAGTGGAAAAAAATAGGACACAACTACAAATATAAAAATTATGGGCTTCCCTGGTGGTGCAGTGGTTGAGAGTCCGCCTGCTGATGCAGGGGACACGGGTTCGTGCCCTGGTCTGGGAGAAACCCACATACTGCGGAGCGGCTGGGCCCATGAGCCATGGCCGCTGAGCCTGCATGTCCGGAGCCTGTGCTCCGCAACGGGAGAGGCCACAAGAGTGAGAGGCCTGCGTACCGCAAAAAAAAAAAAAAAATTATAAAAGGAAAAACCTTATTAGTAAAGGCAAATATACAGGAAAGGTAGTAAATCAACCATTTATAAAGCCAGTAGGAATGTTAACAGACAAAAGTAATAAAATTATCTACATCCACAACAAGTAGTTAAGGGATACCCAAAGCAAAAATGTAAAATATGATGCAAGATGGTATTTGCAAATGATATATCCAATAAGGGGTTAATATAAAAAATATACAAAGAACTCATAAAACTCAGAACAAACAAATTGATTGAAAACTGGGCAGAAGACCTGAAAAGAAATTTTTCCAAAGGAGACATATAGATGGCCAATAGGCTCATGAATAGATGCACAACATCACTAACCATTAAGGAAATGCAAATCAAAACCACAGTGAAATATCACCTCACACCTGTCAGAATGGCTATTATCAAAAAGACAGCAAATAACAAATGTTGGAGAGGATGTGGAGAAAAGGGAACCCTCATGTACTCTTGGGGAGAATGTAAACTAGTGCAACCACTGTGGAAAACAGTGTGGAGGTGGTTGCCAGAAGACAGATGTTTAGGGGAGGAGAGAAGTAGGTGAGAGAGATTAAGAGATACAAACTTTCAGTCACAAAGGAAATGAGTCACAGGTATAAAATGTACAGTGTAGAGAATATAGATAATAGTTATATAATATGACTGTATGGTGAAAGATGACAACTAGACTTATCATGGTGATCATTTTGAAATGTATAGAAATATTATGTTGTGTACCAGGAACTAACATAGTGTTGTGGGTCCATTATACTTCAAAAACAAACAAACTAATAAACTCATAGAAAAAAAGAACAGATTCGTGTTTACCAGAGGCAGGGGGTCAGAGGAGGGGGAATTGGATGAAGGCAGACAAAAGATAAGAACTTCCAGTTACAAGATAAATAAATGCCAAGGATGTAATATAAAACTTGAGAAATATAATTAACACTGCTGTATTTTCTATATGAAAGTTGTGAAAGGAGTAAATCCTAAGAGTTCTCAGCACAAGGAAAAAATTAGATAAGATGATGGATGTTCACTAAACTTACTGTGGTCATCATTTCATGATGTATGCAAGTCAAACCATTATGCTCTATACCTTAAACTTATCTGGTGCTATATGTCAATTATATCTCAATAAAACTGGAAGGAAAAAAGAGGAGTAGATTGAATATGGGATGTACATACAGTGATCTTAGCTCATTTACAGGTAAGTTTCTGACTAAGAAATCCAGCACATAATTTAGTTAGAAGGACTATCAGTGTTTGTAACCAAGCAGATGGGGACAGCCTAATCCTTCAAGTGAGTACAACTATAGAAGCTATGAACAGGTGTCCCTTGCTTTTTGAAAGTTTGCTTTAGACCATTTTGCTTTCATAAAAGACTTACTTTAGTACCTGTTTTCGCTAACTGAAAGAAATCGGGAGATTTCCATTTCTGTGAAAAAGGGGAAAATATAAAAAATGTTCAGCTTTCATTTTGCAGCAAGCCCTTGTGGAGACAGCATGCACCTTGAGCATCCAGAGTGGCACCACCAAGCTCCTTCTCCAGGAACCACACTCAGCATCCCAGCATAAAGCCGACATAGCTTTGAACTTTGTCTGTGAGCATCTGCTTTATCTCAATTTATTTTGTGCATCCGTTAGCAAGATGTGTCCTAAGGTAGTTGCTTCTCTGCTTTATGCCATTTCAACTTACAAAAGGTTTCATAGGAACACTCTACTTTATATATATATATATTATAATAAATATAATTTATTTAAATATAATTTATATATTATAAATATATATAAAAAGTTTTGTAAAGATACTGAAGAACAACTGAGGCAGTCATGAACTGAGGAGACAAAGGTGAAGAGATATGGACTGAGGTAAAGTCTCCATTTTCTCACCTATAATAAGAATTTGATGCGTATCTTTTTTTTTCCATTTTAGAAACATTTTAATAGTTGAACTTAATATATAGTGGGAAACGACCTCATCATTAAAAAGGCCAAAAAAAAAAAAGAGGAGATGCTGACTTGTTGCCAAAGATAGGGCAGAGCTGAAAATGATTTCAAATCAGCATGGAGAAAATGAACAAACCACTGCCTCTCAGCCCTCCCCTCCGCCCATGCCCACCTCCCCTGGTGCTTCTCATCTTACCCACTCCCTTCTGTCCCCACGGAGCATCTCACATACTATCTTTAGATTGTTCAGAGTGCTGGACTCATTGGTTTCTAGTTTATACAAACAGATGTAACTAGGTCTTTTTATTTTCTAGAGGATCCATAATTGCAATAATGCAATTCTGCAAACCAAGCAAACATGACTTATTCAGTTCTAAGCACCCTCCTTAGGTATACTCGCATCATTAATCTTCTGTTTGATTTGCAGACATCCGAAAAGCATACAGATGGTAGTCATGACAATACAAACTAAACTGATTTTTCCCAATATTAATAGTTTTTATTCCTTCTCCAGGGAGAAACAAAGAGAAATAGTAAACTTCACTAAACTGCAAGCAAATCGTTTCTAAAAATGTAGTTAATTCTATGTATAAACAAGTAGTATCATGGTTTATAATATTTCCAGATACTTACCCATTAATTTGGGTGGCAACACAGTATTTTCAGATATCTAGCTGAAAGGAAAAGGGATAATACTTAAATTTAGATCAAAATTAATCTGAATCAAGATGTCAAGGGGCAGAGGCAGAGCATAAGTCACTCCAGGAACTGCTTTTTATACATTTTGTATAAGGACCACTTTGGAAAAGTTGGTTTTAATAAATGGTAGCATCACATGCTATACCAGTTCAGGGTGAGCATTCTTTTTTTTTAATAGATCTTTATTAGGGTATAATTGCTTCACAATACCATGTTAGTTTCTGTTGCACAACAAAGCAAATCAGCCGTATGCATACACATGTCCCCACATCCCCTCACTCTTGAGCCTCCCTCCCATCCTCCCTATCCCACCCCTCTAGGTCATTGCAAGGCACCGAGCCGTCTCCCTGTCCTATGCTGCTGCTTCCCACTAGCCAACTATTTTACATTCAGTAGTGTATATATGTTGATGTTACTCTCACTTCTCCCCAGCTTCACCCTCCCACCCCACGTCATCAAGTTCATTCTCTATGTCTAACTCTTTATTCCTGCCCTGCAACTAGCTTCATCAGTACCATATTTTTTAGATTCCATATATATGTGTTAGCATACAGTATTTGTTTTTCTCTTTCTGACTTACTTCACTCTGTATGACAGACTCTATGTCCATCAACCTCACTACAAATAACTCAATTTCGTTTCATTTTATGGCTGAGTAATATTCCATTGTATATATGTGCCATATCTTCTTTATCCATTCATCTGTCAATGGACATTTAGGTTGCTTCCATGACCTGGCTATTGTAAATAGTGCTGCAATGAACATTGTGGTTCATATCTCTTTTTGAATTATGGTTTCCTTAGGATAAATGCCTAGTAGTGGGGTTGCTGGGTCGTATGGTAGTTCTTTTATTTATTTATTTATTTATTTTGCGGTACACGGGCCTCTCACTGTTGTGGCCTCTCCCGTTGCGGAGCACAGGCTCCGGAAGTGAAGGCTCAGTGGCCATGGCTCACGGGCCCAGCCACTCCGCAGCACGTGGGATCTTCCCAGACCAGGGCACGAACCCGTGTCCCCTGCATCAGCAGGCGGACTCCCAACCACTGCGCCACCAGGGAAGCCCCGTATGGTAGTTCTATTTTTAGTTTTTTAAGGAACCTCCATACTGTTCTCCATAATGGCTGTATCAATTTACATTCCCACCAACATCCCAGCACCACTAATTGAAGAGGCTGTCTTTTCTCCATTGTATGTTCTTGCCTCCTTTGTTGTAAATTAGGTGCCCATATGTGCATGGGTTTATCTCTGGGCATTCTATTCTGTACCATTGATCTATGTTTCTGTTTTTGTGCCAGTACCATACTGTCTTGATTACTGTAGCTTTGTGGTATAGTTTGAAGTCAGGGAGACTGATTCCTCCAACTCTGTTTTTCTTTCTCAAGATTGCTTTGGCTATTTGGGATCTTTGTGTTTCCATATGAATTGTAAGATTTTTTGTTCTAATTCAATGCCATTGGTAGTGATAGGGATTGCATTGAATCTGTAGATTGCTTTGGGTAGTAGAGTCATTTTCACAATGTTGATTCTTCCAATCCAAGAACATGGTATATCTCTCCATCTGTTTGTATCATCTTTAATTTCTTTCATCAGTGTCTTATAGTTTTCTGCATACAGGTCTTTTGTCTCCTTAGGTAGTTTTATTCCTAGATATTTTATTCTTTTTGTTGCAATGGTAAATGGAAGT
>NW_006783088.1:805126-836635 GCF_000442215.2 Lipotes vexillifer | reverse complement strand
AGGAATGCCAGAGATTTCTGTGCATTAATTTTGTATCCTGCAACCTTACCAAATTCATTGATTAGTTCTAGTAGTTTTCTGGTGGCATCTTTAGGATTTTCTATGTATAGTATCATGTCATTGGCAAATAGTGACAATTTTGCTTCTTCTTTTCCAATTTGTATTCCTTTTATTTTCTTCTCTGATTGCCATGGGTAGGACTTCCAAAACTATGCTGAATAATAGTGGTGAGAGTGGGCATCCTTGTCTTGTTCCTGATCCTAGTGGAAATGCTTTCAGTTTTTCACCGATGAGTATGATGCTTGCTGTGGGTTTGTCATATATGGCCTTTATTATGTTGAGGTAGGTTCCCTCTATGCCCATTTTCTGGAGAGGTTTTATCATAAATCAGTGTTGAATTTTGTCAAAAGCTTTTTCTGCATCTACTGAGATGATCATATGGTTTTTATTCCTTAATTTGTTAATGTGGTGTATCACAATTGATTTGTGTATATTGAAGAATCCTCACATCCCTGGGATAAATCCCACTTGATCATGGTGTATGATCCTTTTAATGTTGGATTCTGTTTCCTAGTATTTTGTTGAGGATTTTTGCACCTATGTTCATCAGTGGTATTGGTCTGTAATTTTATTTTTCTGTGATATCCTTTTCTGGTTTTGGTATTAGGGTGATGGTGGCTTCATAGAATGAATTTGGGAGTGTTTCTCCTTCTGCAAATTTTTGGAAGAGTTTGAGAAGGATGGGGGTTAGCTCTTCTCTAAATGTTTGATAGAATTTGCCTGTGAAGCCATCTGGTCCTGGATTTTTGTTTGTTGGAAGATTTTAAATTATGGTTTCACCTACTTCCTTTTTCTTCACATGAATCTCGTTAATCTATGCAACAGGTAATGATGGCTTGGACCAGGGTGGTAGTGAGAGAGGTAATGAGAAATTATCTATTCTGGATATATTTTAAAGGTAGAGCTGGCTGGATTTCTTGCTATATTGAATGTAGGACAATAGAGAAGCAGGGAACAATGATGACTCCATCTTTTGTATAGTCACAGAGGGAATGGTGTAGAAGCAGCAGATGTTTGAGAAAGAACAAGAGAGACCATCTGAGGTTAGTCATTCAGAGTCAGATTCCTTTTGGCCATCCAACTTAGAAGGGTTGCACAAACTATTGGACTCGTTGCATCAGATTTTATTAAATTGAACCATATTGGCAATTTGCTAATGGTTTAACCTTCTCATATCATGTTAAATCCACAAAACAAAATAACTCTACTAAAGGAAAGAGTTTGGAGAAAACAAAAATCAGAGTATTTCAATGTTACAAAGTCAAGATCATGAGGCAATATACTGTTAGGAGGAAAATGGGAGAGAAAATTTCTACCACTGAGATGGCTATTTAAAAAGCACTGTCCCAGGACACAGATATCAGTTGGACCAAGTAGGTAAAGGGAACTTCCAGAGGAGAGGTTAAGTATCTATCGGGTTATGTTGATGACTGACTATAAATTCCAGAGGGAACAGTAGAATGATTTCAGGAGTTGGGCAGGAGTGGCTACTGGGCTTAGAAAGATATGAAGAGTTATGAACAGTATTTAACAGGAGTTGAGGGCTGACCTGAGATTCCTCTGCTTCATGGTGAGTGACACAGTGATAAAGAGAATCATGAGATTAGTCCTCAGGTCTCAGGGTAGAAGGAGACAACCAGGTTATGAAGTTGTGGGGTGGAAAGGGAGGGTGAAAATCTTGACAGAAGCCTGCAGTTTCCTACTCCCTCTTTACTCCTGCTGTTGGTGGTAGGGAGGCCACTGGGAGGCATTATTATCCAGGGAAGACACCTTCTTGGTTCCTGCTTACCTTAATCAATACACATATTAGATGTCCCTAAATCTGGTGGGGGGGAAATGTGCTGAAAGCATTTCATTTTATTTCTTACCATCTTTCTTTTTCAACGAAGTGAAGGAGTGAGTCTTAATTCAGCATTTTCCTACAAGAGGAAAAAAAACTAGTTTCAGGTACATTCTGGTGATAAAATTAATCTACTGTTGAGAGTAAGAATTATAAAACATCTTTGAATTTATTTTATTTTTTTATTTTTTTGCAGTACGTGGGCCTCTCACTGTTGTGGCCTCTCCCGTTGCAGAGCACAGGCTCCCGACACGCAGGCTCAGCGGCCACGGCTCATGGGCCCAGCTGCTCCGCGGCATGTGGGATCTTCCCAGACCGGGGCACGAACCCGTGTCCCCTACATCGGCAGGCAGACTCTCAACCACTGCGCCACCAGGGAAGCCAAACATCTTTGAATATTGATTGACCTCTGGGCAATGTTTCTTCAAAGGTGTTCATGGGTTGCACCATTGAATACAGGTGGTGTTCCGGAGATACTTAAAAAGTGCAATCTCCCTGACAAAATGCTCTGTGCCCTAGGTAAAATTTACATTTATTCTTCAAAAAATAACACAAGTTTCAAAGCTTCCATGAAGGCTTCAGCAACTCCTCTCTCCAGACACTACTTTTCCGTTATAACCTGTAGAGCACCGTTGATCTCATTGTTAATCATAGTAATTTGTTTTATCTTAATTTAAGCTTCATCTCCCATATAGATCATCAGTACTATATAAGCAGACATACAAACTTAAATAATGAATTAAACTATAATGGCGAGGAATTACCAAGCACTTTCTATTTTCAGGGCACCATGTCATACCATGCATACTATACCTCCATTGATTTAACACCCAACTATGTGAGATGTTATCCCCATTTCACATACAGGGAAAATGAAGCTTACTGACAAGGAGTTACACACTGAAGTCCATAAAACTAGCAAGTAGCAGAGCTGGTATTTGAAGCCATGTCATTTTGAATCAAAGCCTGAACACAAAAAATTACTCATTATATTGCCTGATTCTTGAGTGACTGATTTATTGAATCCACCATTCAGAGGCAATGTGGGGAATTAAAAGGCACAGTCTTGGAAATCAAATGTATTATAAGCTAGTGTGAATTTGGCAAACCATCTTTCTGAATCCAGATGAATGATAAAAACTATATACAGAAAAGTGCAAAATCAAATTCCTCTCTACAAAAAATGAAAGAGAAAAAGAAATAAAAATCTTTTACATTAAAAAGTGACACAACTTTTCAGTAACACCAAGTAATAAACCACATAAAGTGCTGGAATTCGGTCAGTAATTCACCCAGCTTTCATTCTCCAAGTACTAAGTGCTTATAGTATGACAAGTTGTGTGCTAATTCTAAGATTTACAATCATTAAAAAAGTTCCCTGAGGGGCTTCCCTGGTGGCGCAGTGCTTGAGAGTCCGCCTGCCGATGCAGGGGACGCGGGTTCGTGCCCCGGTCCGGGAGGGTCCCTCATGCCACGAAGCGGCTGGGCCCGTGAGCCATGACCGCTGAGCCTGCGTATCCGGAGCCTGTGCTCCGCAATGGGAGAGGCCACAACAGTGAGAGGTCCGGGTACCGCAAAAAAAAAAAAAGCTCCCTGACCTCAGGATGTGTAGTGGAACAATACAGACATATAAACTGAGCACTATTATGAGATATTCTTATTCTTTATTCCCAAGCAGAGAGCATTGGTTTTGTCCCTCAGGATAGTGTGATGGTATAATGGTCTCATTTACACTATAGTTCACCAGTCAATATATCTAATAGTTAATCATTCTGGGTGCCTAATGCCAGCAAAGCTTCAGAATGATAACTGGAGTCCAGGTTTCCTCATTCCCATAAATTGTTCTTTGTAGTGTTGTATTTATACCTCTTCTTTAAGTGCGTTTTTATAACTGGTTTATTAGCATGGGTACCCCTCATTTACTCCTCTCCATTCCTTCTCTTTTTTATTAATGCTGTTATGTTTTCTCCAGATTATAATGAATTTTCAAATTGAGATCAAATTTCATACTCTCAAGAACCTTGGGATAAGCCAAAATAGCTAATATTTCTGTACTCCAAAAGAGAAAACTGAAATTAGGATAGATTTAACAACTTGTCCAAGTTATGCAATCTCATATGTGGCAAAGCAGGGATTCAAGACCCTCTTGTTCTTTTAATTTCTTTTACTAGATAAATATGTATGTTCCTTAAGAACTTCCACGGTGTTTGTAACATATTCTCTTGTTAAAAGTCACAGACACATAATAACATTCAAAACGTTCAATATTGAGTTAAGTATAAATCAAATGGGAAACTGGTGTCTTGATGTATTTTCCTAGAAAAATCTGTCCCTGCAAATTTATACAGAATGTAGATTGATCAGAGGCATATCTGGCTCCCTGAACAATGAACAGGAAATTCAGCACATTCACATGTGAGTTTCAAATCAGAAATTCAGTCAGTGGAAGAAAGGAAACATTCTACTGCGATGTTCTTCTTAGCCTTTGATCAAAAGGGAAAAAGTCCTCTGGAGCAAGATGATATTGAGAAATAAAAATACTTAATTGCATAGGAAGTAGCTAACATGAATTCTATGGTAAGATCTACTGATCTCTCTTCTCAGATAAGTCACTTAATTGCTTTGAGATTCTATATCTTTGTCTATAAAATGAAGATATTAGAAAGGTAGCCCCCAACAACATCCTCCCTAAAAGACTGCCACTGTCATGAGAAAATAAGAGAATCCCTGTAATGTCCTGAGAAAGGGCAATCATCATAATCATAATCAAGGTCATGATTATTTGCAGGTATTTTCCCTGGACATTACTGCAGTCTCTCAGAGAATATCAGTTTGCGGGAAGGCCATTGTAGGTATTACACAACTATTGACAATCAGGTGAATGGATGAATGGTCAAGGGACTTGGTCTATTACGTATAATATAAGGTCCAATGGAGTCATATGAGAACTTGAAGAGTGAAAGAGTTACACACCCATGGAACCCCCAGGGGACAAAGCCCCCATGAGAGCAACAACAGGTCTTTATCTCACACTACTGGAGAACAAGCGGTAAATGTGTCTATAGGAATCCAGCTCTGCTTGTTGAGGGAGACCATGAGTGCATTAACATAACTTGTATTAATTCTCTTTGAATGCTAAAATCAAGTTACATCATTACCTCTGAAATTAAGATAGATGTAACAACTGAAATTAAGGGCCCCATATTGACATAAACACGGAGGAACAGGGACAGAGGTCTGTCATTAAGCCAAATGGATCCCAGAAAGAACTGCATCCCTTAATTCACTTGAAATCTTTGTATCATTGATAAGAATTAATTATTCATTCAACTGTTTATTGATCCCAAATGAGTTCGGCCATAGCCCTGGCCCTGTGGGTACATATCCATGCAAAACAAACATGGTTCTTAGTTTCATGCTTAAGTTTATATTGGAGAAGACAAACATGAAATAAACACACAAATAAGAATATAATAAAAATAGAACAAGGTGCCTATATGAGAGTGAACAGTAAAAATCTACTTTGAATTGATTGGTCAGAATGCTTTTCTCAGGAGAATTAACACCTTAGCCAATACATAAAAGATGAATAAAGGTAGCAAGGATGATTGCCCCAAATGACATGAAGAGTTATGGTAAGACCTCAAGTTGTCAAAGAAGTCGGCAGAATCTAAAGAAGCCAAGTAACTGCAGCATAGTGAGCAAGACCTCTTCCTTGGCAATTAGTATTGTGTTCTTTACAGAACAAAATCTGTAAACAAATCCAAACAAACAAAAATGCTCATCCCAAACACAGAAATTATCAGGAGGAATGACTGGTATGTATCATAGGGCCAGCATGGACAACTGGTAAGAATAACTCAAATCTTGTCCTGCCTAAAGCAAAAACCACTGGGACTGGCATTCAGCTTTAGACTGGAGTACATTTCATTCCAACTGATTTGGGAACCTGCATTATTGTACGCCAAGTGATAACCTATTTGTCAAGTTGAATCTGTCATACCTAAAAAGTATTCCTTACAGCCTATGAGTTTTAAAAGTCCCAGTGCAGTAATTCCTAGGATTTACTTTGTGATTTTTGAGTAATTAATGTCTACTATATCGAGGCATGACTGAATGGAATTCTCACCCCAAGGTATTCAGACTCTGCATATATCATTAATCACCATCTTATACTACTAATGTTTTGATTTTTATTTATTTATTTATTTTGCTTGTCCTGGTAGAAACCGCTGCTGCTCTTAATACTGGAAATGCATTAGAATCTTTCTCCCTTCTAAGCTTGTGCTTTTACCAGTATCTATATAGTGTGAGATATGCAGACAGACACATCGAGATTTAAATACCAGACTCTCCATTTTGTGCTTTTGAAACCTTTAGCAAGCACTTGAAATAAGATTGGCATGATGGTACTGTAGACATCATCACATCATAATATAGTTGGAAGGAGATTTTATATATATATATCATATCATATATATATATATATGATGTAGCCACTATGCCTAAAGTGATAATCACTCAAACATTTTATTATGATTGTTGTTATTCTTTTATTAGCTCACAAACCTTCCTTGAGAACACGTGTATTAAACTCTTTTTTCTCAAGAAATACAGACGCTTAACTTAAGATTGGAATATAAAACATGCATACAAATATTATGCTACAAATAATAAGTGATAATTATGGTCAGTGAAGCACATACAGGTCAGTTACTATTAGCATTTACAATGACTCTGATGTTAATTTCACTAATAGTATAATGTATATATATAGTATAATATATAGATTTATATGTTACACATATAACATATATAGTATAACATATGGCTGCTAAACATGTTATATGCCAGGCACTATCTAATATAGTACTCATAAAAACCCTGTGTAGACATTATTACTATCCTCTTTTGAAAATGTAAAAAGAACACACTTGGAGAAAATAAGGAACTTGCAAAGGGCACACAGCAGGTATGTGTGAGAATTCAGGCTACAGAAATCCTAAGCATTACATTTAAGTTCTATGTTGTGATGCTAAGAAGGGTGTTACATACACAGTACAGAAGACCTGGTTTATGGTAGAAAGTGGATCACAATAATGCTGCCTGTCTCAAAAGGTGCTCCACAGAATTCTATTTCCTCAAGATGGTAATGTTTATTCAAATATTTGTGATATGCTGCACAACCCTTTCATGGAGATTTACTTATATGTGAATTTAAAGTTAAATTCATATTTGACAAATCCAGTGTTTCCTCAACTATATTTAATCCTGGACCTACTTTTTTAAGGAAACCCTACTAACTTTTTACAAAAAGGAGTGCGAGGAAAGAAAAGTAGTAAAGTCATTCAAACAACTGGCTTGTTCCTCACATTTGGAATCATATTTTAATTTAATGGAAGTCAAAAAGCAAATCTTAAAAGCAGCCAGAGGAAAAAAAGAAACATTATTTTCAAACGTGCAAAAGTGAGACTGACCGAATTTCTCAAAATAAATAATAAATTCAGAATGGAGTGATGTCTTTAAAAGTACTAAGGATAAGTAACTCACAATCTAGAATTTTATAATCAGATATCCTATTTTTCAAAAATGAAACAAAATGATAACCTTTTCAGACAACAGATTATGGGATCCAGTTGCTCGCAAACCTGTACTGAAAGAAATACTAAAGGAGGTTCTTTGAACAACAACAAGATTCAAAATGAAAATACAGGAAATTAGAATAAGCTCTGGAAAGACTAATATGTAATACAAATAAATTTATTAACTTTAAAAAATAATGTTGAAAAAAATCTTCTAAAGTTTTAATTATATTTAAAGTTAGAATATATGACAATATGACAATAAAAGCTAAAAGGGGTAAGAGGCAACCAGAATCAAAATGTTATACTGTTCTTTCCTAGTGAGGGAAAAATAAAAATATTAAGGTACAACTTAATAAGTGAAGGATAAAAGTTGCAATAATAGGGGACAAAAAAAGCAAAAGTAGTTAATTACTTAATCTGAGATAACCTTATTCCAAAAGATAGGAAAAAAATGAAACAAAGAACAGGTGGGCTGAATAGAAAACAAGAGGCAGATTGAAACCCAACTGTAACAGTTTTTACTTTGAGTGTTAAAGTTCAACAATTTCATGCAAAGATAAAAGCTTTTTGAACTGAAATATATTGAACTGAATATATGTATTTGGGTATGAAAAATGTGATAATATAAAACACTTGTTTTCTAATTGTTAAGGAAAAAAAGACTAGATGGCTTCTGCTACCCTTTAAGTTGCGCTAACATCAACATTTCCTAAAGCTGCCCAAAGATGTAATCCCAATTCCTTTTCTACTAATTTTCCCTCTTCTGGTTACAGCACCATAAGATGGAGTACGATGATAACTTAATAGGAGAAGCAGGTTACGGCTTCCCCTTGGCCCTGAGATCTAAATTATCTCTGTTTTTGAGGTATAATTGGCATATAACAATATGTTAGTTTCGGGTGTACAACACAATGACTTGATATTTGTATGTATTACAAAATGATCACCACAATGAGTCTAGCTAACATCCATTCCCATACATAGTTACAAAATTTTTTCTTGTGATGAGGACTTTTAAGATCTACTCTCTTAGCAACTTTCAAATATGCAATACAGGATTACTAACTATAGTCACCATGCTGTACATTACACCCCCATGACATTCATTGTGTAACTGTAAGTTTGTACCTTCTGAATTATCTTATCTCATCCATCTGAATACAGCTTTTTGACCATGAGCGGATTCCTTGGCACTACACGTCAAACCTCAAAAGTCCTAAATACTAGATTTCTCGTTTCAGAGGGGAGCAAAATGAATTCCTTCACTTCGCTTAGTCTCACTTTCTACAACTTTTTAATGGAATTACTAATAACCACGCTTGATGTTTTAGAGTGCCTTGAGGATGAAATAAGACAAAGGATGTGAAATCCTTAGTAAATCACTGTCTAGATAAAAGATTCCTCTTGTTATCAGAGTGCTATCCAAGCTTATTCTGACTAATGTATCACAGCAATGTCACTGTGAAGGAAACGGCCTCCAGCAGTGAGACCCTGAGGACTCCCTTGTAATAAAATAAAATCAAGTGAACAAGGTTGCTCTGGGCACAGGCTGTTCTCACTATAGTGAGTCTGAATAAAGCCCAATTGGGATTTAAGGGTCCAGTGACTGATGTCTTGAAGGGGATTATTCTGACATGAATGAAGCTCTCAGGAAACAAGTTCTCCTGTGATCCATCCACAGCTCCATGCCTCATGTACTGAATATTTTAATTAAAATCTTGCCTGTAGGGACCAAGTACTTAGGGAACTTGCTAAGCACAGTCATGGGTGTATGAATTGTTATTTCTTCTCCAGCATACCCATCTGTGCTCAAAAATACAGAAAAAGAGGTTATTAACATTCTTAGAAGCAGCTGATGTGGACATCAGAGCAGGAAATGAAACACAGGCTGGGGCATCCAGCCAGTCACAAAGGCCTCAGACAACATTACTTTCATAAGTCATGTGGGATTTTTTTCTTTTTTTCTCTTTGGAAGTAACTATCCTCCTGTGTCTATTGTGCCCCTTGACGTCTGAAGCCATAGCCTGACTGGGAGTAAAATCCAGCAAATGGCTGGTACTCCAACTTTATTCTCTTCCAACACTAATCTCTGTTTCATTTTATGAATCTTGAGATGAAATTTTTATTTCTTGGTTTTCTTACAATTAGATATGGGTTGTATGGTTTGGGAAGTGATTTATTTCTAAGTGGTAGAGACCTAAGCTTCTTGCATTTGTAATACTAACATTAGCACAAGTAACTCCAAAGGTTCCTGTGGGTTGGAGGAGAGAGCACAGATAAAAAGAATGAGGAATACATATATATTTTAAAATTTTAGAAGCCACAGCTTAAAGTACCATGATAAACTACCTTCTGATTAAATAAGGTAATGCATGTCACAGCAAGCATTCAATATATGAAAATAATTACTATTATTTGTCTAAGTACTACTTTGGGCATGCCGCCCTATACTTCATGCTTGACTACACTTGAGTATTTCTATCTTGTGTCAGAATTTATTTCAGTCCTTGCAGGGTTTTGGTTTTTTTTTTCCATCTCTGCTGTTATAAAGGCCCAAAATTCTCTTAGGGAACAAGATTTTTCAGTTCCTCGGGAGATATAGCATCTCTCCAGTATGCTCTGCAAAGTTCAACCCTCTAGTTTGGGGCCTTTTTCCTCTGTGCGTATGCATTCATCAAATTCTGAAAGGAGGTTCATGAACCAAAAAAAGGCTAAGAACCACAGCTCAAACTATTATGACTGAAGCACAGCCGCTCTATTTATGAGGAGCTGGGGTTTGGCGCTTTTCTCCCTAGTCCTAGTTTTGTATGTCCAGTGCCAGATAACACCTAGATTTTCTTTTTGTCAAAGCCCTGTGGAACGCTGGTATCATTCCATAAACCCTAAAAATAATTCTGTGTTGTCAAAATTCTTAAAGTTTGGAAACAATACTTAAAACATCCCCATCCTAGAGATTCAAATGCTCACTAGCCTATTAAAAATGCTGAGGAGTACTGCAGTAAAGAAAGCTGTTTAACTTACCTCCTCGTGGAAATGCTTTTTCCTGTGTAAACCTATTAACTCCCCGACAGCATTAGTACATGGAGAGAAAAAATTCCCCATTAGACAGAAGTGTGCAATCCATGAAATTCATACAAAGCATCCCCCAGGAGCAATGTATTTCAGAGTCCTACTCTTTGAACATTTCATGCCAACTTTCAGAAGGACTGTATATATTTTGCCATGTATAATTCATGATTCTCTCTCATTATGCTGAGCATTTTGTAAGGACTCACTTTTTGGTCATGCTTACCTTTCAAATACCATCAAAATGTCTGAAATGTTTTAGTTATCAATAAAAGCTTCATGAATAAATGAATAACTCAGAACATTTTGTTTGTTTCATTGATGGGGAACTGAGTAACCAACTGTTCCAATTTTCCCAGGACTGAGAGGTTTCCCAAGACTGGAGTCTTTCAGTACTAAAGCTGGAAAGTCCCAGGCAAACTGGAACAAGTTGGTCATGCTAAGTGGTGGTGATTTGTTGTTTTGTTGATTTTTGTTTTCAGTAGTTCTATTTGTGCACTCTGTGTGTGTGTGTGTGTGTGTGTGTGTGTGTGTGTGTGTGTGGTATGTGTTGGGAATTGAGCTAAATATCGACCATGAATTTTTTTTTGTTGTTTAATCCTCACAACAGTCCCAGGAAATAGGAGGCATTATTTTGTCTCCATTTCAATGACAAGGAAACTAAGACAAAGGTTTCATGCCTGGCTCAAGAATACATAGACTTTCTCTGAAGAAAACCATAATTCGAAATGATACATGCACCACAATGTTCATTGCAGCACTGTCTAGAATAGCCAAGACATGGAAGCAACCTAAATATCCATCAACAGATGAATGGATAAAGAAGATGTGGCACATATATACACTGGAATATTACTCAGCCATAAAAAAGAATGAAATAATGTCATTTGCAGCAACATGGATAGACCTAGAGATTATCAAACTAAGTGAAGTCAAATATCACATGATATTGAGAAAGACAAATATCACACGATATCACTTATATATGGAATCTAAAAAAAATGATACAAATGAACTTATTTATAAAATAGAAACAGACTCACAAACTTCAAAAACACACTTATGGATCCCAAAGGAGAAATGTGAGGGAGAGAGATAAATTAGGGTTTGGGGATTAACATATACACACTACTATATATAAAATAGATAATCAACAAGGACCTACTGTATAGCACAGGGAACTCTACTCAATATTCTGTAATAACCTATATGGTAAGAGAATCTGAAAAAGAATGGGAATATATATATATATATAACTGAATTACTGAGCTGTACACCTGAAACACAACATTGTAAATCAACTATATTCCAATATAAGATAATTTAATATAAGATAAATTAAAAAGTAAAAAGAATACACAGCCTTGACCCCCCTCCAGCCCTGGAGCCTGTGCCCTTAACCACCTCTCTCCTGGCTTCCAAAATGAATTCTGCAGGTACAGCAAAGACAATAAGGTCACAAAATTCCTCTTTGAAAATAAGCGCTCAGTAATTCATGTGGAAAATAATGTGGACAAGGATAATCCACTTCCTGCTGGGTGAGATAGAGATGGGAAGAGAAAGAAACCTGTAAAGTCATAATCTTGACATTAATCCAAGAGGCGAGTGAATTTGAATATGAGGTTTTAATATGTTACAAGCAGGCCAAGCAAGCTGAGAGTTATTTTTAGCTCTGAGTTATGAAATACAATCACATGGGCAAGTGGCCTACATTTTCAGTTTTATATTTGGTGAGGAGTTTTGCCATCTAAGTGAGAATGACATTTTGCCGACCCCATTTGGAAAAGGCAGCTGGAGTCCTACGGATGCTGAGCGTGCCGAGCGGGAGACCTACTGACTGGGGTAGAGCCGCTTACAGATTTTGTACCTCAGCTTCCTCATCTGAGAAACAGGAGATGGTGGGAAGGTCAAGACAGAGTAGAAGGCATGGAGAGCCAACAAACAGAGTGGATGAGAATCCTGGTTCTACCCCTTAGCACCTGTGTATCTGAACCTCAGTTTCACCATCTGGAAAATGAAAAAAATTAATTCACCTCTCACAGATGTACTGTGAATTTTAAAGAGGTGCTGTACATTAAAATACAGAAAACATATCTGGCATGATAAAAGTAATCAATAAAATTATAATTCCCTTTCCTTGAAGGTTTAATCATTAATCCTTTCAGGAAGATGCATTGATTTAGATTCCGCATATAAGTGATATCATACGATATTTCTCTAAAAAAATTTTTTTCAATGATGATACACGTGAACTTACATACAAAACAGAAACAGACTCGTGAACTTAGAGAATGAATTTATGGTTACCGTGGGGAAGGGTGTGGGGGAGGGATAGTTAGGGAGTTTGGGATAGACATGTACACACTGCTGTATCTAAACTAGATAACTAATAAGGACCTACTGTATAGCGCAGGGAACTCTGCTCAATACTCTGTAACAACCTAATTGGGAAAAGAATTTGAAAAAGAATAGATACATGTATATGTATAACTGAATCACTTTGTTATATACCTGAAACTAATACATCATTGTTAATAATCAGCTATACTCCAATACAGAATCAAAAGTTAAAAAAATAAAAATAAAGGAAGATGCATTGAACACCTGCTATGTGCCAGGTACTAAGTTAGGTGCTAGGGATTCAAAAGTAAAGATGACAGAGTGCCTGTCCTCAAACCACTTACCATTTAGTAGAATATGGTGACACTTCTCCAGCTTTTCGTCCTTTGGGAAGTTACTCCACAGCTCTAAGCCTTGGTTTTATCAATTATAAAACTAGGGAGGGAGTGGCAGTTTGGAGTCAGCAGATGGAAACTATCATATGTAGAATGAATAAACAACAAGGTCCTGCCGTACAGCCCAGAGAACTATATTCAATACCCTATGATAAACTGTAATGGAAAAGAATATGAAAAAGAATATATATATGCATAACTGAATCACTTTGCTGTATAGCAGAAATTAACATTGTAACAGTGTAAATCAACTATATTTCAATGAAAAATAAATAAATAAAATAAATAAAAAATAAAACTAGGATAATAAAGTAAATGCTAATAGAGTAATTGTGAGAAATAAAAGTGTTCAGCAGAGCTTTTAGCACACAGAAAACCCTCAGAAACTATTTAAGGAAGGGGGGGTGGTCTCTAAGCCTCTTTACATCTGTAGGGTGTATGAATATTGTGTGCACTAACCTCAGGGCTACTATTTTCTGCTTTCTTCAGAAAACAAGTCTGGAGATTTAGGATTCTATCTCTGCGATTGTTGGCAACAGAAATCACGATCCTGAGGAATGTAAAACAATATTATTCGACCCTCAGAAACTATCACAGAATTTAGAGTGTGTGAGGAGACTTCTTAGATCATATTTCCTGGGAAATGGGCTCTGAGACTGAGGTTTGCATGCAGGTGGCTCCCTGGGGAATGTTCTTAGGAACAGCACCTGTGAGGGAGAGATGGCAGCGGGACCAGAGTGAGAAGTTGGACTGTGATGCAGTTGCAACAAAGGCCTCAGCCAATTCATTGGGGATCTCTGGGGCTGGGATGGCCCTTAGGAACTGTCTCAAGGAGATAAGGGGCCAGGCCTTTGTATCCCTCACTGACCAGTCTTGGATGTGGGTTACCTTGAGTGAGGTGTCTCCCTTCAGCTGAAGGCAATTCCTGGAGGGATTTCAAATATGAGGTCCAATTAGAGAAACGCAAATCAAAACTACAGTGAGGTACCCCCTCACACCGGTCAGAATGGCCATCACTAAAACTCTATAAACAACAAATGCTGGAGAGGGTGTGGAGAAAAGGGAACCTCCTACACTGTTGGTGGGAATGTAAGCTGGTGCAGCCACTATGGAAAACAGCATGGAGGTTCCTCAGAAAACTAAACATAGAGCTACCATATGATCCAGAAATCCCGCTCCTGGGCATATATCCAGACAAAACTCTAATTCAAAAAGATACATGCACCCCTATGTTCATAGCAGCACTATTTACAATAGGCAAGACATGGAAACAACCTAAATGTCCATCGACAGATGAATGGATAAAGAAGATGTGTTACATATATACAATGGAATGCCACTCAGACATGAAAATGAACGAAATAATGCCATTTGCAGCTACATGGTTGTAACTGGAGTTTATCATACTAAGTAAAATAGGTGAGAAACAGAAAGACAAGTACCGTATGATATCACTAAAATATGGCACAAATGAACCTATCTACAAAACAGAAACAGACTCACAGACAGAAAACAGACCTGTTGCCAAGGTGGGGGGAGGCGGAGGGATAGACTGGGAGTTTGGGTTTGGTAGATGCAAACTATTGCATTTAGAATGGATAAACAACAAGGTCCTACTGTATAGCACAGGGAACTATATCCAATCTCCTGGGATAAACCAAAATGGAAAAAAATATTAAAAAAGAATGTATATATATATTTACTATTATTGACATAAGGGGTACTTGGAATTGAAGGTAGCCAACTAGGGACCCAAAGAGAAGATGCTACAATTAACTTGAAAGGCACAGGTTGGCTCTTGGATATGACTTTCTATCCAGCTCTAGCCAGGCCCACGTGTCATGCAGGTATAAAATGACATTATCTGAGGAGGGAACCAGTAATGTGTTTATAAGAACAAAGGGTGATTCTACCAGAAACATCCCGGGAGAAGCAAAAGTGGGTATTCTCAAGCACAGAGTGGGTTGCGGCCACCAGCCAGGAGCACTGTGGTGTGTGTGGTGTCTGCAGTGACGGAATATGTCACAAGATCTGGCTCTGCCACTTTCTGGATGTGAGACCACTTCCCCTCCCTGGGCCTCAACTTCCTTGTCTTAAACATGCAACGGTGGTCTCTTTTATTCCTATGTACCAATAACTCCAGATCCTAATCAACACTGTCAACATGAAAAATTGGTTAAAAAATGGATGATTTGGTAATTACTTAGCTTTCTGAAGTAAGTTAAATTTTGTGGCAATGCTTTCTCGGCATTATTCATTTTCCTACTGAAATGCCAGTTGAAGCATTTATGGGCTCATATTATTGAGGGTTTTTTTCCCTATTCTTTTAACATTTTACATTTCTACACTATTTTTCAATTTCTTGAGGCTGGGAGCTTGTCTCTTGTGCACTGTACAGTCCCTGGAGGAGTGTCTTTCACATGCTAGATATATCAGTTATCTTTTTTTACAGAGACCAACTCAGGCTAATATAAAGGAAAAAATGGGGGTGATTGAAAGAATATCAAGACATTCACAGAATCAAAGGGAAACTGGATCAAAGGTAGGAACCAAGGGCATTTCAGAGGCTAAGGAACAGAAGTCAGCAGCCAAGAAACCATGTCCTGGCTAGAACGGCCCAATGAGAATCCCACTAATGGAGCAAATGCCTCCAAGCCTACATGCTGCCCTTGCATCAGTTGCTTCAGGTTTAAATGGGGGGAAATGAGAACTTGTTATTGGCTGAGCTTAGGACTCATGCTTGCCTCTCTATATCTCTATGCATTACCATTCAGGGTTCTCTCTCTAGGGGGGCAGGGAAGGAAAGACTCTCCTTGCCTCAGTTTCCATAAACTTGGGTGGGCACAGGGAATTCTTCCTCCATCAACGCAATAATTAAGAGATCATTCTCCAAGAAAGTCAGAACGTTTTTAAGAAGGAAAGTGGATTCTGGATACATCAAAAAAAAAATGACCAATTTCTGTTCCAACAGGTGCTGGAATAACTTTTTAGGTGGATATGTGCTCGCCCATAAAATGCTGAATAATTTGCCTAAAGCAAACAAAAGCTTTGTTTTAACACAGATGCATAAGCAAACCTGTTTTAAATGTTTTCCTACAGTAGTTGGGATTTTGCCTTTAGCTCTGACATCTGCACAATATCTAAACTTTCTTTAGTGGAGTCAGAATCTATAGTATAAACTTGAAAATCTTAATCTGAAAGAGAATAGCCTCTACAGTTGGGCACCAACTTACAGCATTCCAAACTTATTTTCTATTATTTCTCTTCATGAATATTACATTCCAGACAAACAGAATACTGTTTGCTGAATACATCTGCATACCATCCTTCCCATTTCACTATCTCTCTCTCTTGTCCAGAACAAATGTTATGTTCTTCAAGTCCCCACTCTGGGATCTATCCTTCCTTTATTCTACCATAGCATTTTCTCTTTTTAACATCTTTATTGGAGTATAATTGCTTTACAATTGTGTGTTAGTTTCTGCTTTATAACAAAGTGAATCAGCTATACATACACATATAGCCCCATATCTCTTCCCTCTTGCGTCTCCCTCCCTCCCACCCTCCCTATCCCACCCCTCTAGGTGGTCACAAACCACCAAGAGCTGATCTCCCTGTGCTATGTAGCAGCTTCCCACTAGCTTTCTATTTTACATTTGGTAGTGTATATATGTCCATGCCACTCTCTCACTTTGTCCCAGCTTACACTTCCCCCTCCCTGTGTCAAGTCCATTCTCTAGTAGGTCTGCATCTTTATTCCCGTCCTGCCCCTATGTTCTTCATAACCTTTTTTTTTTTGGATTCCATATAGTCAGAAAGAGAAAAACAAATACCATAGCATTTTATGTGTATCTCTTGTAGTTGTTTATAATTTTCCACATAGAATTAAAGTTACTTATATGTAGATATTGTCCTCACTTTAGTTTATACTATAAACTTCTTGAATATAGGAGCTCTGTTTGATATATCTTTTTTAACATTTCTATTGTGAAATGTATCTTATACAGAAAAGTACATAACAGAAATGTACATGAACGCTTCGATTTTAGGAACTATGTTTGACTTACCTTTTTTAACATTTTTACTGTGAGACAGGCATGTATATTTTTAAGTGCATAAAACATCTAGTTTTAGTTTAATCATAGCAAACTCCAATATATCCACCACCTAAGTCAAGAATAGAGCAGCAGCCTCTGTACATCCACTCCCATACATTTGTATCTGTTTGTGGTGTGCTTTCTTTTTACACAACAATAGAAAAATGGCTGAAAGATTTGAAAAATAAAGAAACACGTGTGTTTAGTTTCATCAGTAATCAAGGAAATGCAAATTAAGACAACAATAAGAAAACACTGACCTCTCTCCAAATTGGTATAATTTAAAACCCCAGTTATACCAAGTGTTGGCAGTGGGAATTCACACACTGTTGACGGGAGTATAAATTGGCACAATCACTTTGGAAAATAACACATTTTATTCAGTAAAGTTGAAACTGTATATAGCCTATGATTCAGCAATTACACTTTAAAATAGATACACTCTAGAGAACTGAAGGCATATGTGCACTGACATACATTACAAAAATGTTCACATCAGCCTTGTTCATCTTTACCCCAAACCAGAGACAAACCAAATTAACATGAACAATAGACTGGAAAATTAAATTTTGTATTTTTCTATTGGGTTGTCTGACTTTTCTCACTGATTTGTAGAAAGTTTAAAACAAAAGCATTTTATACAAACACACGCACACTAACTTTTTGCTGATTAAATACACTACAGTAATCTTATCCATCCCCGCCTCCCCTCAACTAACACACACACATACCTTGCTTGTGAAATAATCACAGACCAACCACTGAGAAGTCCCATGTTATGAACAGGAGGTAGGACTCTAGGGCTTGGATCTGCATAGCTGAGTGGTGGTATCCTACAGAAGTCTCTCTGTAAAAGCATGATTTCTTCTAGAAACAATAAATGCTGGAGAGGGTGTGGAGAAAAGGGAACACTCTTGCACTGCTGGTAGGAATGTGAATTGGTACAGCCACTATGGAGAACAGTATGGAGGTTCCTTAAAAAACTACAAATAGAACTACCATATGACCCAGCAACCCCACTACTGGGCATATACCCTGAGAAAACCATAATTCAAAAAGAGACATGTACCACAATGTTCATTGCAGCTCTATTTACAATAGCCAGGAGATGGAAACAACCTAAGTGTCCATCATCGGATGAATGGATAAAGAAGATGTGGCACATATATACGATGGAATATTACTCAGCCATAAAAAGAAACCAAATTGAGCTATTTGTAGTGAGGTGGATGGACCTAGAGTCTGTCATATAGAGTGAAGTAAGTCAGAAAGAGGAAGACAAATACCGTATGCTAACACATATATATGGAATTTAAGAAAAAAAAATGTCATGAAGAACCTAGGGGCAAGACGGGAATAAAGACACAGACCTACGAGAGAATGGACCTGAGGATATGGGGAGGGGGAAGGGTAAGCTGTGACAAAGCAAGAGAGTGGCATGGACATATATACACTACCAAACGTAAAATAGCTAGCTAGTGGGAAACAGCCGCATAGCACAGGGAGATCAGCTCAGTGCTTTGTGACCGCCTGGAGGGGTGGGATAGGGAGGGTGGGAGGGAGGGAGACGCAAGAGGGAAGAGATATGGGAACATATGTATATGTATAACTGATTCACTTTGTTATAAAGCAGAAACTAACACACCATTGTAAAGCAATTATACTCTAATAAAGATGTAAAAAAAAAAAAAGAAAAAAAAAGCATGATTTCTCTGTGGGGACACAGCTGTTCCCATAAGCCCAGGCTCTTCATCCACTTTGATGGGAAGGAGTTTTAATTGACTAGAAGTAATGGACTGAGGAGTTGGTGATTTACCTACTTCTAATTTGAATAGTTTATTTTCTTACAAGTTCATGCCAACAGAAGATCCTGCCATATGCAATGCCATCTCCACACCTGAGTTCAGATGGGTCCCTATAGGTCAGGAACTCCCCCATTCAGCTCTGCTTATAATAGAATTACCAGCAGCAGTAACGTCCTTAGAACAAGGGTGGCAATTTTTAATATCTCATTTGACCCTCATAACACCCTTGAGGAAGTCATGGCTGGTGCTTTTATCTCCACTTTGATGAGGAGGAACTTGGCTCAAAGCTAAGTGGCTTATGCCAATCTCAGAACCAGTAAGTGGTAGAGTTTTGACTGGAATCCAAGTCTCCTGTCTTGGAACTCTGGACTCTCTGTATCATCTCTTCAGATTCTGGCTCAAGGTCCACCTCCTCCAGGGAGCTTTTTCCACCCACAGGATTCTTTCTCATCTCTGAAGAGTTCTAAATATTATTTTCTATACTACTCACTTGACAATAACCACAAATGCCTTGAGCGGTCATCTATCTTGAAGTATGTGCCTTGTTCCAGTGCACTATTTGCAAGCTTCTCCTGAAGCAGGAACAATGTAGTCTATTACTGGTTCCTTCACAGACCTCACACCATGCCTTTCCTGCAGCTTGTGCCCAGTAAGGATTGGCTGGGGCTTGGCTATCCCCGTGGGATGCAGCATTCAAAGAGCCAATTCCAACTATCAAGACTGATATGCCCTGATCGATGCACATTTCATAGAATATAGGAAAAGTTCCTGCCAACAAAGTTGTTGAACACTGAGTCATGAATCTCAAAGTGCATTACATCGGTCACCATATATGCAGGAGGATTTGCTTTGTTGTATACCTTATATTCTTCAATGTGTTTGTATTGTCCAGCATGCCTTTCCACACGCAGGGACATATCACGAAAGACTGTCTTTAAATGATTTATACATCAAATAAGTCGTCTATTGAAATTTACTGAAATACAAGGCTACTTTTTTTTCTCAGAGGATTGGGCAGGAAAGCAAGACTTATGTTCAAATCTGGGCTCCTCTTGTTACTGCTAGGCAAGTAAGATTTTCAAAGAGTTGATTTCTTCAACTGCAAAACTGAAGCACAAAAATCTGTCTCCTAGTGAACAAATGAAAGTAAAAATGTCTTTTGATACATCAAGAACTTCATAGAAAGTAAAGGATGAATAAGAGTCAAGGAAGATTTGGTTCATGGGAGGTTAAGCAAGTTAAACTGTGGGAATCAGGGTTTCAGTTGTAAAATGAGAACTGGTATAGGTTATTTTTAAAGACTCTTTGGTGGCTAAAGAGTCTATGACTCTGTAATGTTGGCTTCAATCATCCAGGACTCTTAATATTTTAATTTTTCTTTCCATATACATAAAAGCTAAACAAATTATTTCATGCACAAAGGGAGACTCCTATTTAAAATAATTCAATCATGAATCTTTTTTCAAAAGGATAATCTACGCTGATGTAAATAATTGTCCTTATATATGTGTTTTCACATTCTGTTTTTGGACGTTTCAGGAAGAAAGTCTTCCTGTGCCTTTACTGTGCTAACTTGAGCTTCAGGTCTTACAGTGTCTTTCCTTCGTGAGGACATTCATGCAGGGAGAGGGTGCATGTTGTTAAAAACTAAATGAGCATTTTGTCTCCATTTGAGAGATTTCCCATGTGGACATGAAAAGTTCCCCATGGTAATTTGTATTCTGTAAATTGATGTCTTACTGGCAACAAGACATCTCCTTCTGAGCAGTTTATGTAAATGAATACTCATGTGACGTCAGATTGAAATGTGTCTGCTGTAGGACTGGGAGGTTGGAGGACAGGAAATTAAACAATGAATGGACATAAAGGCTTGGACGTGGATGGGGTGGACAGAGTGGGGGAGCTCAGGAGCCAAAAGTGGGAAGTACAAGAACAGAGAAGTGAGAGCTATTGCAGGACTCTCAGCTGTATAAATCATGCATGCATTATGACGGGCATGTTTGCATACTTTATTTCATGGTATCTTCACAGTTTATCCTGTATGTTGGGTTCAAAGAGATCAAATGACTTTCTCAAGGTCACACAACTGATAAGAAGGGTAAGAATCTTCACCCAGCTCTTGATACTAGAACTAGGACCTTCATACCCATTTGCAGTCAAATGTAGTGCCAGTTTGAGATGACTTCAATAGAAAACGTAATATGTAGTCATTAGGCCTTTAACTCTTAGAAGATCCACATACTTTTCTGCCTAAACTGGGATATAGAGGCAGAAAGAAACATGCCCAGAAACACACCTTACTAGGTACTGTAACAGTTTTAATATAAAAACTATAGACTTTAATTTTTCATAGGGATCTAACTGCTTAGTGGTGAGGGAAGTTCTTGCTTGGGCTGAAGATGGAAAGAGGTTGAGGAAAAAAGGAAGAAACAGAGGAAGAGGAGAAGGGAAAAGAGGAAGCAGGAAAAGAGGAGCAGGAAGAAGAGGAAAAGGAGTTAATGATATCTATCAAGTAGGAAAAGAAGCTGAGCTCTGAGTGGAACACACTCAATGCTCGGATAGATGCTTCCCAGACTCTTCTCCAAAGCTGGGTACCTTGAGCTCTGTAACTTCTACAAGTCACTGAGAAGGACTCCTTGGTGAAGTGGATCCTGGCCATTCAAGGTTGTTCTTCTGTGTGTTACTGGAAAATCCTCACTGCTAAGGCAGGGAGGTGGGAGGATGGATGAAGCAAGTCTAGGTTGTCAAGGCCTTGGATCCAGAAGAAGCTCCCAATCCCTTTAGGTGATGGTGACCATGTGCTTGAGAAAGTTTTTCCTACAGGTCAGCCTAATGTCCCTCTTTGCTTCTCTCTCCACAAGACCCATGATCAACCCTCTTCAGACCAAGGCTGCCCTGTGCGTAATGGAGTTTGATCATCTCGAAACTAATATGACCTTCTAAGCTCCCTGATTTAGCCCACCAAGATTTCTGGTTTTCATATTTAAGATAAAAAAAAAATTCTTTTTGGAGATCTTGAAATCATGAAATATGTGGCAGCTTAGACTAATCGTAGCTATAAACATCAAGCAGTTGAAATGTGAGAAATGAAATTAATCACCGCTCCCTTCCCACCCACACACATCCGCTCACACCAGTTAGCTCAGGAAACAAGACCTGAAGGTAGACTTGTGCTGTGCATCATCAGGCCATTCCCATCTTAAGAAGTACATTAACACAGGCTTTTTAATTTTTGCTGCATCTAATTACAGAACATCTGAATAGAACAGGGATCCAGAGGTGAACTGAATTATTGAAAAAACAGAAGCAATGAGGGCACAAAAATCTATTGTGTGAATTCATAATAGATTCACAAAACTTAAGGATGACAAGAAATGCAAGTATTTAATTCAGAAGGCAAATATCCCTTCTCAAGGCCCCTGGAAAAAAATTTTTTTCTTTAAACCTTTTGTAAGTTTTGGTTATTATGTTAGACCAAGGCCAAAAGCATAGAACAGAGTGCAGGAACTCTAAAAAGAGATATACTTATTCAGGTTAAAGTTTAAACAATTTATCTACTGAAACATACATACACAAGGTGGCTTATTGATTTCTACAAGTTGTCCTAACACTTTAACAGAAGGAGATGGAGAATACAAAAGTACACAATCTATGAGTGAGGATGGGAATGAGAGTGGGCTCAGAAGGATCGGGCTTAGAAGGATTTCATACTGGGTCACCTGACTCTTGGTCCAGTGCCTTGTCCTTTCAATTACAACCTTCTCTGAGACGCTATTAAAAATATTGAAACATCCTTTGTCAGCATTAGACACTTTAACTTTCAAACTCACGGATCAAAGAAACGAAAAGCATAAGGCTGTGCCTTCCAGTTGACAACTATTATTCAATGAAGATGTAGTCCTTACACCACGTTTTAATAACAAATGGAAAATTTCTTCCAATTAAAATAGGGAGAGGGAAAGTCAGTGCACTCACTTTATGCTTTGATCTTCTGTTTAAACCGTGTCGGGAAACTAATGCAGGAAGGATTTTAAACATCCCAGGGTGTTGTTCACTAAATATAAGGTTACTTTTCTGAGTGAGACATTTCAAAAGGCTGCTTTTTTGCCACTTTTCCTAACAGCAGAAGTAACCACTGTTCTTGGAGAAGAAAGAACTGAAATCTGCCAAACCTCAAAAGTTGAGGTGGCATCTAGGTATGGGGGGGAAGGTTTATCCCTTAGTTACCTGCCTACTTCCTACTCACACTTAAAGACTGGGAATTAAGTTTGTTGAGTATTTTCCAGAGAGCATGTTTCACTTCTTTGTTCCTAAGACTGTAGATCAAGGGGTTCAGCATGGGAATCACCACCGTGTAAAACACAGATGCTATTTTGTCCATGTCCATGGACTGGGTGGAGCTGGGCTGTAAGTACGTGAAGATGATTGTTCCATAGAAAATGGAGATGGCTGTGAGATGGGACGCACAGGTGGAGAAGGCTTCCTTCCTTCCGCAGAATGCCTCCGTCAAACAGCAATGTATACGAAGAAGTAAGAGATGAGGATGACCAGGAGGGTGAAAAAGACATTGAAGCCCACGACAAAGAAGGCCACCGGCTTGCTCATGCATGTGTTGGAGCACGAGAGAGCCAGGAGTGGAGGGACTTCGCAGAAAAAGTGATTCATCTCATTTGAAGCACAGAAGGAGAGTCTGAAGGTGTCTGCTGAGTGGATGCAGGCATCGAGGAAGCCACAGGCATGGAGGAAGCCGCAGACATAGGAGTCCACCATCAGGAGGGCACACACACCTGCTATCACGGTGGTGGTGTAATGAAGGGGCCTACACAGCACTGCATGGCGGTCACAGGCCATGGAGGCCAGGAGGTAGCACTTGACAGTGGCAAAACCCACAAAGGAGAAAGGCTGAGCAGCACATCCATTGTGGGGGATGACGGTGCAGCCACCGTCTGGGGAGCTATGGCTGAGGAGTGACCCGGATCGACAACGGAAAGGCTGCTGAGGAAGAAATACATTGGAGTGTGGAGGTGGGAGTCTAGCAGATGACCAGCATCATCCCCCCCATTCCCAACCAAAGTGATGAGGCGGATGAACAAAAATACCAGGAGGAGGGGAACCTGGAGGTTGGGGTCATCTGTGAATCCCAGGAGGGTGAACTCTGTTGCTTCTGTGCTATTCTCCACTGAGGTTAACTTCAATTTAGCCTGGCAATTAAAGAAGAGGAGCCAGTGAAACAGATGAAAGTGTAGAGGGATGATATAAAAATAGAATACTAATATATATTGAGAAAGTACTCTGTGTAAGGCACCTGCTAGACCCTTCTATTACATTACAGCATTTAATCCTGTGAGATAAGTACTATTATGCCTACTTTCTTGGGAGCTTAATATTGACGAGAATAACCTAATTAGTAGGGGTCAGAGTTAAATTCACATCCTTATACTTCTGAACCCAATGGCCATACATTCAGAGCTTGAATTATTCTACCTGTTCACATCATTTGAAACAAAATACGATACGTCTCGTAGCCTAGCTTTTAAGATTTTGTTTATTCAATTTTTTAAAAATCAAAAAGAGAATAGTATGAAGTAAAAAGTATAAATCCCTCATTCCTTGTTTTTTTATTCCACTCCTAAGGGTATAGCCTCTACAGAGATTTCCTGATATTTTGTATGCCAATAGAATTATCTGGTACTAAGCAGAGTAAGAGCTTACTGTATGCCAGGCACTGCTCCAAGAGATTTACTTGAAGTTAACTTATTTAATCCTCAAACCAACTCGTTGGGGTTGATCATATTATTTTCCTCATTTTACACAAGGAGAAACTGTATAAATGTGTAAACTGTGCAAAATATACCCAAGGAGTATATATGATAATACTCTTATTTCAAAATGTTCACCTTTTTCAACAATGCTCCATGATATAAAATATGCAAATAGAGCATTTTGCTTTTTACTTAGATTATTTCCAGTTGTCAGTATATTTTATACTTGGTCTCTTTTTTCTGGCTACTAGCTGTGCCTAAAATCGAGTGGCTTTTAGATGAAGACTGGAGAGCTATTATTATGAAATAATAGTAATAATAATAAGATGAAGAAGAAGGAGGGGGTGTAGGAGGAGGAAGTAGAGGGAGACGGAGAAGAGAAAAGACAAGGAGAAGAGAAGAGAAAAATATTGCCCAAAGTCACAGAACTGGTAAGTCTTGAAAGTGGAATTAACACCTTGGTCTCTCTGATATCAAATCCAAAGCTCTTAACTACAATTTTAATGTCTTTATAAGTTTATCCCTCAACAGTAATTCAATTGCATCTTATCTTTATATATTTAAATTGAGATCATACCTCTCCACTTCCTATCACAAGTCTTTGTTATTGATCCTGATTACAATTAAGTTCTCCCTTCTCTGCTCTCCCAAAGCACTTGAGACTTGAGTGATTCACACAATTAGTTGAGCAACCACCCAGACTACCATGACCCCTTGATCACATACCTAAATATTGGTGAATTAATTAGAACATCAATAGCAAAGTGTTTAAACATTTTTCATGCTACCTAACCCCACCACAAACAGCTTCTTGTTCTCTTGTCTAGCTGGGTCCACCTTTTCTGCCAACATATTAGCTAAGACTCATAGTATAAAAAATATTCAGAATTAACAGTGAGACTGGGGCTGGGCAGGCCTGGAGAAAGACTTGTGTCCTAATTCTAGTGACCTGTCCCTCTCTCCTATTTTCCCTCAGTCTGATGTGCTTATAGGTTTTTCCTGTCCCTGGTGGCAGAATGGGTGACAACAGGCTCTGACAGAGGAAGAGAGAAAGGGAAAAAGAAGGGATTTAAGGGAGAAAAGGCTTCAGCTCTGCTTGACCTTGGTTATCTGCAACTGCAGTGATCAGATTGGTAAGGAGCCTTTTTTATACCACAAATGGAGACAGCCCAGCCTGTCACGTTCGGATGAGGATTACACACAAGACGGGCTCAGCCAGTTTGGAAATGCTATTGGTCAGGAACCATGATAAAACTCCAGTCCTGGTTTCCATTTTCCACCTTTATAAACAGTGCTCCAGGGAATACCCTTGTAGATACCCCTTTCTTTTTCCTTAAGATAAATTCCTAGAATTTTACATTTTTATCCTTCTTTTGGTTATTGACAGATTTCCATTCAGTAATGTGTCAATTAACTTTCCAACCAGCAGCACTTTCATTACATTTAGCCAGTCCTTCTTTTTTCTTTTTTTCCTTTCGACTTTTGTCATGTGTGTGTACTCTATAATTTAGCAGACACAATATCCTATCATCTATGACAGGCAGTTTCCTGATATTATATATTAGGAACCTGGGGCCTCTTAACTGCAATATCTGTACAAAGCCCCAGAGCAGGATCTATCAACCTCATCACTATTAACATTATGTGCTGGATTAAAAAAAGAATGAAATAATGCCATTTGCAGCAACACGGATGGACCTAGAGCTTGTCATACTGAGTGAAGAAAGTCAGACAGAAAAAGACAAATATCATATGGTATCACTTATATGTGGAATCTTTAAAAATGGTACAAATGAACTTATTTACAAAACAGAGTTAGAGTCACAAATGTAGAAAGCAAACTTTCGGTTAGCAAGGGGGAAACAGGGAGGGGAGGGATAAATTGGGAGATTGGGATTGACATATACATGCTACTATATATAAAATAGATAAGTAAATAAGGACTAACTGTATAACAGGGAACTCTATTCAATACTCTGTAATGACCTATATGAGAAAAGAACCTAAAAAAATAGTGGATATATGTGTATGTATAACTGATTCACTTTGCTGTACAGCAGAATCTAACACAACATTGTAAATCAACTATACCCCAATAAAAATTAATTTAAAAAAGACATTATGGGCTGGACAGTTCTTTGGTTGCAGGTGGGGGTGAGGCAGGGGAAAGGCTGTCCAGTGCATTGTAGGAGCTTTAGCAGTATCCCTGGCCTCTATCCACTAGATGCCAGGAGCATACTCCCTTCCCCAGCTGTGACAAACAACAATATCTCCAGATACTGCCAAATGTCCCAAACGTCCACAGGGTCATCCCTGGTGGAGAACCACTGTTCTAGAGATTATAAAACTCTATTTGTGTTCACAGTTTACTAAATCACAATTCCATGAGTTATGTATATTATATATTTTACAGCATACACATATATTACAGACCCATATTCATGTATAGATGTATATATATGAAGAAACTGAGACTTGGTGAGATAAAGCAGTTAGTTCAAGATCTAGCACTCCAGCCAAATATTGCTGCTCATTGGTGGGGTAGTCGAGGAAAGGAAAACTGCTTGCCAAGTACTGTGCTCCTTCAACTAATGAGATACTCACATTCCTATTTCATAAACCAACCTCTTCCCCAACACAAGGTAGGGTAAACAACGCAGAAAAACTCCAAAAATGAAAGGCAGCTGACTTAGTGTGGATTCTGAATTCTATTCCAAAACACCTTCCCAAATGCTTGTTTAATCCATTTTCATGGTTAATACTGATGACCCAATTATATGTACCTAAGCTGTAGGTCTGATTTCTAACAGTTATCACACACTCCCTATACTGAATTGCCCCAGACTGCCATCTTCATATATTATCAATTAACATTCAAAGTATTTCTATGTTCTCTTGATGGACAACACTTTCTATTATGCACTGTGTCACTATTAATAAATGTGTCTGGATCCAGAGCAGCAAAGAGAATTTGGAGTCAGGGCAGAGAGAGGAAAGCTTTGCTTTGCCCGGCACCATCCCTGAAGGCCTGAATCTAAATCCCATTGCTGCCACTGCTGCTGTGTTCCCTCGCACCAAAGTCCTACAAAGGCCAAGCTTTTCTGCATAGGCCTAAAATAAATATCAGAAGGAGCCTTTAAAAAGTAAAGACATTTAAAAAAAAATATTTAAAGGTAGCCTGTGATCAACTGCTTTATTTAATAAATAACAAATATGAGGGAATTCCCTGGTGGTCCATTGGTTAAGACTATGCACTTTTACTGCCGAGGGCCCGGGTTCGATCCCTGGTCAGGGAATTAAGATCCCACAAGCCGTGTGGCGTGGCTAAATAAATAAATAACAAATAAAGTGTGTTGAAAACTGAAAACCATTAAAGCTTCAAGGATTAAGGGATTATAAGAGTAGAAACCACCAAGATAGATAATCTGAAAATAAAAGTGTTATCAAAATTGTTTCTAAAGGTGTTTGAAGAATCACCCTCAGCCATCACATCCCATTGGGGGATTTCCAAAAGAAGAATCTCAACGGAAAACCATAAAGACTAAATTCCACGAAAAAAGAGACAATAAAGAATTAAGGAAGATAAAATACGAGAAAATCTAGCCACTGTGTGGTCTATGGTGGGTGCTCAATACAAACTAAGTTATCTTTTCATGAAACTATCCGTCAATCAATAGAAAACAAACTTATGGTTACCAAAGGGGAAAGGAGGTGGGGGAGGGATAAATTAGGAGTTTGGGATGAACAGATACAAAATATAAAATATTTATCTCTATATAAAATAGATAAATGACAAAGTCATATATATTTATATATTACATATATATATATTATATAATATATGTATCTATGACTGAATCCCTTTGCTGTACACCAGAAACTAGCACAACCTTGTAAATCAACTATACTTCTACAAAAAAATATTTTTAAAAACTATTGGTCAATCATATGAACTTGAGTCCCAGATTTTATTAACACCAGCTGGTAGCAGCATTCTACCTAGAAATGACTATGTCAGTTTCTGTTTAAGAAAAGATGACCCGAAAATTACCTAGGAGAGGTTCATTGTCTCAGTTTTTCATGTGGCAGAGGAAAGTGGGGAAAATGGAATTGAGTCCTTTTTTTATACCTACTTCTGAGCTCCTTTCTCCTAAAACAACCCATTATTTTCACCCACAGTATGAAGAATGTTGAAAAAAAAAAAAAAGTCAGGGAAAACATACCTAGTTCCTTGGGAATTCTGAGACCTTAATTCAGAACTGCCTTCAACTACGGGGGTTTTTGAAGCCTGCAAAGGGAAAGAAAAGCTGTTCAGTCTCAGAAGACCTCAGATTTCAAAGCGTAAAAGATTTCCTGAGGCTACCAAGTAAGTGTAAAAGCAGTTCAGCTGCGGTTGCAGGTTGTTTCAGAGCTTGAGAGGTACCAAACTGCATGAGAGGCCTGGGATCAGCCAGAAGCTGGCATCTATGTAGATGTGGGAGCCTCTGGAGGGACTCAACCCCAATCCAGAGCTCAGTAACATACAAACGAGTAATCAAAACACCACTTTCTTAGATTCCATATATATGTGTTAGCATACGGTATTTGTTTTTCTCTTTTTTCACTTACTGCACTCTGTATGACAGACTCTAGGTCCATCCACCTCACTACAAATAACTCAATTTCGTTTCTTTTCATGGCTGAGTAATATTTTGCATTGTATACATGTGCCACATCTTCTTTATCCATTCATCTGTCGATGGACACTTAGGTTGCTTCCATGTCCTGGCTATTGTAAATAGAGCTGCAATGAACATTGTGGTACATGACTCTTTTTGAATTATGCTTTTCTCAGGGTATATGCCCAGTAGTGGGATTGCTGGGTCTTATGGTAGTTCTAATTTTAGTTTTTTAAGGAACCTCCATACTGTTTTCCATAGTGGCTGTATCAATTTACATTCCCACCTAGGGGCAAGACGGGAATAAAGATGCAGACCTACTAGAGAATGGACTTGAGGATATGAGGAGGGGGAAGGGTAAGCTGGGAGAAAGGGAGAGAGTGGCATGGACATACATGTACACTACCAAATGTAAAATAGATACCTAGTGGGAAGCAGCCACATAGCACAGGGAGATCTGCTCGGTGCTTTGTGACCACCCAGAGGGGTGGGATAGGGAGGGTGAGAGGGAGGGAGATGCAAGAGGGAAGAGATATGGGGATATATGTATATGGATAACTGTTTCACTTTGTTTTAAAGCACAAACTAACACACCATTGTAAAGCAATTATACTCCAATAAAGATGTTTAAAAAAAAAAGACAACTAAGAAAAAAACCCCAAAAAACCCCCCCAGAAAACCCACCACTTTCCTGAGGGAATGAAACATTATTGTGATGTGGAAAGGCTTAAAGGCCCAGGGGGAGCTCCAGGCCTTCAAGCAAGGGCTAAAATGATTGGTGATCAAGTTCCATCAAAAATGCCTTCAAAGGAGCTGCAGGGTCCAACCATCCCCACTCAGCCTATAGAAGACGTCCTGTGAGAATTTGGGATTTGGCACTTTCTCTAAGACTAAACGGGGAGAAATTTTCATTTTAATTTCATTTTTATTTAAAATTAGAAATTAAAATTTCTAATTTTAAATATAGATGATAGACTTCATCAAAATTTCCATTTGCCTAAATCCAGCTCTAAGGAACCTCAAGTTACAAGGACTTTTATGGATCAAAACAGTTTCACGAAATTTTTTTCCAATCAACTTGATTTTAAATGAGCTTTAGCATGGAGCTTACAGGAAGCAGTCTTCTATTCCAGCCCCTACTGAATGATCACATATTGGATGCTTCCTATGTTTCAGCCCTTGCTAAGTACTGTATGAGTGTGTTTTTTCACTTACTGTTCACCCAACTCTACGAGAAATGTATTGATATTATCTTTCCAGTTTTACAGTTGTGAAAACTTCAGTATATACCTAACACCCTAATCTTGGTTTCTAATAATAATCTCCAATAAAAGGAACTCCTTGGAGAACTGACTGATTCCAAGACTAGAGCAAGGGATACAACACACAAAATTGGAGCAGCTTGTCACTCCAGGAAGTAAGGAGATGCTCAAGTCTGTCTGACTTAAAGTCTACATAGTTTTACACCGTGCTCTATTGCTCCTTTTGGGAATCAATGCAGAAGAACAGGGCTGCTCTCAGACTCCAGAAAAGCGTCATGCTTCCCACAGGGACTCACAAATGCGTGTTCCAATAGAGTCAGCTACAAAAGTGAAGCTTATTTACATTTTTTCTTTTCCTTTTATAAAAAAATTTCTGTTAGAATAAATTTCATTTTTTTGATAAAATAAGAAGTGACCAAGTAAGTGGCAAGCTAGGTGTTAAGAGGCCAAGGATGTTTTTGCACCACTCTTCAAATTTTGTAGGATCTAATCTTCTGACCCACACATCCAACCCAAAGACTAGACTTTCCTCATTGTTATTTTATTTGATCACTACAACAACCAAAGGGAGGATGGAGAGAGAAAGAGGGAGAGAAAGGGGGAGAAAGATTAAAAAGAGAGGAGGAGGGGGAGGAGGGG
>NW_006783088.1:796615-804375 GCF_000442215.2 Lipotes vexillifer | reverse complement strand
AGGGGGAGGGGGAGGGGGAGAAAAAGAAAAAGGGAAGAGAAGAGGGAAGGGGGAGAAAGGAAAGAGAGAGAAGGAAAGAGAAAACTTCACCTTGTAGGTCCAACATCTAACAACTGTGACAATCTAGCCAAAACATCTGACTCTATAAAATAATTTAGTACTCTCCTTTATCTGCGTTTAATATTCTAAAAAAATTAAACTGCTTAAAATGAAGACTATTAACATGGTAAAATGGAATAGTACTGGCTCTTGGCGAATGAAAGACCCAGAATCCACTGCTTACTAAACGGATAACTCATCATTTCCTTGTGCTCCTGGATTTATCTTCTTCCTCTTCCCTCTCAAAGGTTCTTCATTCCTATGGGGATACTTCTGCTTTGACTTCTGTGGCTCCTTCACCGTTGGGCTCCTCACAAGATCAAGCTGTGACTTCACCTTCAAAAAAGTATACTTTGGGGTTTGAGAAAAATAAAGGGGAAGAAACGGGCCAATTCTGACTTCGGGGTTAGTTCAAGGCCAGGTATCTCTGAGTTAATGCTGCCACCTTGCGGCCATTGCAAGCCTTTCCTGCGAGGGTTACAAGAAGAGTGAAGCTACCAGTCCATCTAAAAAAGTTAGTTTTATGGACACATGGGATGTCAGCACCTTTTAAGACTTAAGAGATCACTAGGTGTTAAGGTACCCAAGACACAATGGCTCAGAGGTGATAAGTACAGTCCCTAGAGCTAGATGCACGGGTTCAAACCCCAGCTCTCCCACCACTGCCTGGATGGCTCGGACAAGTCACTTAGCCTCTCCATTCCTCTCTTTCTCATTATGGGATTGTTGTGAGAATTAAGTGAACAGATGTAAAGTACTTAGAATACTGAACACTGTATAACTATGTGTTATCTTGTAAATATATAATTTTATCGAGGAATAAACAGGTTCATAGAGATGAAGTGATCAGCCTAAAGCCACGCCACTGATTAACAGCATAATTGAAACCCGTGCTCTAAGACTCCTGACTCATTTCCATCCATCAATTTCCCCAGAATTTCCCGAGCTTCTCTTGAGTCCTCAGCCCCACTGAGGTATCTGCACTCTCCGCGGATGACATCGTCTTCTTTACTAAGCTTGGGGCCACCTGATGTTAATGTCACATCAGCCACTCCATCTAAATTCAGGCTGCCTTCTGCCTTCCTAGCTCGGACCTTGCCCTCATCTTTTCCCACCCCCTCCATCTATACCGTTGATCCAATCTCTACCCTACTTACTCTTGTGAGATCTTTACTGTAGCAATTAGTCCCATCCTTCCTACCTTCTCTTACTTGCTCTTAACCCATGTGTCCACAAGCATGCTTAATTTACCCATCCTTTCCCCAAAACTCTCAAAAGGTTTTCTCCCACCCTAATAGACCCTTATGCTCTATGAATATCCCTCCTTCTACCCTTACAGTTATCATCTACATCATCTCCCATCCTATCCTCAGTCTACTGCACCATAGCCTCAACTATTTCCACCTCCATTCTATTGAAACAATATTCTTTTTTTTTTACGTCTTTATTGGAGTATAATTGCTTTACAGTGGTGTGTTGTTTCTGCTTTACAACAAAGTGAATCAGTTGTACATATACATATGTTCCCATATCTCTTCCCTCTTACGACTCCCTCCCTCCCACCCTCCCTATCCCACCCCTCCAGGCGGTCACAAAGCACTGAGCTGATCTCCCTGTGCTATGCTGCTTCTTCCCACTAGCTATCTACATTACTTTTGGTAGTGTATATATGTCCGTGCCTCTCTCTCATTTTGTCACAGCTTACTCTTCCCCCTCCCCATATCCTCAAGACCATTCTCTAGTAGGTCTGTGTCTTTATTCCTGTCTTACCCCTAGGTTCTTCATGACATTTTTTTTCTTAAATTCCATATATATGTGTTAGCATACGGTATTTGTCCTTCTCTTTCTGACTTACTTCACTCTGTATGACAGACTCTAGGTCTATCCACCTCATTACAAATAGCTCAATTTGGTTTCTTTTTATGGCTGAGTAATATTCCATTGTATATATGTACCATATCTTCTTTATCCATTCATCCGATGATGGACACTTAGGTTGTTTCCATCTCAGGGCTATTGTAAATAGAGCTGCAATGAACATTGTGGTACATGACTCTTTTTGAATTATGGTTTTCTCAGGGTATATGCCCAGTAGTGGGGTTGCTGGGTCATATGGTAGTTCTATTTGTAGTTTTTTAAGGAACCTCCATACTGTTCCCCACAGTGGCTGTATCAATTTACATTCCCACCAACAGTGCAAGAGGGTTCCCTTTTCTCCACACCTCTACAGCATTTATTGTTTCTAGAGTTTTTAATGATGGCCATTCTGACTGGTGTAAGATGATATCTCATTGTAGTTTTGATTTGCATTTCTCTAATGATTAATGAAGTTGAGCATTCTTTAATGAGTTTGTTGGCAGTCTGTATATCTTCTTTGGAGAAATGTCTATTTAGGTCTTCTGCACATTTTTGGATTGGGTTGTTTGTTCTTTTGTTATTGAGCTGAATGAGCTGCTTATGAATTTTGGAGATTAATCCTTTGTCAGTTGCTTCATTTGCAAATATTTTCTCCCATTCTGCGAGCTGTCTTTTGGTCTTGTTTATGGTTTCCTTTGCTGTGCAAAAGCTTTGAAGTTTCATTAGGTCCCATTTGTTTATTTTTGTTTTTATCTCCATTACTCTAGGAGATGGGTCAAGAAGGATCTTGCTGTGATTTATGTCATAGAGTGTTCTGCCTATGTTTTCCTCTAAGAGTTTGATAGTTTCTGGCCTTACATTTAGGTCTTTAATCCATTTTGAGCTTATTTTTGTGTATGGTGTTAGGGAGTGATCTAATCTCATACTTTTACATGTACCTGTCCAGTTTTCCCAGCACCACTTATTGAAGGGGCTGTCCTTTCTCCACTGTATATTCCTGCCACCTTTATCAAAGATAAGGTGACCATATGTGCATGGGTTTATCTCTGGGCTTTCTATCCTATTCCATTGATCTATCTTTCTGTTTTTGTGCCAGTACCATACTGTCTTGATTACTGTAGCTTTGTAGTATAGTCTGAAGTCAGGCAGCCTGATTCCTCCAGCTCCATTTTTTGTTCTCAAGATTGCTTTGGCTATTCGGGGTCTTTTGTGTTTCCATACAAATTGTGAAATTTTTTGTTCTAGTTCTGTGAAAAATGCCAGTGGTAGTTTGATAGGGATTGCATTGAATCTATAGATTGCTTTGGGGAGTAGAGTCATTTTCACAATGTTGATTCTTCCAATCCAAGAACATGGTATATCTCTCCATCTGTTTGTATCATCTTTAATTTCTTTCATCAGTGTCTTATAATTTTCTGCATACAGGTCTTTTGTCTCCTTAGGTAGGTTTATTCCTAGATATTTTATTCTTTTTGTTGCAATGGTAAATGGGAGTGTTTTCTTGATTTCACTTTCAGATTTTTCATCGTTAGTATATAGGAATGCCAGAGATTTCTGTGCATTAATTTTGTATCCTGCTACTTTACCAAATTCATTGATTAGCTCTAGTAGTTTTCTGGTAGCATCTTTAGGATTCTCTATGTATAGTATCATGTCATCTGCAAACAGTGACAGCTTTACTTCTTCTTTTCCGATTTGGATTCCTTTTATTTCCTTTTCTTCTCTGATTGCTGTGGCTAAAACTTCCAAAACTATGTTGAATAAGAGTGGTGAGAGTGGGCAACCTTGTCTTGTTCCTGACCTTAGTGGAAATGCTTTCAGTTTTTCGCCATTGAGGATGATGTTGGCTGTGGGCTTGTCATATACGGCCTTTATTATATTGAGGAAAGTTCCCTCTACACCTACTTTCTGCAGGGTTTTTATCATAAATGGGTGTTGAATTTTGTCAAAAGCTTTCTCTGCATCTATTGAGATGATCATATGGTTTTTCTCCTTCAATTTGTTAATATGGTTAATCACATTGATAGATTTGCGTATATTGAAGAATCCTTGCATTCCTGGAATAAACCCCACTTGATCATGGTGTATGATCCTTTTAATGTGCTGTTGGATTCTGTTTGCTAGTATTTTGTTGAGGATTTTTGCATCTATGTTCATCAGTGATATTGGCCTGTAGTTTTCTTTCTTTGTGACATCCTTGTCTGGTTTTGGTATCAAGGTGATGGTGGCCTCGTAGAATGAGTTTGGGAGTGTTCCTCCCTCTGCTATATTTTGGAAGAGTTTGAGAAGGATAGGTGTTAGCTCTTCTCTAAATGTTTGATAGAATTCGCCTGTGAAGCCATCTGGTCCTGGGCTTTTGTTTGTTGGAAGATTTTTAATCACAGTTTCAATTTCAGTGTTTGTGATTGGTCTGTTCATATTTTCTATTTCTTCCTGATTCAGTCTTGGTAGTTTGTGCATTTCTAAGAATTTGTCCATTTCTTCCAGATTGTCCATTTTATTGGCATAGAGTTGCTTGTAGTAATCTCTCATGATCTTTTGTATTTCTGCAGTGTCAGTTGTTACTTCTCCTTTTTCATTTCTGATTCTATTGATTTGAGTCTTCTCCCTTTGTTTCTTGATGAGTCTGGCTAGGAGTTTATCAATTTGTTTATCTTCTCAAAGAACCAGCTTTTAGTTTTATTGATCTTCGCTATCGTTTCCTTCATTTCTTTTTCATTTATTTCTGATCTGATTTTTATGATTTCTTTCATTCTGCTAACTTTGGGGTTTTTTTGTTCTTCTTTCTCAAATTGCTTTAGGTGCAAGGTTAGGTTGTTTATTCGAGATGCTTCCTGTTTCTTAAGGTAGGATTGTATTGCTATAAACTTCCCTCTTAGAAATGCTTTGGCTGCATCCCATAGATTTTGGGTCGTCATGTCTCCATTGTCATTTGTTTCTAGGTATTTCTTGATTTCCTCTTTGATTTCTTCAGTGATCACTTTGTTATTAAGTAGTGTACTGTTTAGCCTCCATGTGTTTGTATTTTTTACAGATCTTTTCCTGTAATTGATATCTAGTCTCATAGCATTGTGGTCGGAAAAGATATTTGAAACAATTTCAATTTTCTTAAATTTACCAAGGCTTGACTTGTGACCCAAGATATGATCTATCCTGGAGAATGTTCTATGAGCACTTAAGAAAAATGTGTATTCTGTTGTTTTTGGATGGAGTGTCCTATAAATATCAATGAAGCCCATCTTGTTTAATGTATCATTTAAAGCTTGTGTTTCCTTATTTATTTTCATTTTGGATGATCTGTCCATTGGTGAAAGTGGGGTGTTAAAATCCCCTACTATGAATGTGTTACTGTCGATTTCCCCTTTTATGGCTGTTAGTATTTGCCTTATGTATTGAGGTGCTCCTATGTTGGGTGCATAAATATTTACAATTGTTTTATCTTCTTCTTGGATAGATCCCTTGCTCATTATGTAGTGTCCTTCTTTGTCTCTTCTGATAGTCCTTATTTTAAAGTCTATTTTGTCTGATATGAGAATTGCTACTCCAGCTTTCTTTTGGTTTCCATTTGCATGGAATATCTTTTTCCATCCCCTTACTTTCAGTCTGTATGTGTCTCTAGGTCTGAAGTGGGTCTCTTGTAGACAGCATATATATGGGTCTTGTTTTTGTATCCATTCAGCCAATCTGTGTCTTTTGGTGGGAGCATTTAGTCCATTTACATTTAAGGTAATTATCGATATGTATGTTCCTATTCCCATTTTCTAAATTGTTTTGGGTTCGTTATTATAGGACTTTTCCTTCTCTTGTGTTTTTGTCTAGAGAAGTTCCTTTAGCATTTGTTGTAAAGCTGGTTTGGTGGTGCTGAACTCTCTCAGCTTTTGCTTGTCTGTAAAGGTTTTAATTTCTCCATCAAATCTGAATGAGATCCTTGCTGGGTAGAGTAATCTTGGTTGCAGGTTTTTCTCCTTCATCACTTTCAGTATGTCCTGCCACTCCCTTCTGGCTTGTAGAGTTTCTGCTGAGAGATCAGCTGTTAACCTTATGGGGATTCCCTTGTGTGTTATTTGTTGTTTTTCCCTTGCTGCTTTTAATATGCTTTCTTTGTATTTAGTTTTTGACAGTTTGATTAATATGTGTCTTGGCGTATTTCTCCTTGTAGAGTTTCTGCTGAAAGATCAGCTGTTAACCTTATGGGGATTCCCTTGTGTGTTATTTGTTGTTTTTCCCTTGCTGCTTTTAATATGTCTTCTTTGTATTTAATTTTTGACAGTTTGACTAATATGTGTCTTGGCTCATTTCTCCTTGAATTTATCCTGTATGGGACTCTCTGTGCTTCCTGGACTTGATTAACGATTTCCTTTCCCATATTAGGGAAGTTTTCAACTATAATCTCTTCAAATATTTTCTCAGTCCCTTTCTTTTTCTCTTCTTCTTCTGGAACCCCTATAATTCGAATGTTGGTGCGTTTAATGTTGTCCCAGAGGTCTCTGAGACTGTCCTCAGTTCTTTTCATTCTTTTTTCTTTATTCTGCTCTGCAGTAGTTATTTCCACTATTTTATCTTCCAGGTCACTTATCCGTTCTTCTGCCTCATTTATTCTGCTATTGATCCCATCTAGAGTATTTTTAATTTCATTTATTGTGTTGTTCATCGTTGTTCGTTTCATCTTTAGTTCCTCTAGTTCCTGGTTAAATGTTTCTTGCATTTTGTCCATTCTATTTCCAAGATTTTGGATCATCTTTACTATCATTATTCTGAATTCTTTTTCAGGTAGACTGCCTATTTCCTCTTCATTTGTTAGGTCTGGTGGGGTTTTTCCTTCCTCCTTCATCTGCTGTGTGTTTTTCTGTCTTCTCATTTTGCTTATCTTACTGTGTTTGGGGTCTCCTTTTTGCAGGCTGCAGGTTCGTAGTTCTCGTTGTTTTTGGTGTCTGTCCCCAGTGGCTAAGGTTGGTTCAGTGGGTTGTGTAGGCTTCCTGGTGGAGGGGACTAGTGCCTGTGTTTTGGAGGATGAGGCTGGATCTTGTCTTTCTGGTGGGCAGGTCCACGTCTGGTGGTGTGTTTTGGGGTGTCCTGTGGACTTATTATGATTTTAGGCAGCCTTTCTGCAGTGGGTGGGGTTGTGTTCCTGTCTTGCTATATGGTTGGCATAGGTTGTCCAGCACTGTAGCTTGCTGGTCGTTGAGTGAAGCTGGGTGCTGGTGTTGAGATGGAGATCTCTGGGAGATTTTCGCCGTTTGATATTATGTGGGGCTGGGAGGTCTCTTCTTGACGAGTGTTCTGAAGTTGGCTCTCCCACCTCAGAGGCAGAGTCCTGACTCCTGGCTGGAGCAGCAAGAGCCTTTCATCCACTCGGCTCAGAATAAAAGGGAGAGAAAGTAGAGAGAATTAGTAGAAGTAGGAGGAAATAGGAAAGAAAGAAAGAAAGCAAGAAAGAAAGGAGGGAAGGAAGGAAGGAGGGAAGGAAGGAAAAAATACAGAAAGAAAGAAGATACAGTAAAATAAAATAAAGTATAACAAAGTTATTGAATTAAAAAAATAATGATTTAGAGAGAAAAAAAAAGGGATGGATAGAACCTTAGGACAAATGGTGGAAGCAAAGTTATAGAGACAAAATCTTACATAGAAGCATACACATATACCCTCACAAAAAGAGGTAAAGTGGAAAAAATCATAAAACTTGCTCTCCAAGTCCACCTCCTCAATTTGGGACGATTCGTTGTCTCAAAAAGGGAAGGAAGGAAGGAAAGATAGAAAGAAGGTAAAGTATAATAGAGTTCTTTAAACTAAAATTAATTATTAAG
>NW_006783088.1:780000-796392 GCF_000442215.2 Lipotes vexillifer | reverse complement strand
CAGCCCCGCCCGCCCCGGCGGGCGAGCACACAAGCCTCTCGGGCTGGTGAGTGCCGGTCGGCACCGATCCTCTGTGCGGGAATCTCTGTGCTTTGCCCTCCGCACCCTGTTGCTGTGCTCTCGTCCGCGGCTCCGAAGCTGCCCCCCTCCACCACCCACAGTCTCCGCCGGCGAAGGGGCTTCCTAGTGTGTGGAGACCTTTCCTCCTTCACAGCTCCCTCCCACTGGTGCAGGTCCCGTCCCTATCCTTTTGTCTCTGTATATTCTTTTTTCTTTTGCCCTGCCCAGGTACGTGGGGGGTTTCTTGCCTTTTGGGAGGTCTGAGGTCTTCTGCCAGCGTTCAGTAGGTGTTCTGTAGGAGTTGTTCCACGTGTAGATGTATTTCTGGTGTATCTGTGGGGAGGAAGGTGATCTCCGCGTCTTACTCTTCCGCCATCTTCCCGGAAGCCCCTGAAACAATATTCTTAAAGGCCACTCCAGAGCCTGCTTCACAGACATGCATCTAGTGTAGTCACGTGGGGACCCATGGTCAGAAGGGCCCCATCCTTGAGGTTTAATGCTCTGCAGTTATTATTAAATTATTAATTATTAATAATTTTATCTTCAAATATGTATTTTGTAGATAAAATCTGATGGGATAATGGAGCGTGCGTGAGAAGCTTGGAACCTCACCTCATGCGTGGTCACGCCTCCCTCTGCCTTGCATTCTCCCTTCAATCCACCATGTTCAAAACTTCCATGACTTGCATGTTACCTACAGATTAATGTGCAGCCTCTCTAGCCTGACATTCAAAGAAAACTAGCCCCAACCAACCTTTGCAGTTTTATTTCTCTTCCTGTTTTTAGTTGAATTTTTATTTTATATTGGGGTAGAGCTGATTTACAATATTGTGTTAGTTTCCAGTGTACAGCAGTGATTCAGTTATACATATACATATATTCATCCTTTTTCAGGTTCTTTTCCCATATAGGTTATTACAGAATATTGGGGAAAGTACCCTGTGCTATACAGTAGGTCCTTGTTGATTATCTATTTTATATAGAGTAGTGTGATTATGTTCATTCTCTTTATTACTACCAAGTATCCTACTTTATCCACGCACACCTGGAAAGGCACACCTTAGATCCTCAATAAAGGAGCTCCTTTCTCCACCTACCATATCAGGCACATTTTCCCCTTTGCCTTACTTCATGCTTCTCCGCCCTGCCCCACACCCCTGCCCCAGGTTGGAATGCCCCAGTTTTCTTTTCCTGCTTCCACGTGAAGATTCAAATTAAAGCCTTCTCTACCACGAAGTTTTTCTCTGAGGTTCTGAGAAACATGTGTGCCTCCTTCTCTTTATATCACTTCTCCAAATTTCCGCCTTTTGTTTCCTTTCCCAGAATCGAATACTTCCACGTTTCCCACCTGCAGGTCCTTCGTCTTTCACTGCCCTGACCTCTGCTGCCAAGGAAGAAACCCTCCTGTATGGACAAGCTCATATTAGGGCTGAATGTGTGACTCTTCCTAGACTGTAAGCTCCTTGAAGACAGAGACTAAGTCTTACTATCTTAGGTTTTCCCCTGGAACCTAGAACAGTCCTGTAAACAGTAATTGCCTACCAAATTATGCAAATCCTACCTGATTTTCTATTTAAGAAATTGGACTAGGAACAGGGATGTCATTTGAGGAGCTCACTTAGGGCAAATTTATTTGTCTTTAACTCACCAAACTAACATTCAGATCACCAGACGTGGTAATGTTAAAAAGCACTGTATGCTTCTCATTAAGAATAAAAATGGAAAATTATCTATTTGTAGATTTGTAAACCCTGAGGGCTTCTTTGTTAGTGAAAAATAAAAAAACAGTTTAAACTGGTGCTTTGAAATATATCTCCCCCTTGCCTTTTTTTTTTTTTTTGCGGTAATTGGGCCTCTCACTGTTTTGGCCTCTCACATTGTGGAGCGCAGGCTCCGGACATGCAGACTCAGCAGCCATGGCTCACGGGCCCAGCCGCTCCACGGCATGTGGGATCTTCCCGGACCAGGGTACAAACCCGTGTCCCCAGCATCAGCAGGCGGACTCTCAACCACTGCGCCACCAGGGAAGCCCTCCCGCTTGCCTTTAAAGAGGAAACCAACAGCCATCAGCTGTATCACAGCACATTTGCATATGTAAACTCATAGAAGATGGACCATCCTTATTCCTTAGGATAACACCTCATCTCAGCCTCCATCTCATCTGTCCCCTCTTGTATCTAGTTTGATTACCTTATTCATCTTAGGCCTCCAATATCTCCATCTCTGTGACCTTCGTCCTCTCAGCACACAAACATCCAAAACATACTTCTCAACTCTGATCATCCTTAGAGCTACCCTTCTAACGCGGCTTTAGTTTCCACAATATATCTCAAAAGAGATGTTCATGTCCACTGAGTGAATGAACAAAGAGATGATAAAAAGTCAAATGATATTGCACAAGGTAACAGAACTAGTAAGCAGTAGAGCTGGACAGAAGCCTACACCTGAAGTCAAGACCCACATCATAAAGCTGTCCCCAGGGCTTCCCTGGTGGTGCAGTGGTTGAGAGTCCGCCTGCCGATGCAGGGGACACGGGTTCGTGCCCCGGTCCGGGAAGATCCCACATGCCACGGAGCGGCTGGGCCCGTGAGCCATGGCCGCTGATCCTGCGCGTCTGGAGTCTTTGCTCCGCAACGGGAGAGGCCACAACAGTGAGAGGCCCGCGTACCGCAAAAATAAAAAGCTGTCCTCAACTTCCCTGGTGGTGCAGTGGTTAAGAATCCACCTGCCAATGCAGGGACACGGGTTCCAGCCCTGGTCGGGGAAGATCCCGCATGCCGCAGAGCAACGAAGCCGTGTGCCATACCTACTGAGCCTGCGCTCTAGAGCCCATGAGCCACAACTACTAGGGCCCACATGCCACAACTACTGAGCCCGTGAGCTGCAACTGGTGAAGCCCACGTGCCTAGAGCCTGTGCTCTGCAACAGTAGAAGCCACCTCAATGAGAAGCCCACACACCCCAGCGAGGAGTGGCCCCCGCTTGCCACAACTATAAAGAAAAGCCCATGCACAGCAACGAAGACCTAAAACAGCCAAAAAATAAAGTAAACAAATAAATAAATAAAATTAAAAATTGTAAAAAAAAAAAAAGCTGTCACCATCTTTTAACTAAAGTTCAAATACATCAGTCCCAAATGAGCCATAAACCCATGCCTTAGTGTGTTTACTTGAAGGAAATGGGTTTACTACTCGACAAGCAGAAATCATTGCATCTGCATTGGTCAAGATCATGGAGGCCAACATGGATCTCTTCTACAAAGATATGTCACCAAGATGCATCAGGACATCATTCTTCAGCAGATAATGTCTCAGGTTGCTAATGTGAAAAAGGACACAATTATTATGAAGAGGAGCAAATTTTCATCCTTCAAAGCAGAAAATGAGAAAATGAAACTTGAACTATGTCAATTAAAACAAGTTATGGGTGAAGTGATAAAAATCAGAACAGATACAAAATTAGATTTCAGTGTAGAAAAGAGCAGAATCAAAGAACTGTATTCATTGAACAAAAGAAAGCTGCTGGTAATGGGAACAGAAATAATGATATTACATCTCAGCAAGATCAGACCCCCATTTAGATAGACACTGAGGTTGCTGGCCACAAAACCGTGCTAAAGTTGTACAAGCTTGATAACATTAAATAGTGAGCAGGGTCTATATTTATGTGGCTAATGGTAAGTCTGGGACTTTATGACCTGTGTATATAATAAAGTGTCTATTTAAAAGGGATCAAAATTTGCCTGTTGATGAGTTTGGAATTAGATAACAGAGTGAAGCCACCAAGCTTATGACCAGAAAGCATGTGGAATTGTATCTTTGCCACTGTATCCTTTTAAGTAAAATTATGAACTGAATTGTGTCCCACCAAAGTCCATGTGTTGCTTTGCTGTTTATCTGAAACTAATGCAACATTGTAAATCAATTATACTTCAATTAAAAGAAAAAAAACTATGTGTTGAAGCCCTAATTCCCAATGTGTCTGTGTTTGGAGATAGGGCCTTCAAAGGTAATTTAGATTAAATGAGGCCATAAGGGTGGGACCCTAATCCAATAGGACCGTTGTTCTTATAAGAAGAGGCGGAGACACCAGGGAGACACATGCATAGAGGAAAGGACATGTGAGGACAACTGAGAGAAGGTGGCTATCAGCAAGACAAGGAACGAGAACTTAGGAGACACCAAACCTGTCGACACCTGGATCTTGGACTTCCAGCCGCTAGAACTATAAGAAAATAAATTTCTGCTGTTTCAGTCATCCAGTCTGTGGTGTTTTGGTATAGCACCTCTGGCAAAACTAATACAAGTAATAATGATGCCTGGGAATTTCGCTTGAATTATGGTTAAGCCATTGACAGGCAGTGATCATCATGGCCTTGGAAGGTTCCTGAACTCTCTTCCCTTGGTTCTGTTTCCTTAACCTGGGTTCGCTGTTTGCTATCTAGGGGAAGCAGCTAACTGGATGGATTTCCTGTGCCATGGAAATCATTCTGCCTTGAGCATTACTTTGTCAATATGTTGCTGCAAAGGAAGATTATTAGCTCACACTGAAGCTCTTCTCCTAATCTCCCAGCATTTTCAATTCCATCAGCTTTCATCCTTGTCCCTAAAAAAGATTTCTAAAATCATACAAAAACAACTAAAAGCCTGCCATGGTTTCACAGTCTCCATGGAAATTCTGCAGAGGGAAGCTATACTGACTTCCTTGCATATCTCTTGGACTATTTTGTTAATGCCTTTTGTGTATGGTTCTTGGAGGTTTACAAAGCTCTTTCACACTTATTATCTTGGTTAATCCTCACAGCAAACCCACGTGGGAGGTATTATTACCCACATTGAGCATATTATGAAACAAGTTCGGAGAAGATAAATAGCTTAACGAATGTTTACATAATTTGTAAGTGGTACAATTGGCCTGTGAACTTGGGTCTGTCTGATACCACGGCTGCAGTTCTTGCCACTCTACCCCTAAACAACATAGGTTGCACCACTGGATCACCCTTCCTGCCCTGGTGCCCTCACTCATCCCTTGAAAATTCACCTCATGGGACATATTTCTGAGATGTATTATACACTGTTGAAGTAAAGCCTAAGAGAAAGCATCCCAGGCAAGGGACACTAAACAGACATTGGCCTGGTTCTAGTGCTATCACTAAAATTGAGTGATCTTGGCCTATTCATGTAATTGATCATTTTTCCATAGGTAAAACGGAAATAATAATCCCATTGCCCACTCTCTTCCTCCTTAAATCCCCTCCATCATTACTACACTAGCTGTAAGCTAGTGTAATGCATTAAGCTTTCTAGAACTGGGAACATTTTAAAATTCTGCCAACAAATGGCTTATGACCCATTCCAAATGTGATCATCAGTGACTCGAAGACCTTTCCAGTGAATTTTTTCGTACCTGCTTACCTCCTTATAACTTTCCCCAACAGATGCCCTAAGTTTCCATATCTGCTGGTACTCATGGCCAGGGGCACGCTGATGCTCCCTACTGCAAGCACCTGTGACTCAGACTAAAGGCTTTCTTTGGTCAGAAGCATGTCCAGCTTGCATAGAGGGAGGCAGAGGTGGGGTGGGGGGGGGACTACCTGGCATCCCATGTGGTCTACAATAAACCTCAGAGGTCACGAAGAGGGTTGAGCTCCAACTTCCCCAGCAGCAACCTGTTCATTAACAAACGCTGAATTGGCCTTTTGCTGTCTCATTCTCTCGCCCCCCTGCTACCTGTACATCCAGCAACACCCTCCTAAATAGACTATTGCACACGAATTCTAGTCTCAGGGTCCACTTCTAGGAAAACCCAAACTAAAAGACACTCCAGGATGAGAGGTAGTGTCCCCAGGCAATTTGCATAAGGGAATTAACTGAGTAACAGGCTCCCCATTACAACCACTGTTCCCCACAGAGTGTGTTGTAGGTCACCCTTCTTGTTTCCCCATGTTTCCTTCTTTACTGGAAGCTCTGGAAATTTCACCTTGTCCAACTCACAAGTTCTCTTGTATATCCCATAACTTTCTCCCCTCCTTCTTTCCCTTTCTTTCAAAATTTTCAGATTATTTTAGGAAAACGTCTCTCCCTCTAAGCTCCCTCACCTTATTTTTGAGCCTCCAATATTTCCTAACTCATATCTGAAAATGCAAGGGCACCAGACAGGGAAAGTCATATTTTCCCAGTGTCATTGGACATAATGAAAACCATCACCCTCAACCTCCAGAGCACTAAAAAGTATCCCTACAATCTCCTCTCAGCATCACTATAAATGTCTTCTTTATCTTCCTCAAGCTCTTATAAACCCAATTGTCTTCAAGTACCAACTTTCGGGTAAAGGTAAATATAATTCTCTTATAATTTTCCAATGTTTTTCCTTTTTTGTTTGCAAGTAAGGCATCAAGTTTTTTAAACTATTTTTCACTACAAATACACAGCATTACAGTAACATTAAAGATCTATTCATTTTCTATGCAGGGGCACTAGACAAAGGAGCATATATAACACGATTTTCAACACATTTTTGCATCTCAGAGGACAGCAGCACCCTTCCCTCTTTTTTGCCCCCTTAGTGATATTGATACACATTACTCAACTTTACTAACAAATTGGACAGGAACAAGAAGTTTGTTTTCTAAGTATACGAGCTATGCACAGGATGTCTCGGACTTAAAATACAGCATTTCACTGTGCTCTAATGTAAAAAGTACTGGGCAGTGAGCAGATAGTTTTTTGGTCTATTTGTTTTTCATGGTGACATGCAGTGTACATTCTGTACCCCTATAGAGTTTACTTGTTCATTTATTCATTGTTTCACAATACTTTAAGTTTACAAAAGAAAGAATATGTCTGTTCTGCTTACTCAATTAATTGGTGACACAATTCCAACTCAGATCAGCTGAAGCAAAAAAAGAAAAGTTACAGCTTCCCAGTCTGAAGCTAAGATGCTGATATGCTAAGACTGAGTGGCTCAAAAAAAAAGGAAGACATTGCCTCTCCATTATTTATCTCTACTTTCCTCTGTGCAGGCTTCGTTCTCAGGCTCCCCAAGTGATGCTAAAGATACTAGCTCTCAGCAGCAAAGGGCTTTTAATATCCTCAGAGCCAGAATCCTAAACAAATCAGGGCCCTCTTTCCCAAAAAGTCCAGGGAAGGTCCTGGGGAGCAATCTGATTGGCTTTGCTAGGGTCACATATCTACCCCTGATCCAATCACCTTGATCCAGAAGAACAAAGAACGTTTACTGGTCAGGCCTGAGACTTGGAGCTGAGGGTAAAGTCAGCCCCACCTAAGCACATGGACTGAAAAATGGGAGCCATGCAGTTCCTTGTGCAGAAACTAGACTGAAAAAACTTATGCTGAGTGTAAGGCCAACTGGCCCGAGGCAGGGGAACGCAATCAGGCTCACAGGCTGCATCGGACCGAAACTTTCCGGACCACCCAGTTCCAGGAGCTGACCTGGGGACTTTCCACCTGGCCCAGCCTTCCCGCCTTTCGAGGGGCGGGACGAACCGTCCCAAGGCTGATGCGACCGGCACCAGATATTGCCACGATACCCGAAAAGACCACCAAAATGAGGAATACCCTGCGCCCTCCCGGAGTCACCACACCCCTTTCCCTTCTTCCCCTATAAATTCTGCCCAAACCCTCGCCCGGTCGCGACTTCTCTGGCCCCGTTCTCTCGGACCCGTGAACCTCGCCCGGGAGCGCTCCCTAATAAAGCTCACTTGAAGCTTTCCTCCGTCTTTGGTGCCGTTCCTTACACTGAGAAACGTACTTCCATTCTATTTCATATCCCCAGTTAGCCCCGTCATATAATGCAACATAGCATATATCAAAGTCCAAAGGCAATAAAATCCAAAACCAAATTGTCTCACCAACTCTGAGTTAAAGTTTACAGGAAGTAAAGTCCTGTTTGATTTCTTCATTTGTTCATTCTCAGCTATAGGAATTGTATCATTTACACCCGTGATCTGAGATATCTCTCACTGGAATTGGGATAGTTTTCCCAGGCAGAAATGTTATTCCTAGAATGCAATATTTGTTGAGATTTGGTGACACCTAAAATAGGGAGGCAAGATGGATTGCTCTCACCAGGATGCCAGAATGTCTATGCAATTATCAGAATCCATGGCCTGTCAACCTAAATACAGTTACGATGCGAGATGTCTTTTCACAGGAAGTTAATTTAAACACTATGCATTTACCATAACTGGGGAGGAGGAACCTCCTACATTAACAGTATTTTACCGAATAGATTGAGACGTTGCTGCCTCTGGGCAGCAATTATACATTTGTAACAAGCACCAGCACTGATCTGAGAATTCTTTCTTCCTCCTCCAGGGGATCCCAGTAGATTTCCATTTCCCCTTTGACCTCTGGGTTCTCAGCACTTACATGCTGCCCTGATGGAGAGTTTTATCTAATAACACAACCTCCACAATATTTTGAGGGTAAGTAGTCACCTTTTTAGTCTCATATTTTAGTGGCTGCCACTTCTGTCCTTATTAAGGACCTGCTCACACCTAAGACACTTGCCCCTAGAGAGAGTTGTCACTCCTTCTCACCTTTATTTCAGCTAGAAGATCTCTCTTCCCAGATTCTCACACTGAAGCTGCTTTTTGATGTTTCTTAATGCCGTGCCCCGCCCCACCCCCCAGGGCCTAGGGAAGGTCAGTATCTCTGCCATATGTTGCTTTTAACATCCTGTTCCTGGCACTCCTCTGCTTTTACATCCTGTAAAGTTCTCAGGCATGTTCCCTCAGGGCACTGGAAAGATCTAGTTTACCTTCCCTATTATCTTGAAACTCAGAAGCTCTTTAATATTTTTGTTTTTGAACATATAGTCATATAAATTCAAGATTGCCCTCTTTTTACCAGTACCCAGATTTTTCAATATTCACATCTCCTCCACAGAGCCCCTGTGTTTTTAGAAACTTAGTCCTGCCCCTAACTCTGGAAATGATCTAGTCTGGTTTAAGGCAAGCTGCGTAGTACAATTCCCCAGCAAAAATCACTGGTGGGTATGTGACCTAAGCTAGTACAATTAGGATGATCTCAGGACTTTTGCTTGCAGAGATAGAGAAAAGTACCCTCTCTCCCTCTGCTGGTCACAAACAGGGAGCCTGTAGCCAGCAGCCATCCTACAAGATTACGTGCTAGAACTCGTATAGAAAAATGATTGCCATCTTTATCCAAGTATCACCTTGGAGGACTCTATACTTATTCCACAGAATCATTGGCCAAACTGAGGATTTCCTCCTTGAGAACAGAGTTCCCAATCTATGGCACATTCTTTTATAAAAATATATAGCCTCACAGGTGGGAAAAACCTGTCTTTTGAGGGTAGGTTTTACATTTTTCTTTAAATTAATTTTTATTGGAGTATGGTTGCTTTACAATGTTGTGTTAGCCTCCACTGCACAACAAAATGAATCAGCCATACACATACAGGTATCCCCTCCCTTTTGGACTTCCCTCCCATTTAGGTTACCACAGTGCATTAGGTAGGGTTCCCTGTGTTTATATTTTAAAAGCTATAACTTACTCAGAACCAAGAGTAAACAGGTATATATCAGTGTGATATCCTTTTGAACAAATATATATAACCACTTACTTTCATTATGAAAAGAAAAAGTTTTCACTTAATTTCACCTTAGTAAACTCTGGTTTTTCTTCGAAACTTTTAAATACATAGATTCTACGGAAATCTCAAAACAGCTAATCCTTAAAAAAAAAAAAAAAAAAGTCAGCACCTGAATGTTCTTTCTTAAGCTTTAACACCCAAGTTTAACTTTGTCAAATTCCCAAAGCAACCATATTAACATCTGCAAATGACATCACAGAGTCATATGCAGTAAAGAGGATGTTTAGAAATCGAACATATATTTTGCTTAGTCTGGTACTCTCAGCCAGCCAAACAGGACCAAAACCCAGCTGCTGGCTCACTACCTGGGTGACCTCCCACATAGTTTGGATGCCTTTGGAGTTCCTATTTTATAGAATTACTGTTATTACTTCCTTTTAATTTTCAAAAGCCCCTTATCATCCGTTCCAATAAAGGAGACCAAAATGATAAAGCTTGGCAAGAATCATTTAATCCATTTCAGTTCTCTAAGAAATTCTGGGCCCACATTAATAATCTAAAGACACCAAATTCAGCCCTATTTTTAAAAATACCTCCAGGGAAGTTTTCCTCAGTAATTAAAAAAAAATTTTTTTTAATATATTTATTTATTTATTTTTGGCTGCGTTGTGTCTTCATTGCTGCATGGGCTTTCTCTAGTTGCCGCTAGTGATGGCAACTCTTCGTTGCGGTGCGCAGGTTTCTCACTGCGGTGGCTTCTCTTGCTGCAGAGCAAGGCTCTAGGCGCGTGGGCTTCAGTAGTTGTGGCTCGTGGGCTCAGTAGTTGTGGATCGCGGGCTCTAGAGAGCAGGCTCAGTAGCTGTGGCACATAGGCTTAGTTGCTCCGCAGCATGTGGGATCTTCCTGGACCAGGGCTCGAACCCATGTCCCCTGCTTCGGCAGGCGGACTCTCAACCACTGCGCCACCAGGGAAGCCCTGTACAATTTTACTTATAATATTTTTCAGAGGAAAAAGTAATTAAGTGGAGATTACTTTTAAGTGGGCCTGGGATTTCCTAATTCTTACTGGAAAATGAAGAAATGAGGTTTTATAGCATCTTTCTTCAGAGATGCTCTAAGAACAGCCATCTTGTTTGTCTTTATGAGACAACTATGAATTAAGGAAGATGCATGTTTCATTTTTTCAAACAGCTTTATTGAGATATAATTGATATACAAGAAAATTGGACAAATAGACACAAATTTATGAGTTTGGAGATATGCGTACATATGCAAATATGAATTTGGAATTGCCTAGTGGAAATCACTTTTTCCATAGGTAAACAGAGTGATGAAAAACTTTTAAGAAGCTTTGCCATCTTTTAATCAATCACCAAAGTGCAAAAAATAAAATAAAGTGAATGTTATGAGCCCAAATTAAGAGAAAAGTTAGGGGCTAGGAGTCCCCCCTTTTAATTTCTTTTGATTTAAACGAAGTGTCCATTGTATGGAAGTAAACAAGAGGTATGACACAAATTTAATTGCACATTGTGCCTAGTATATAACATGGGAAGCAGAAAGTTTATTTACCAAAGTAATATGACATTGAGTCATTAAAATCACAAGCTACTTTATTTATCAATGATGTCAGTATTCAAAGTTGTCCAGTTAAAAATCTACTTTCTCTTGAAAAAGAAATACACTGAAAGGAAATGCAAGGAGCTTAAGAGTGATATCATGATTCCTGACAGCAAGAATAAAGTCTGCAGCAGTGATTGTGAGAAAGTGAGTCACAGGGAAATGCGGGTAGCTTAAAAGACCCAGTTACGAGGGGCAGAAAAGAGAATATCTGAGTAGAGTCATCATGGGGTGAAAATGGAGAAATGTGAGTAAACCAGTGTGGAATGAATGTGTGCATGTGGAAAATACATCTGCAGAGGCACTAGACAGCAGGTCCCAGATCTAAATTCAAGTACCTGATAAAAAAAAAAGTAAGACTTTAAATCAAAACTTAATACCACAAGTCTAGTCATGTAACATCTAGACGTTCCCTTACTTGTTCATCACCTTTGCTTTCTCTGTAAGCCTATTCAGCAGAAGGTCAGTAAGTACAAATGTACTCTATCCTCTCTTGGTTTAAATTTTATAGCAAATCAGAAGAGGGTGTAGGTATAGCTGAGATTACAGTGGGAAGAGCTTATTGAAGCAGGGTTGACAGTAGGTCTTGTCATTCTGCTCTCTGAAGATTCCCTTCGACAGCTGCGTCAGGCAGAAAGCACATACAAAGTGCTCAGGATGGAACTTGTAGCCCATGGCACTGATGCAGCGACCAGTGATGGGCTGCCCACATCCGTGGCAAAGGGTTCCTCGGCGGTGATGGTAGTGGAGTTCACAGAAGGGACGTCCATCCAGTTCAAAGAAGGAGCCAGTAGAAAAACTGCTAAAGCAGTCCTGGGTGGGGTGGTGGAGAGAAGAAAAAGAAAAGGGAGGCAGATGTCAAGCAGAAAAAGCATCAGCAAAACTTCAGCCTTGAAATCCCTGCCAGTTTCCTGCCAGTGCAGGAATTCACTTGGGTTCTTGACAAATAGAGGCTAGAATATTGCCCATCTGCAAGACAGACAAGCAAATGCCCACAATGGAGGCTGTGTTTTGGGTTCCTTTTAAGAAGGTCCCTGTCAAGTTCTCATCCCAAGCTGTGAACCGTCTTACCAGCTGCCTCTCAGAAAGGAGAACCCCGACTTTCCCTAAATCCAAGAGATAAGTGAGTATACAGACCCCACAGACAAAGCACTCTGGGTGCCAGACAGTGTCCATGGCTGAAAGGTAGTTTTCCAACACTGGGCGGTTGCAGCCACCACACTTGGGTGAGAACATGGCTAAGAAATCCTTCCGGCAATACGGCTTCTTGTCCTTCTCATGAAAGCCTGGAGGGAGAAAAATCAAGGGTTCACTACTGCACTCTGAGACCTTAAACCAAGTTAGAGACTGAGAAGAGGCCAATAATTTAAACTCTCCCAAACTCAGGGTCTTCATATTCAAAATGGTGCTAATAGATACCTACCCCAAAGGGCTCTTAGAAGAAATTTATGAGATAATGTAGGTGAAGTGTTTCCGTATTGTGCCTGGTTCATAGTAAGCATTTAATAAGCATTAAGGTCTATTCCTCCTCAGTGCCTTTGTACTGAGTATTCCCTCTGCCTGTACAGTTCTGCCCAGGCCTTGATATGGCTAGCTTCACCTTGTGTTTCAGAAATCAGCTCAAATATCATCTTATCAGAGAGGCATTTCTTTAGCCTGTATCTACACTTCAACTTTTTTTATTGTCTTTATAACATTTTCCATTATATGAAATTTTGTGTTCTGTCATACATCAATGGAACATTTGCTCTGAAAGAAACTAGATATTGTTGCTCTGGTCACATTATATCCCTAGTGCCTAATATTTAAAAATAAAGTATTATTAAGTAATAATTTCCAAATCGATGCAAGATCTAAATATAATAATGAAAACCCTACAAATACTTGAATTAAATATGGATAGGTTCCTCTTTAATCGAGGAATGAGAAAATTGTAATAAAAATGGCTCACATTTAAAAAGCAAGTTAGAGGGGCTTCCCTGGTGGCGCAGTGGTTGAGAATCTGCCTGCCAATGCAGACGACACAGGTTCGAGCCCTGGTCTGGGAAGATCCCACATGCCATGGAGCAACTGGGCCCGTGAGCCACAATTACTGAGCCTGCGCGTCTGGAGCCTGTGCTCCGCAACAACAGAGGCCGCGATAGTGAGAGGCCTGCGCACCGCGATGAAGAGTGACCCCCACTTGCCACAACTAGAGAAAGCCCATGCACAGAAATGAAGACCCAACACAGCCATAAATAAATAAATAAATACATACATTGTGTATTATTTAAAAAATAAAAATAAAAAAAAAATAAAAAGCAAGTTAGAGACTAATAAATTTAGCTACACTAAAAATACATATGAATGACTTATGCATGATGAAAAAATATCATAAGCAAAGACAAAGACAAAGGACAAAATGAGGAAAATATCTGCTAATTATATCTCAGAAAAATATAGTTAATTCAAGAGTTCCTAACTGGATGCATGATTTAAAGTATTGTTTTATAAAATTTTTAAAAATATAAAATAAAATAGAAAAAAAAATCCCTAAAAATTAAATCAAGTTTAAGCAACTTAACTGTATATCAAACTGATGATATGACTAAAGAAAGGCAATGATTCATTCATGTGGCTTTAAAACACAGTATTTTGACTGTATAGTCATACTGGATCTATCCTAAAGACAAAAAGAGCTACAAAGAAATTTTAAGCTTTTTTCAATAATCTTGTTTTTGCAACATTTATATTGATTTCTTTAAAATAATATGGGTAGATTTATAAGAAAGCAAATAATTAGTTATAGTAATTTGGTAATACCCTTGCTAGGCAAGGTTTTCAGTGTGAATAAAAGATACAAGCATAATATAAAACAATTTCAGTAAAGGAAAAAAACCTGTAATCTTATATTAGAAATATCAGTAGAGAGATAGTCTCATCCACCAGAGGGCAGAGAGCAGAAGCAAGAAGAACTACAATCCTAGAGCCTGTGGAACAAAAACCACACTCACAGAAAAACAGACGAAAAAATAGATGAAAAGGCAGAGGGCTATGTACCAGATGAAGGAACAAGATAAGACCCCAGAAAAACAACTAAATGAAATGGAGATAGGCAATCTTCCAGAACAAGAATTCAGAAAATGATAGTGAAATGATCCAGGACCTCAGAAAAAGAATGGAGGCAAAGATTGAGATGATGAAAGAAATGTTTAACAAAGATCTAGAAGAATTAAAGAACAAACAAACAGAGATGAGCAATACGATAACTGAAATGAAAAATACACTAGAAGGAATCAATAGCAGAATAACTGAGGCAGAAGAACGGATAAGTGACCTGGAAAACAGAATGGTGGAATTCACTGCCGTGGAACAGAATAAAGAAAAAAGAATGAAAAGAAATGAAGACAGCCTAAGAGACCTCTGGGACAACATTAAGCGCAACAACATTCGCATTATAGGGGTCCCAGAAGGAGAAGAGAGAAAGGACCCGAGAAAATATTTGAAGACATTATAGTCGAAAACTTCCCTAATATGGGAAAGGAAATAGCCACCCAAGTCCAGGAAGAACAGCGAGTCCCATATAGGATAAACCCAAGGAGAAACATGCCAAGACACATAGTAATCAAATTGGCAAAAATTAAAGACAAAGAAAAATTATTGAAAGCAGCAAGGGAAAAACAACAAATAACATACAAGGGAACTCCAATAAGGTTAACAGCTGATTGCTCAGCAGAAACTCTACAAGCCTGAAGGGAGTGGCATGATATACTTAAAGTGATGAAAGCGAAGAACCTACAACCAAGATTACTCTACCCGGCAAGGATCTCATTCAGATTCAATGGAGAAATCAAAAGCTTTACAGACAAGCAAAAGCTAAGAGAATTCAACACCACCAAACCCTGTCTACAACAAATGCTAAAGGAATTTCTCTAAGGGGGAAACACAAGAGAAGAAAAGGACATACAAAAACAAAACCCAAACAGTTAAGAAAATGGTAATAGGAACATACATATTGATAATTACCTTAAACGTGAATGGATTAAATGCTCCAACCAAAAGATACAGGCTCGCTGAATGGATACAAAAACAAGACCCATATATATGCTGTCTACAAGAGACCCACTTCAGACCTAGGGACACATACAGACTGAAAGTGAGGGGATAGAAAAAGATATTCTATGCAAATGGAAATCAAAAGGAAGCTGGCGTAGCAATACTAATATAAGATAAAATAGACTTTAAAATAAAGAATGTTACAAGAGACAAGGACACTACATATTGATCAATGGATCAATCCAAGTAGAAGATATATCAGTTATAAATATATATGCACCCAACATAGGAGCACCTCAATACATAAGGCAACTGCTAACAGCTATAAAAGAGGAAACCGACAGTTTAACACAATAATAGTGGGGGACTTTAACACCTCACTTACACCAACGGACAGACCATCCAGACAGAAAAATAAGGAAACAAAAGCTTTAAATGACACAATAGACCAGATAGATTTAATTGATATTTATAGGACATTCCATCCCCAAACAGCAGGTTACACTTTCTTCTCAAGTGCGCACAGAACATTCTCCAGGACAGATCACATCTCGGGTCACAAATCAAGCCTCAGTAAATTTAAGAAAATTGAAATCATATCAAGCATCTTTTCTGACCACAATGCTATGAGATTAGAAATCAGTTATAGGGAAAAAAACGTAAAAAACACATGGAGGCTAAACAATACGTTACTAAATAACCAAGAGATCACTGAAGAAATCAAAGAGGAAATCAAAAAATACCTAGAGACAAATGACAATGAAAACATGACAATCCAAAACCTATGGGATGCAGCAAAAGCAGTTCTACGAGGGAAGTTTATAGCTATACAAGCCTACCTCAAGAAACAAGAAAAATGTCAAATGAACAATCTAATGTTACATCTAAAGGAACTAGAGAAAGAAGAACAAACAAAACCCAAAGTTAGCAGAAGGAAAGAAATCATAAAGATCAGAGCAGAAATAAATGAAATAGAAACAAAGAAAACAATAGCAAAGATCAATGAAACTAAAAGCTGGTTCTTTGAGAAGATAAACAAAACTGATAAACTTTAGCCAGACTCATGAAGAAAAAGAGGGAGAGGACTCAAATCAATAAAATT
>NW_006783088.1:760510-778375 GCF_000442215.2 Lipotes vexillifer | reverse complement strand
AATGGATTAAATGCTCCAACCAAAAGACACAGACTCGCTGAATGGATACAAAAACAAGACCCATATATATGCTGTCTACAAGAGACCCACTTCAGACCTAGGGACACATACAGACTGAAAGTGAGGGGATAGAAAAAGATATTCTATGCAAATGGAAATCAAAAGGAAGCTGGCGTAGCAATACTAATATAAGATAAAATAGACTTTAAAATAAAGAATGTTACAAGAGACAAGGACACTACATATTGATCAATGGATCAATCCAAGTAGAAGATATATCAGTTATAAATATATATGCACCCAACATAGGAGCACCTCAATACATAAGGCAACTGCTAACAGCTATAAAAGAGGAAACCGACAGTTTAACACAATAATAGTGGGGGACTTTAACACCTCACTTACACCAACGGACAGACCATCCAGACAGAAAAATAAGGAAACAAAAGCTTTAAATGACACAATAGACCAGATAGATTTAATTGATATTTATAGGACATTCCATCCCCAAACAGCAGGTTACACTTTCTTCTCAAGTGCGCACAGAACATTCTCCAGGACAGATCACATCTCGGGTCACAAATCAAGCCTCAGTAAATTTAAGAAAATTGAAATCATATCAAGCATCTTTTCTGACCACAATGCTATGAGATTAGAGAATTACAGGGAAAAAAACGTAAAAAACACAAACACATGGAGGCTAAACAATACGTTACTAAATAACCAAGAGATCACTGAAGAAATCAAAGAGGAAATCAAAAAATACCTAGAGACAAATGACAATGAAAACATGACAATCCAAAACCTATGGGATGCAGCAAAAGCAGTTCTACGAGGGAAGTTTATAGCTATACAAGCCTACCTCAAGAAACAAGAAAAATGTCAAATGAACAATCTAATGTTACATCTAAAGGAACTAGAGAAAGAAGAACAAACAAAACCCAAAGTTAGCAGAAGGAAAGAAATCATAAAGATCAGAGCAGAAATAAATGAAATAGAAACAAAGAAAACAATAGCAAAGATCAACGAAACTAAAAGCTGGTTCTTTGAGAAGATAAACAAACTTGATAAACCATTAGCCAGACTCATCAAGAAAAAGAGGGAGAGGACTCAAATCAATAAAATTAGAAATGAAAAAGGAGAAATTACAACAGACAACGCAGAAATACAAAGCATCCTAAGAGACTACTAAAAGCAACTCCATGCCAATAAAGTGTACAAGCTGGAAGAAATGGACAAATGCTTAGAAAGGTATAATCTTCCAAGACTGAACCAGGAAGAAATAGAAAATATGAACACACTAATCACAAGTAATGAAACTGAAACTGGGATTAAAAATATTCCAACAAACAAAAGTCCAGGACCAGATGGCTTCACAGGTGAATTCTATCAAACATTTAGAGAAGAGCTAACACTCATCCTTCTCAAACTCTTCCAAAAAATTGCGGAGGAAGGAACACTCCAAAACTCATTCTATGAGGCCACCATCACCCTGATACCAAAATCAGAGAAGATACTACAAAAAAAGAAAATTACAGACCAATATCACTGATGAATATAGATGCAAAAATCCTCAACAAAATACTAGCAAACAGAATCCAACAACACATTAAAAGGATCATACACCACTATCAAGTGGGATTTATCCCAGGGATGCAAGGATTCTTCAATATACGCAAATCAATCAATGTGATACACCATATTAACAAATTGAAGAATAAAAACCATATGATCATCTCAATAGATGCAAAAAAAGCTTTTGAAAGAATTCAACACCCATTTATGATAAAAACTCTCCAGCAAGTGGGCATAGAGGGAACCTGCTTCAACATAATAAAGGCCATATACGACAAACCCATAGCAAACGTCATTCTCAATGGTGAAAAACTGAAAGCATTTCCACTAAGATCGGGCATAAGACAATGATGTCCATTCTAGCCACTCTTATTCAACATAGTTTTGGAAGTCCTAGCCACGGCAATCAGAGAAGAAAAAGCAATAAGAGGAATACAAATTGGAAAAGAAGAAGTAAAACTGTCACTGCTTGCCGATGACATAATACAATACATAGAGAATCCTAAAGATGCCACCAGAAAACTACTAGAACTAATCAATGAATTTGGTAAGGTTGCAGAATACAAAATTAATGCACAGAAGTCTCTGGCATTCCTATACACCAACAACAAAAAATCAGAAAGAGAAATTAAGGGAACACTCCCATTTACCATTGCAACAAAAAGAATAAAATACCTAGGAATAAACCTATCTAAGGAGGCAGAAGACTTGTACTCAGAAAACTATAAAACACTGATGAAAGAAATCAAAGATGACATAAATAGATGGAGAAATACATCATGCTCTTGGATTGGAAGAATTAATATTGTGAAAATGGCTATACTACCCAAAGCAATCTACAGATTCAATGCAATCCCTATCAAACTACCAATGGCATTCTTCACAGAATTAGAACAAAAAGTTTTACAGTTTGTATGGAAACACAAAAGACCCCAAATAGCCAAAGCAATCTTGAGAAAGAAAAACGGAGTTGGAGGAATCAGGCTCCCTGACTTCAAACTATACCACAAAGCTACAGTAAACAAGACAGAATGGTACTGGCACAAAAACAGAAATATAGATCAATGGTACAGGATAGAATGCCCAGTGATAAACCCACACACGTATGGGCACCTAATTTATGACAAAGGAGGCAAAAACATAAAATGGAGAAAAGACAGACTCTTCAATAGGTGGTGCTGGGAAAACTGGACAGCTACATGTAAAAGAATGAATTTAGAACACTACCTAGCACCATACACAAAAGTAAACTCCAAATGGATTGAAGACTTAAATGTAAGACCAGACACTATAAAACTCTTAGAGGAAAACATAGGAAAAACACTCTTTGACATAAACCACAGCAAGATCTTTTATGACCCACCTCCTAGAGTAACGGAAATAAAACCAAAAATAAACAAATGGGACTTAATTAAACTTAAAAGCTTTTGCACAGCAAAGGAAACCATAAACAGGACAAAAGGACAACCCTCAGAATGGGAGAAAATATTTGCAAATGAAACAACAGACAAAGGATTAATCTCTAAAATATACAAACACCTCATGAGGCTCAATATCAAAAAAAACAATGCAGTTAAAAAGTGGGTGGAAGATCTAAATAGACATTTCACCTAGGAAGACATACATATGGACAAGAGGCACATGAAAAGATGCTCAACATTACTAATTATTAGAGAAATGCAAATCAAAACTACAATGAGATATCACCTCACACCATTCAGAATGGCCATTATCAAAAAATCTAGAAACAATAAATGCTGGAAAGGGTGTGGTAAAAAGGGAACCCTCTTGCACTGTTGGTGGGAATGTAAATTGATACAACCACTATGGAAAACAGTATGGAGGTTCCTTAAAAAACTAAAAATAGAAATACCATATGACCCAGCAATCCCACTACTGGGCATATACCCTGAGAAGATCATAATTCAAAAAGACACATGTACCACAATGTTCATTGCAGCTATTTACAATAGCCAGGCCATGGAACCAACCTAAATGCCCATCAACAGATGAATGGATAAAGAAGACATGGCACATATACACAATGGAATATTACTCAGCCATGAAAAGAAACGAAATTGAGTTATTTGTAGTGAGGTGGATGGACCTAGAGTCTGTCATACAGAGTGAAGTAAGTCAGAAAGAGAAAAACATATACTGTATGCTAACACATATATATGGAATCTAAAAAATAAAATGGTACTGATGAACCTAGTTGCAGGGCAGAAATAAAGAGGTAGACATAGATAATGGACTTGAGGACATGGGGCGGGAGGGCGAAGCTGGGGTGATGTGAGAGTAGCATCGACATATATACACTACCGCATTTAAAACAGTTGGGTGCTGGGAAGCAGCAGCATAGAACAGGGAGATCAGCTCAGTGCTTTGCAATGACCTAGAGGGGTGGGATAGGGAGGATGGGAGGGAGGCTCAAGAGGCAGGGGACATGGAGACATGTGTATGCATATGGCTGATTCGCTTTGTTGTGCAACAGACACTAACAGTATCGTGAAGCAATTATACTCCAATAAAGATTAAGAAAAAAAAGATTTCTTTTAAATATATAAATATCTCAATCCTGGAAATTAATCCGTACAAATAATTCAAGAGAAGAAGATTCTACGTTTAAAGATAGTCATTACAGGACTTCCCTAGTGGTGCAGTAGTTAAGAATCCACCTGCCAATGCAGGGGTCATGGGTTCGAGCCCTGGTCCAGGAAGATCCCACATGCTGCAGAGCAACTAAGCCCGTGCACCACAACTACTGAGCCTGCACTCTAGTGCCCGTGAGCCACAACTACTGAGCCATGTTCTACATCTACTGAAGCCTGTGTGCCTAAAGCCCATGCTCTGCAACAAGAGAAGCCACCGTAACGAGAAGCCAAGCGCACCACAACAGTAGAGTTGTGGTAGCCACAAGAGTAGCCCCTGCGCGCCACAAGTAGAGAAAGCCCGTGTGCAGCAACGAAGAACCAATGCAGCCATAATCACAAGTAATGAAACTGAAACTGGGATTAAAAATATTCCAACAAACAAAAGTCCAGGACCAGATGGCTTCACAGGTGAATTCTATCAAACATTTAGAGAAGAGCTAACACTCATCCTTCTCAAACTCTTCCAAAAAATTGCGGAGGAAGGAACACTCCAAAACTCATTCTATGAGGCCACCATCACCCTGATACCAAAATCAGAGAAGATACTACAAAAAAAGAAAATTACAGACCAATATCACTGATGAATATAGATGCAAAAATCCTCAACAAAATACTAGCAAACAGAATCCAACAACACATTAAAAGGATCATACACCACTATCAAGTGGGATTTATCCCAGGGATGCAAGGATTCTTCAATATACGCAAATCAATCAATGTGATACACCATATTAACAAATTGAAGAATAAAAACCATATGATCATCTCAATAGATGCAAAAAAAGCTTTTGAAAGAATTCAACACCCATTTATGATAAAAACTCTCCAGCAAGTGGGCATAGAGGGAACCTGCTTCAACATAATAAAGGCCATATACGACAAACCCATAGCAAACGTCATTCTCAATGGTGAAAAACTGAAAGCATTTCCACTAAGATCGGGCATAAGACAATGATGTCCATTCTAGCCACTCTTATTCAACATAGTTTTGGAAGTCCTAGCCACGGCAATCAGAGAAGAAAAAGCAATAAGAGGAATACAAATTGGAAAAGAAGAAGTAAAACTGTCACTGCTTGCCGATGACATAATACAATACATAGAGAATCCTAAAGATGCCACCAGAAAACTACTAGAACTAATCAATGAATTTGGTAAGGTTGCAGAATACAAAATTAATGCACAGAAGTCTCTGGCATTCCTATACACCAACAACAAAAAATCAGAAAGAGAAATTAAGGGAACACTCCCATTTACCATTGCAACAAAAAGAATAAAATACCTAGGAATAAACCTATCTAAGGAGGCAGAAGACTTGTACTCAGAAAACTATAAAACACTGATGAAAGAAATCAAAGATGACATAAATAGATGGAGAAATACATCATGCTCTTGGATTGGAAGAATTAATATTGTGAAAATGGCTATACTACCCAAAGCAATCTACAGATTCAATGCAATCCCTATCAAACTACCAATGGCATTCTTCACAGAATTAGAACAAAAAGTTTTACAGTTTGTATGGAAACACAAAAGACCCCAAATAGCCAAAGCAATCTTGAGAAAGAAAAACGGAGTTGGAGGAATCAGGCTCCCTGACTTCAAACTATACCACAAAGCTACAGTAAACAAGACAGAATGGTACTGGCACAAAAACAGAAATATAGATCAATGGTACAGGATAGAATGCCCAGTGATAAACCCACACACGTATGGGCACCTAATTTATGACAAAGGAGGCAAAAACATAAAATGGAGAAAAGACAGACTCTTCAATAGGTGGTGCTGGGAAAACTGGACAGCTACATGTAAAAGAATGAATTTAGAACACTACCTAGCACCATACACAAAAGTAAACTCCAAATGGATTGAAGACTTAAATGTAAGACCAGACACTATAAAACTCTTAGAGGAAAACATAGGAAAAACACTCTTTGACATAAACCACAGCAAGATCTTTTATGACCCACCTCCTAGAGTAACGGAAATAAAACCAAAAATAAACAAATGGGACTTAATTAAACTTAAAAGCTTTTGCACAGCAAAGGAAACCATAAACAGGACAAAAGGACAACCCTCAGAATGGGAGAAAATATTTGCAAATGAAACAACAGACAAAGGATTAATCTCTAAAATATACAAACACCTCATGAGGCTCAATATCAAAAAAAACAATGCAGTTAAAAAGTGGGTGGAAGATCTAAATAGACATTTCACCTAGGAAGACATACATATGGACAAGAGGCACATGAAAAGATGCTCAACATTACTAATTATTAGAGAAATGCAAATCAAAACTACAATGAGATATCACCTCACACCATTCAGAATGGCCATTATCAAAAAATCTAGAAACAATAAATGCTGGAAAGGGTGTGGTAAAAAGGGAACCCTCTTGCACTGTTGGTGGGAATGTAAATTGATACAACCACTATGGAAAACAGTATGGAGGTTCCTTAAAAAACTAAAAATAGAAATACCATATGACCCAGCAATCCCACTACTGGGCATATACCCTGAGAAGATCATAATTCAAAAAGACACATGTACCACAATGTTCATTGCAGCTATTTACAATAGCCAGGCCATGGAACCAACCTAAATGCCCATCAACAGATGAATGGATAAAGAAGACATGGCACATATACACAATGGAATATTACTCAGCCATGAAAAGAAACGAAATTGAGTTATTTGTAGTGAGGTGGATGGACCTAGAGTCTGTCATACAGAGTGAAGTAAGTCAGAAAGAGAAAAACATATACTGTATGCTAACACATATATATGGAATCTAAAAAATAAAATGGTACTGATGAACCTAGTTGCAGGGCAGAAATAAAGAGGTAGACATAGATAATGGACTTGAGGACATGGGGCGGGAGGGCGAAGCTGGGGTGATGTGAGAGTAGCATCGACATATATACACTACCGCATTTAAAACAGTTGGGTGCTGGGAAGCAGCAGCATAGAACAGGGAGATCAGCTCAGTGCTTTGCAATGACCTAGAGGGGTGGGATAGGGAGGATGGGAGGGAGGCTCAAGAGGCAGGGGACATGGAGACATGTGTATGCATATGGCTGATTCGCTTTGTTGTGCAACAGACACTAACAGTATCGTGAAGCAATTATACTCCAATAAAGATTAAGAAAAAAAAGATTTCTTTTAAATATATAAATATCTCAATCCTGGAAATTAATCCGTACAAATAATTCAAGAGAAGAAGATTCTACGTTTAAAGATAGTCATTACAGGACTTCCCTAGTGGTGCAGTAGTTAAGAATCCACCTGCCAATGCAGGGGTCATGGGTTCGAGCCCTGGTCCAGGAAGATCCCACATGCTGCAGAGCAACTAAGCCCGTGCACCACAACTACTGAGCCTGCACTCTAGTGCCCGTGAGCCACAACTACTGAGCCATGTTCTACATCTACTGAAGCCTGTGTGCCTAAAGCCCATGCTCTGCAACAAGAGAAGCCACCGTAACGAGAAGCCAAGCGCACCACAACAGTAGAGTTGTGGTAGCCACAAGAGTAGCCCCTGCGCGCCACAAGTAGAGAAAGCCCGTGTGCAGCAACGAAGAACCAATGCAGCCACAAATAAATAAATTAATTAATTAATTTAAAAAAATAGTCATTACAACACTACTAAGACACCAGAAGTAATCTAACTATACTATTACAAGCACATTTATTGCAGTTGTTTTCAGTATTTGGTACTATAATGCTTCAATGAACATATTCAGGCATATAATCCATTATAATTTGTTTACATAAAGAAAGCCCTAATGGAATAAGTGATATTATTTAAATTATTATTATAAAATTATGAAACAACATGGAGAAATGCTTAAATAAAAAAAGGAATTTCAGATATACTATAACTTTTGTATTCATAAATATTAATAAATGTAGAAAAATATTGGTAGGGCAAAGTTTTTGTTGCATTAGGTTAAGAAGGTAATAGATTACAAATGACATTTTATGCAAAGTCTTCTTATTGTCTTTACATTAAAAAAAAGAAAAATATAATAACCTAATACATCTTCAAGCACTTATTCAAGTGATATATTCCCTCTGCTTCAAAAATCACTTCCCAAGATACCCAGATGGTTTGGTTCTTCACTTAACTCAGGAGTCTGCTTAAGAGAACAACTGATCAGATCACCCTATTTCAAACAGAACCTTGTCACTCTCCCCACAACCTCTCCTAACACATAGAGCAAGTTAGTTAATTAGTTAGTTGGCTAGTTTGATTATTGTCTGTCTTTCTCACTAGCATACATGCACCATGAAGGCAGGAACTTTGTTTTTTGTTATTGTCTCCCTAGTACCTAGAATAGTAACTGACACACACATAGTAGCTCCTCAATAAATATTTAACGAATGAGCAGACATGTGAACAATATTACAATAGCAAAATTGAGACCATCAGCTTCAGAAGAGGGTTGCCCCACTTCAAGATGAACTAGAACATGTATAAACAGGTGAAATTTTCTGGAAGAAACTCTCTTTAGCATTTACAAGGAGAGTCTACCTAAAATGAAGAGGACTATTAGCAATCCCATTTGTGCAGGGAAGCACTTTGTACTGGTTCCAACTGAGGGCTCTCCCTACAGTATTAAATCAAAATTAGATTCTTCACAGCATTCCTCCCATTTTGCAAGTGAGAAAAGGGAAGCTCCAAGAAATTACATATAACCAATGTCAGTGGAAGAGCTGAAATTCAAATCTAGGCCTAACTTCAAAGCCTAACTTGGATGTCACACCCCTAGCTTAAATGCATTCTGACCTTGACCTCTCTGTGGGAACTGAGAGTATTAGCTGAGCCCAAATATCATAACCCAATAACTTTGTAAATATGAGAGCTCTCTAACTGTGCCCCACCAAAATAGCGTGTAAGCAAAACATTCACTGTGCATTCGAAAGCAGCCCATCCAAGAAACATTATTTCTAGAAATACGCTTTGACAGTAGCAGCCAGACCCAAAACACGCAATAGGAGTAGCCAGGTTTGGGACCCAAATCGTGTAGCTGCAGTGGTCTGTTATCTGCGGTCACTTTTTGACATGCCTTACCTTGTTCAACTATGCTTTCTTTGAAAAGCAGACAATTTAATAGACTTCTGAGGTCTCTATATCTAAGAATGTAAACTAATAATTTTATAAGCTGTCCTGTATTCTTTTCTACCCCTGACACACAGAAGAGCTCACTTTGCTTTTTCACTTTATCGAAGAATGTCTAGAGTCTGATCAAGTACAAAACTGAAAGCAGGCATGGGGGTTCCCTGGTGGCACAGTGGATAAGAATCTGCCTGCCAGTGCAGGGTACACAGGTTCAATCCCTGGCCCAGGAAGATCCCACATGCTGTGGAGCAACTGAGCCCCTGTGCCACAACTATGGAGCCTGCACTCTAGAGCCCATGAGCCACAACTACTGAGCCCGTGTGCCACAACTACTGAAGCCCGTGTGCCTAGAGCCCGTGTTCCGCAGCAAGAGTAGCCCCCGCTCACCGCAATTAGAGAAAGCCCGTGCGCAGTAACGAAGACCCAACGCAGCCATACATACATACATAAATAAGTAAATAAATAAATAAACTGAAAGCAGGCAGTCCTCCTATTTAAGAAAAACAAACCAACACCCACAACCATCTTTCTTGCTTTTGTGTGGCACACAAACTATAATGTGCATCCATCACCTGGAGAGTTTGTCAGTATGCTGACTGCTGGGCCCCAGCCCACCCAGAGTTTCTGATTCAGTAGGTTTGGGATGGGGCTCGAAAATTTGCATTCTTGACAAGTCCCCAAGGTGAAGCTGATGCTTCATAAAGCAAATGGCGTAAAACTGTGCTTGCCTATAAGTAGGCGTTACTTGAGAAAATTATAAGACATTCCGACTGACCTAGGAATGACACTCATCTAGGCATTTACAGGGTATCTGGTCTCAAGAATGAGACAGCGGAGAAGTAACAGCCTCCGTTTCAACTCAGGTGAGTCTCAGGAGAGGAATCAAAAGCAATCAGCCAAACTTGCTGTGATACCCCTGCATTTAGTAATCCAATAAACTGAGGAAGTTACAGCACTAACTTTCCTGGAGGCTCTCTCTGGGGCCAATTACCTCTGGAGGATGGATGAGAAACACTAACAATTAAAAGTGCCTTAGAGGGAAGAAGGGTGTTTATACTCTGGTGAGGCTCTTAGCCACAGGGGAAATTAGGGAGCACCTGCATGGCCTGGATAATGAACAATGAAAAGGAAAGACATAGGCACTGAGGATGCTAAGGCCCAATGTGCTTAGAAACTTGAACCTTAAAGAGGAATTCCCTGAACTGAAACAAAAATGCAGACGAATTTAATTTCCCAGGAGGCTCAGTAGTTAAGCTGTCATTACAGAAACTTTGTGTGTGACTATGTGACTTGGGGCAAGGCAGGATGCCTTGGACTAATTAATGGACTAACCATATGGCAGGGGACCCATTTGCAGAAAACAAAGGATGAAAACAAAAATACAACCCAAGAGGAGCTTCTGATTAGTAAATGGCCTTTTCTGTTACTTGTCTCAATAAGTATGTTTTAGGTGTGGCTTCATATTTTCATGTAAAGTCATAAATGACCAAATCAGCCTTGTCTGGTTAGAAGGGGTCCAAGTCAAAAACAGTAAGAACTAGCTACCTTCATGGCACTTTCTGATCATCCTATGAATAGGGTATTTTTCTTTTGTATCTAACTTACGTCTCTTCTTGAAATATGTCTGCATCCTGTTATTCTGCTCTCAGGCAACTTCCACATCATAACCATCTGTGAGCAGTATTCACTTGATGACTGTTCTACTCAAAAAACCCTCAGACTTCTAAGGCTACCAGTGCAATATAAACTGACCATGACTTAGATTAAATCTCAGTGAAAAATGCTGCTTAACCAAAGTGCAAAATCTAAAACTGAAAGACCTAATGATTTGTGAAAAGCATTGAACAAGCTTCAGTGAGCAAGCACATTACTACAAAGCACTTTGACAATGGATTTTATCCGTGCTACTCTATTCAGGTCTGTCTTCAAATAAAGTGTACCGTGTTGGTGCCAAGAAAGTAAAGAGACAGCAACAGCAGAAGAGGGATTGAGTCTCTGTCAAGGGGCAGTTATGATGGCGCAGAACAAAACATGGAACTTGCTGAAATGAGACCTGAATTTAAATTCCAATTCTTTGATTTTCTAGTTGCATGACTTTAAAAAAATCACTTTACCTCCCTGATGCTCAGTGTTTCCATCTATAACTTGGTAAAATGTGGGATAAAATTATTCTCTCAAAGTTGTCGTGGGGATTAAATGAATAATAGTTAGGAATATACAAAATAACCTGCCTGATATTTAGGACCTGACCTCCAGGAGAATGGCACAACACACAGGTTTATCTTCACGCCTTCTTGAAAAATCACCACAATAGTTAAAGAATTATTTAAAACAGAAAGACTCATAGGACAAAAGAGAAAAGGAAAGGACATGCCACAGATGAGATATCAATAAAATTCTCCAAAATTTAAAGTAGGTATTAGAGTGGCATGTAGCTTGGCAGAAAGAAAAAACAAGCTGAAACCTAAATCTCTGAAGAGGGGAGGTGCCAATAAAACTCAAGCCAGCCTGAGCTCCAAAACATCAAAGGGGCTCAGGAACTGAATGCATAAAATAGTCTTCAAGGCTGAAAACAGGATTGGTTGAAAGTCTGAAGAGCTGTCAGAAAATCAGATCTCTCATCTTACCATAAGATGCAGTGATTATTTCTATAAATTTCAAACCAGAGGGTCTCATTGATCAGGGATACTGGACATCATAAGAAAAGAAGTCAAGCTTTCTACTAAAAATTGAGAATTAAATAAAAGTTGGCATGCTGAATGGTGAAAACCCCATCACCCAATCTCTTTTACTAACTTTTGTAATGTCAACAAAGGAGAATATCTCTTTGGTAAAATTTATTCAAGATGAAAGACCTAAAATATTAATAGTCAGGGGTCCCGCAGCAAAATGGCCAGAGCACCCTACCTGAGTACCATATAGTTGAGTCCACCAGTCAACACGTTCTGCCTTACCCACAGAGCTTCCAGTTAGCATGTTAGTGTCTCAATTATTCTTAAATAAAAAATGGGCAACCAAAGGTCAGCAGCATTTGGCAAAGACCATTGTAACAAGATATAAGGCATCAGGATGTAACAGACGTCAAAGTTCAAAGCGGGCTGCAAGACATCGCTCAAAGTAGATAGCCACGGACTATTTGCACAAATCTTGAACTCCTCACTCACACCTAGGATATAAAGCAGGTAAAGAGAAGGGGAAATTGAGAGAGGGATTTCTTTGGAGAAAACTGTGCTATGTGTGCTCCACCACCACCACCAAGAAGCGTGCAGTATGGTTCCGGCTAACCTCAAGTCAAGAGAGGGAATTCCATGGGATCACTCAGAGATCTGGGTATGTGTCCCCTGCCATGAGCGGGATACAGTTCATGGTACTTGATTCATCCCAGGTGAGCATCTGGCTGAAGGGGCCTATGGCAGCTGAATAGAGTGATGCGCCTGAAATTAACTGCAGTCCCCGCTGACTGCAAGAGAAATATGCAAGTTTCCCATGGTCCATGTTTGAAACTATGAGTGAGAGAGTTAATCTGGAACCATTATAATCATTTCTAAGTGATCACCTCGAGGGAACAATGAAAATCCTGCAGAAAAGAGCCTCTGTGGAACGGATCCTCAATGATCCATGTACTAAGGGGAGAACGGCCAGCCAAGACATGTAAAGGGCCACCAAGAATTTGTAATTGGATCCGGACTGAATCCACAAAAACATCCAAGTAAAAAAGGAAAGTCAGAGTTAAATATCTGCCAGGCCCAGAGAGCACAAAGCAAATTAGACAAGTTAGAACCTTCCTGCCCTCCAGTCTCACCTCTTCCACCCCTGTTTCAACCCTGGCAGGGCCAGCTATCAAGATTAGCAATGGGTATGAGAGTGGAAGCAAGAAAGGACCAATGAAAGGCCACAACCCCCTTCCCTGGCCTCCTGCAGCTTAAAGGCCCCACCAGGGGAGAGAGTAGCTGTCACTTTAAAGCTGGAAAGCTTTAGCTCTTACACAGACTGAATTACCTAAGGACTTAGATTTGTGTTTTGTGTCTTAAATTGACTTTCTACTTAGAAGGGTTTATTAAGAACAATAAAAAAAGACATGGGGCTGCCCAAATCTTTATTTAGAAGAAAACTTTTCCCACTGAGTTAATTCTAAAAGGACAGGTACAGAAAAAATAAAGAAGTTTTCTGATTCCATGCATGAATCATATTTGTTCAAAAGAAACATGAAGAGAAGTCAGAAAAAAATCAAGGAAATTCAGAAAACAGAAGGAAAAAAAGCTTGCAAAAGGGGAAAAACAGGTCACATAGAAAGGATCAGGAACAAGAACAAAATTTTAAGAAAAAACTTCTCAACCATGGAAGCTGGAAGACAGTGAAGCAATGTCTTCAGAATGATGAAGGGAAATAGTTTCCACCTAGAATTCTATGTCAGGGCAACTTAAGGTAGACAAAATATTCTCAAATATTCAAGGTTTCAAAACTTTTACCTCCTATTCATTCTTTCTCAGAAGCTACTGGAGGTGTGCTCCACCAAAATAAAGGCAATAACATGTATTGAAAGATAGAGGGAAATAGTAAAAATAATTCCCAAGATAGCGGCCCAGAATAATGGCTTCTCAGCAGGCCTGAGGAGAAACCGTTTTAGGCAGGAGCAGAAGGGTCAAAGCCTCCTGGACAGATGTGTCTCCAAGAAGAGACATCTTCATGGAACTGACATATTACCAGATGTGGCTGGCCCTTTTGAGAAGGCTTTCACAGCTCTGTCAGATAAATTAGTGATAAGTACAATGAAAATTAAGCTAATGAAAAAGGGATCCAAATATTAACTTCAGGAAGAAACAAATGTATATGAAAAGGACACCATGATAATGGTAATCATCATCATTACCAGCCTCCATGTGCCAGGCACTGCTGTAAACGCTATACTGATACTGTCTCTTAAAATCTTAATAATGACCCTAGAAGGTAAGCATTATTATTAGGTCCATTTTACTCATGAGGAAAGTGAGGTACAAAGAGGTTAAATGACTTGAACAACATCACATAGCTGATAAATACCACAGCGCAGATTTGAACCCCAAAATCCATGCTCTACTATATCAGTTTGTTACATGGCTCAGCTGTGCGCAATATTTATGTGACTGTCAACATATACACACTGAATACTGATCTGACCTATAGTTATGACCTAATTATAACTGAGAGAATGGGGGAGGAATTATGTTGGGGGTAGGTGGGGTAGCAATAAAATTTCTAAATCCTCATCTCTCCTGGTAGAAAGTTAATACATAATGGTTAAAACTGGGGGAAAAAAATCAGTATATAGTAATATATTATTTAAAACATACAAATGAATAATAGAGGAAGCTAAAAGATTTACAGAGGAGAACTGGATTGGGCAGTGGAAAAAGGAAACGCAAGGGACTGTTCTTTTTAATATTACTCTTGAAGTAATATTTGCATTTTTAAACTATGCATTTGTACTTCTTTGATTAAAAAAGTCAACTTAAACAAAATTCATCAACGTTGGAGAAAGGTAGGGAGGGATGGCATTTGGTACTGAAATGGGCACTTGGATGGTAGAGGCAAGAACCAGGACCAACAGAGCAGATCAGGGAAAAGCTCTGCTGGCCTTCTTGTAGCCACCCTGGGCCATACCTTCTTCACCAAACACCTCTCCACAGTGAGCACAGAAGAAGTGCCCTGGGTGCCAGGTTTGGTTCATGGCCGTCAACACTTTCTGGAAAAGAAACACACCGGACAGATTAAAATGCTACAGAGCTGTAAAACATGACCCCAGCTCTAAGTGAGGAGTAAAAGCTACATGAAAGCAGGGGGAAGGGCAATTTACTTACATCCAGGATGGGAGCAGCACAGTAAGCACAGCGTGGAGAAAAAAGGTTGTGGTAGTCCTTGGGGCAGTAGGCCAAGCCACTCCGCTCAAAGAAGGGACTGGAGCCAATCTCCTTTTTGCAGTGAGCACAGACGAAGTGCTCCGGATGCCATGCTTGCCCTAGAGCATGGATCACCTGGAGAACAAAACAAAGCCTGGCAAGTGGGGGCCCAGTTGGGGGCTCTAGGGTCCATAGGGGGTACGACTCTGGAGGGCGCTCTTCCAACAGTATTCCATGTAAACGACTCCCCCTGGAGTTACACAACACTGAGGCCTAGACCTAGGTTCTACCCATGTGGTCTCTTGTCTGTACTTTATGGATAGTAAAACAGTGCCCAACTTTCCTGAGTGATCACACTGAGAAAAGCCTATAAATGATCATTTCCACTATACTGCCCCAGAGGATGGGAGAAACAAAATAGAGCATAGTAGTGATGGACAAGAGATAACTAACTATATCTTGGCATGGAAGGGATCCCTGGAAGAGGAGAAGGCCAATGACAGTTTTTATTCCTCTGATCTGAACACCTCATCTCACACCCCATGCAAAATCAGGTCTCAAAGCCCTTTATTATGGTTTTGGTGAAGGATGATGCCCGAGCAGGAGTCTGTGGCCATGATATGGAACCGAGTGCAGCTAAAAATCGAAATCAATTGATTTACACCCAGAATGTTTGAACAGAGGGAGCAGTGAGAAAGTTCCTCTGGGTGAAGGCCGTACAAGAAAATGGTTAAGAGCTCAAACTCGGGAACCAGACTCTCCTGGGTTTGGATCTTACCTCTACCTCCTACTAGACCCTGGACATGTCAGTTAATGACCCTGAGTCCTCGGGTTCCTCATCTTTATAAAGGGCTTGTGACCACTGAAGGGCTAATGTGACCATTAAATAAAGGAATACTTGTAAAGTGCTTTGTTCAGTGCCTGGAGCACTGTAAGGGATCAGTAACTATTACTAAACGGTCTTACAATATAAGGAGAAAGAGCAATCCTTAGTGGGATGGAGACAGACATACACACAGACATAGACGGCTGTAGGATCAACGTCTTGGCCTATCCCACCTTTCCAGCAATCGGTTTCCAGCAGGAAACACAATGGCCCTTGGGCACTGTCGCAATTCCAAGGTTCTGCAGTTCCTGCTCCAAACCCCCCAGCATTGAGTCCAGGGAGGCCTTGTGATCCTGTTTGTCTGGTAAGTGTTTCTTGCTTGTATCTGCTTTCACTGTAACCTGCATCAAGAAGAGAACCATAAAGAGAATCATCCTCACTGGCATCTTCTGCATGATCCCTTAGTCTTTCGCTAACCTTCCTCCAAGGCACTGGGAGAATCTAACATTGTAACACCAATAAAAAGGCTTTCATTTCCTTTTCATTCTAAGTTCCTCAGGGCAAATGAAATCTGACTAATCTTCCTCTGTTTGCAAATCTTTTCTGGCAATAGGAAATTGAATATATGAAGATGATACTTTATCTCTTACGATGACTACAGTTCAACAATTAACCTTATCTTCTTTTTATTCATTTATTTTGCAATATTTATTGGGCACCTGGTTTGTGCCAGTCACTGCTCTAGGCTCTTGGTATAGAACAATGTACAAGAACAACCAAGTGTCTGCCATCATGCAGTTTACATTCTCTGGGTAATAGACAATAAGCAATTAAAGAAATAAATATATGATGTATATCTCAGGTGGAGATAAGATATAAGTTATATATTGAGACAAATGACAGAGGGTGGAATGGAGAGGAAAAACTGATTTAGATGAGGGTGATCAGAGAAGGCTCTCTAAGGAGGTGATATCTGAGCAGATATTTGAGTGATGCACTGACATCTAGAAATATTGATATTTGTGGGAAAAGCATTCCAGAGGGAAGGAAGGCCCAGAGGAAGGAGACAGTCTGATACATAAAAAGAAAAGTAAAAAAGGTCAGTAGGGCTAGAGCAGAGGGAGTGAGTCAGGAAAGAATGATGGAAAAAGAGGCAAAGATCACATAGGGCCTCAGGATAAAAGCTGCAGTTTTATTCCAAGGGTGATGGAACCATTTTGTTTCAAGCATGAGAGTGAAAGAATCTGATTTACAAGATCCTTGTGGTAGCCGAGTGAGGAATTAGGTGTGGGCAAGCCACAGTGGAATTAGAGGCATTAGTTAGGCAGGAGACCATTATAACAGCTCAAACCAGAAATGACTTGGACCAGTGTCAGTGGAGAAGGCGGTGAGAAGTTGTCAGATAAGACTTGCTGATGAATTGGATTTATTAAAGCAAAACTCCAAAACAGTTATTATAAAACGTTCAAAGGAAAAACCTCAAATTATAAAACAACAAATTACAAATTGCCCAACTTATCCTTCGTCAACTCTTGTCCTGAGATTCCATCTCTCTCAGCTCCTTTCCAACTGGGCTACTGCAACCATCTAATACTTCCTGATGGAAAAACCTCAAATTATAAAACAACAAATTACAAATTGCCCAACTTATCCTTCGTCAACTCTTGTCCTGAGATTCCATCTCTCTCAGCTCCTTTCCAACTGGGCTACTGCAACCATCTAATACTTCCTGATCAGAGAACTACAATGATTCTCCATTGCTCCAGCATGGAAATTTTTTTTTTTTTTTTGCGGTACGCGGGCCTCTCACTGTTGTGG
>NW_006783088.1:751827-759302 GCF_000442215.2 Lipotes vexillifer | reverse complement strand
GAGCCTGCGCGTCCGGAGCCTGTGCTCAGCAACAGGAGAGGCCACAACAGTGAGAGGCCTGCATACCGCAAAAAAAAAAAAAAAAATTGATACAAATGAACTTATATACAAAACAGAAATGGACCCACAGACATAAAAAACAAACTTATGGTTACCAAAGGGGTAAAGGGGTGGCGGGGGTTAAATTAGGAGTTTGGGATTAACATATACACACTACTATATATAAAACAGATAAACAACAAGGACCTGCTGGATAGCACAGGGAACTATACTCAATATTTTGTAATAACCTATAAGGGAAAAGAATCAGTTATACACACACACACACACAAACACACACACACACACAACTGAATCACTTTGCTGCACCCCTGAAACTAATACAACATATTGTAAATCAAGTATACTTCAGTTTAAAAAAAATACATAGTATAAATTTGAGTTAATCCATTGAATTAAATTTAGTATGGCAAAATGAATAATGACTTAGGAGAGTTTATCAAGGGGGAATGCAGAGCTGAGTTCACAGAGATAAGACCCTGAAGGCTGTATCGCAGGGACTGTGCTCACCTGGGTCTGCATTTCACACAGGTGGGCCATCAGCTCCTCCAACTGCATAGCTGCTGAGGTTTTAGGAGGTGGTGGTGATTCCTTTGGCTCCTGGACCTCACTATAGGGAGAAAACAAAAAAATCATACCAACACATCAAACTCAAATAAATGTTAGGCCATGCATAAAATACCAGAAAACGCAGTTTTAACTATTAACGCCTTAGATATGACTAAAACTAGAGACAGAGACTATTTTTCAAAAATAGGTACTAAACATCTGAACAAGGTCTCCCTGCCTTTGTCTCCATGTCTCCCTCTGGTCGTCTCAAAAACTGACTATTGTTCTCAAGTGCATGAAGAAAAGTGCCGGACCTATAGCTGGGTGGCCATTCTCCCCCAACAACCAGGAAAAAAGCAGCCTCTGAAAAGAGTTTGAAGACCACGGTCCAATGTGTATTTTTTATTTTAACAGCATTCTTTTTAAAATTATAGGGCTTCGCTGGTGGTGTAGTGGTTGAGAGTCCGCCTGCCGATGCAGGGGACATGGGTTCGTGTCCCGGTCCAGGAAGATCCCACATGCCACGGAGCGGCTGGGCCCGTGAGCCGTGGCCGCTGAGCCTGCGTGTCCGGAGCCTGTGCTCCGCAGCAGGAGAGGCCACAACAGTGAGAGGCCCGTGTACTGCAAAAAATAATAATAATAATAAAATAAAATGATAAAGTATTATATCTTCTTTCAGTTACTGTCAAGTGAAAGACAAAAAATAATATATATTTATATGTTTAATATATATTTATGTAACATATAATAACATTTATATAATATATAAAATACATAAAAATAAATAAATACAGAGAAGACATTGGTCTATGGGCCCCAGAAACAGTAAACAGATTTTTATTCAAATACCTGCATAATCATTAGTAAAATGAACCACATGTGAGGACACAAAATAGAGTCTAATAAATTCTAAGAAGTAAATCCTACAGACCATATTCTATCTACTTAGGTAAAAATAAAGTAATTCTAAGTAATCCTTGGGAGAAAGAAAAAATTAACAATTTTCAAACTATTTAGAAATAGCTATAAAATCACACATGCTCTTCAGAGTTGAAAGCAAAATGTTATTGAAAGGAAAAATATAAACAGACTTAGGTGCAATATTGAAAAATAAAAAAGACCAGAAGCAAATGAAACATCCAACTCAAGACTCTCAAAAAATAAAAAATAAAATAATAATTAAACAGAAGGAATAAAAGCATAAATCAATTAAACAGAAAACAAGCCAAAAAAACTAACAGCTTTTTGGGAGCGTTGTATAAATTACCAAGTACATAATAAAATATGGAAAAAATCACCCAATAGCTTCAATGAATATCTCAGAAACTTGGTACTAAAACCAAAGACAGAATGGTGTACGTGTGTGTGTGTGTGTGGTAGTGTGCACACCAGTCATCCAAGAATGGTTCAACATTACAAAAAGGATTATTATAATTCACTATACTAACAGAAAAAGAGAACATCTTTATAAACGTATTGAGAAGTACTGAAAAGCAATTGAAAACAAATTTAACCACCATTCCTGTTGTTGAAGATCGAGAAGAAGAAAAATTCCATAACCTGACAAAATATGTCTATAAAAATCTATAACAAGCCTCATATTTAATAGTCAAATACTAAACACATTTCTAATTAAGGGAAGAGGAGGACAAGGCTCCTACTGTCATTGCTAGTCTCCAATATTATTCCAGAATGCATTAGCAAATGCATTTAAAAGTAAAACTAAGAGTTTTATATATTCTAAAGAAAATCGTAAAGCACTCTCACTCTTTTTAAATATATAATAGTATTCCTAGAAAATGAGAGATAAATGATATAACAACTATAATAATGAATTTTTAAGAATCAGGATGGCTACAAGATACAAGAATAAAATGAAATAATTAGTGTCTTTCCTATAGACCAGGGGTAACTGATTTGAAAATCCAATGAGGAGAAAAATGTGTTCACAATACCAAGAAAAAAATATATTAAGTATTAAAGAATAAATCTAACAAGAAATGTATACGATTTCTATGAAGAAAAATCACTAAAAAGAAGACCTACCTAAATAAAGATGCATAATATGATGTCAGTTTCTCCCAATTAAACTATAAATTCAATGTAATCCATACAAAAATTATAATCAAATTATTCAAGTTCATAGGCTGATGCTAAAATTCAATACAAGCGAGAACACTCAAGGCAATTCTGAAGGAAAAAAACAAAAAAACAGGGATAACCTGTCCCAGTAGATGCGGTATCCTATAGCGTGATAATAATTTAATTTGTGTGATGTTGGTAAAGAAACAGACAAGTAGATCAAAAGTAGGGTAGACTAGAAAACCCAGAAACAGACTCTGGTACCTATGAGCACTTTGCTCATATGGTAAACATGGCATTTAAAATAATCAGAAACAGACTATTAGAATCAAGGTACATGATAACCTATTTGGAACACAATAAATTTAGATCCCTAACGCACTGTACACACAAATGTGTTTTTAATGAATTCAAGATATAAATGTTTAAACAAAAATACTAGAAGAAAATGGAGGATTTTTTAATAATTTGGAGTGATAAAGACTTTTCTAAGAAAGGCATAAAACTGAAGTGATGTTAAAAAAGAAAACATGGGCTTCCCTGGTGGCGTAGTGGTTGAGTGTCCGCCTGCCGATGCAGGGGAAACGGGTTCGTGCCCCCGTCCGGGAAGATCCCACATGCCGCAGAGCGGCTGGGCCCGTGAGCCATGGGCCGCTGAGCCTGCGCGTCCGGAGCCTGTGCTCCACAACGGGAGAGGCCACAACAGTGAGAGGCCCGCGTACCGCAAAAAAAAAAAAGAAAACATATCGCTAATGATAGTATTAAAAAATTTAACATGAATAAATATTTAAAACATAAACAATATTCAAATATTTAAAAGTTGATTAATCAATAGTAAAAATATAACCCAAGAGAAACCTGAGCTAAGGATTTTTTAAAAAGTAAGTTTCAGAAAAAGAAATTTGAATGTTTACTACATAAAAATATACTCAATCTCAATCTTTAATATGGAAATTAAATGGTGAGATACCATTTTTTTCCTGTGAATCAAAGTTTTGAAAGATTGACAATATACAGTGTTGGCAAAAGTCAGGGTTATATCTACACATATACATTTACATATATTATAGGTAGCTACATAAATTATAAAACCCTTTGCAAGGCAGCATCTATCAATATTTCAAATGCATATACCCTTGGATGCAGCAATTTCACTTCTAAGACTCTATCCTACAGAAAAATTGGACATATCTATAAAGATATACGTATAAGAACATTCCTTAAAACACAAAAACAGAATAGTTTTTATGAGCAAAATGAAACTAAACTAAATGAAAATATAGTCAAATAAATTATGGTCCACCCATGCTACAGAATAACCCTGCAGGTGCTAAAAAGAATGCCGACATAGAATTTTATGAACTAAGGGAGACTTCTAATTTATATTGTTAACTTAAAAAAGCAAGGCCCAGAACAGTATGAAAAATATCCTTCCATTTATGTAATTTTAAAAGCACAGATACATAAGTATGAATATGCATACACAAAGGTCTGTAAGAAGACATACCTACCGGCACAGTTACCTAAGGAGCTGGTAATTAGGTGGTGGGAGGAAAGACTCTACTGGAGGTGGTCTCAAATCTTACCCTGTATATCTCGCATTTCTCTGACTATTTTTTTTTTTGGTGGTGCCAGCGTGGTTTGCGGGATCTTAGTTCCCCAACCAGGGATTGAACCCAGGCCCAGCAGTGAAAGTGCGGAGTCCTAATCACTGGACCGCCAGGGAAGTCCCTTCTTTGACTTTTTTTAAAGACTATTTTTTAGGGCAGTTTTAGGTTTACAGCAATATTAAGCAGAAGGTACCTCTCTGACTTTTTATATACGTGAGTTTATAAAATAATTGTGTACATGAAGTTGTATTTTCAAAACAAAGGTCCTCTATACTAGAAAAGAAACAATGATGAAAACAGGTGAGGCGGTAGGGGTGGCAGATGGGGCATCAGCAGTACAATTTTCACGTATATCTTAGTTATACACACATGCACACATTCATAAATAACGATTCCATAAACAACTTTCCATATACTACATTAATACAGTTACACTGTTGTGAGTCCTACTAAAATTATTTTTAAATATAATTAATATGTTAAATGTAGAACATTTTAAAACTGTAGAGGAATACAAAGAAAAAACTAAACCGCACATAATCTTCCTTTTGAGAGGCAGTTAATTCTCTAGACATGCTGGCTTATATTTTACACTCTTCTGTGATTGTGTATGATTTTAGAAAATTTGAATATTACTGTTTTTTTCATGTTTTAAAGTTAACATTTTTCCATATCCTTATGCACATTCTTATCTTTGCAAACGTAATAGTTAACATTTATTGAGTGTGTATACTACACCAGGCACTCTGTAAAGGGTTTTACACATGTTCTCTTTAAATCCTCATAAAAACCTTAAAGGTAAGTTTTATCACTCCCAGATGAAAAAACTGGGGCCTAATGAAGTTAAAAACTTTGCTCTACCCAACACAGATGGCAAATAACAGAGTTTGGGCCTGCAGACTGTGAAGCTTGTGTTTTCTATCACTAAATTATCTTTTAAAATGATATATAAAGGCTATATAGTTTCCAAATGCATAATGTGCCATAATTTATTAAATCAATCACTTATTGTTAGACACCTAGATTGCTTCTGATGTTCGCTGTTATAATCAATACTGCTACATAAATATTTGATATTTATTTCCATAGAGTACACTCTGAGAAGTGGAATCACTGGGTTATACAGGTAACTGATTCTGGAATAATGTTTGCAATCAACATTAACCAAGAAGCTTAGCTAACAACCCACTAAACTGTGTGTGTGTGACAGATACACACATACACACACACACACACACACACACACACACAAAGCAGTAAATAAAACCAAATATTCTACATCTTTCACTAAATATATTTTCAAAAATGACAACAAAGTCTTACTACTTTACTTATTTTTATGTATTTATCAGCTAGGGAAAAATTAGAAGGAAGATGCTTATCTTCCTCTCTTAAGAAAAAAAAGACTATCTCTTGGGTACAACATGTCCTGCTACTGACTCAGTTTGAGCATTTAACAAGGAAAATTTAGGAGGAAGTGGATCTCTTCCCTTCTTAAAAGACTTGGTCTTTTAGGTACAACATGGCCTCCTGCCCCACATAAGTTTGGGTTGTTGTTTTTTTTTTTTGGAGTAGGGGTGTTTAATCTAAGAACAAAAGTGGTCAGGTGACTGATTACAAGTGACTGATTTAGTTCTTGGAGGCTTCCAACAAAGTACAGAGGAGCTCTCTCTCACAGCTCTTTTCAGGCATAATCCCTTAGTAATTGCTGCCACAGGCATGTGTCTTAGAAATACAAAAGGCAGCAGGACTGGGAACACATTCTTCTGGCCTGTGCCCCAGTGTAGAATAAATGTAGTTTCTTATATGGGTCTGTATAATCCTAAAAACCTGTCCATCTCACAGGTGGGGTATACTTGTGCTTATTCAAAGAACTCTTACTGGTTTCTAACTAGACTCCTAGTGCAGTGTATAAAGAGAAACAGATCATTGCCAAAATACCCTAAGAGTAATTGAGTCAACAATATAAACTTCTAAATAAGAAATGAGAGGGGCTTCCCTGGTGGCGCAGTGCTTGAGAGTCCGCCTGCCGATGCAGGAGACGCGGGTTCGTGCCCCGTTTCGGGAAGATCCCACATGCCGCGGAGCGGCTGGGCCCGTGAGCCATGGCTGCTGAGCCTGCGCGTCCGGAGCCTGTGCTCCGCAAATGGGAGAGGCCACAACAGTGAGAGGCCCGCATAACGCAAGGAAAAAAAAAAAAAAAAAGAAATGAGAGACCTTGAAGAGTTGATGTTTGCCTCACTACAGGAAATGTTTGTGAAAAGAGAGAAACCTCAAATCAGAGCTCCTTTGATTTGTCCCCAGACCTATTGAAGATGATACAGGCGCTTAGCATGCCATCAGCAGCAACTTCATTACTCAGAGGTTTTAATAATACAAATACAAGAGATGCGTTTAAAAAAATCCAGACTTCTCAAGTGAGGGGCTTCATTTTTTTTCCCCATTCATTCCTCTGCAATATTTTTATGAAGTCTCCCTCCCTATTCTTACCAAAATTCTTTCTGTTCATATAAAGACACATTTCTAAATACTATCATATTGTTATATTCATGACTAGTATTTCAAGGTATTGGTACTTTTAAAGTTGAAACTCATGTTTGGTTAATTTAAGCAAGCCAGAGGAAATGGTGGAAACAATGCAGGAATCTTGTTTCTGTGTCTCATGCTCCATCTGTACACGTGAGCCTTGTTGGCTCTGAATTATACCAGCCTCGGGTTTGCATCAGTCCATTACATATTTACTAGGCCACCTGGATTTCATATCACTCTCCCACTCAGATCTACACAATAAGTATCATTCAGTAATGGTTAAGTACATCGATCAAGGTCCACTCAGGAAAATACAAACACTAGGAGTAAGAAGAAGGAATTTAATCCAGAAATTTGATTACACAGGTGATGGGAGAGCTAAGAAGCAAACAGAAAACATTGAGGGAACCCAGAGATTAGCTACAGCTGGAAGCCATGAGGCCAAAGGGACAAAGCAAAGAGGCAAAGTTACCAGAGCCCAGGAGCCCAGGTTAACAGGCATAAACTGGAACCACAGCAGACATGTGTTTCTCCAGCTGAAGCCATAAAAGTAGATATAACTGGGCTTCCCTGGTGGCGCAGTGCTTGAGAGTCCGCCTGCCGATGCAGGAGACGCGGGTTCGTGCCCCGTTTCGGGAAGATCCC
>NW_006783088.1:720598-751510 GCF_000442215.2 Lipotes vexillifer | reverse complement strand
AAAGAAAAAAAAAAAAAAAAAAAAAAAAAAGTAGATATAACTGCTGACAGAGACACTGTGGAGAGAGAGATTGGGGGAGCAAAGGCCCTAAATTTCCCTGCCTTTCACCCTCCAGTCTCTCCACAGTGCCTCCCATTGGTTGAAACCAGTAAAAGCCTACAGACCCTGGAGCCTGGAAAACCCAACCTGCAGGGTTCAGCTCCCCTGGAGTACAGAGCAGAACAAAAGAAGAGGGAGAAAGGGGTCTGATGGGAAATAGATCACAGATTTGTACTACAGAGGAGGGGGTGTCAATAAGTTACCATTGGCATGCCATCAACTGATCACAATGCCATATATACAGGAAAATGGCTGTTGGTTGGGCTAGTTCTCATTGTATACGTTCCTGTGTTTATTAGTATTTCCATTAAAGTCTTGGTTTTCTCAATTTAAAAAAAAATCCATATTAACTGAGAGCCTATTGTGTACCAGGTACTGTTTTGTTGTTGTTGTTGTTTTGCTTTGTTTTCATTTTTTTACAAGGGTGAGAGACAGGAAGGCCTACGAGACACGCCCACCAGGCAGCTTCCTAGAACTGTAATAAGCTGGCATATGTATTAGTAAACTGGCTTCACTCCCATCAAAGTAGAAAGTGACTTAAAGTGGGGAGTTGTAAAAAGACTTCGAAAGATAGCACAGGTCCTTCCCTATTTTTACACCGCGTGTGCACTATTGGTTGCAATTCTGAAACCAAATAATATGTGGTGTAGTACTCTTCACCAAGCATGGACCTTTACTATCTACATTTTAAACCCTTTGTTTCCCAGAATGCTGTCTCACTTTTTTAAAAAAAATTGCAAGCTATAACTGAAGAGAGACAGGAAAAGTGGCCTTTTAATTTTTTTAGACTGTCAATTCTGCTTTGGCCAGAAGAGATCATTTAGTAAGTGGATCTGTTTCAATATGTAACTTTTATTAAAAGGAAATCCCTCCACCACTAAACAAATTTTGAGCAAGTATGGAAAGAAGTATATATTCATTAATCTTCCACGGAAACACACTGTTTTAGTGTAGCCCTGGTCCTATGTCTGATTTTGTCGGCATCCCCTGCTGAAATTTCTTAAGGTGTTTTCTCTTTTGTGAACTGAAGCATGATATCTGAAATGGCTGGGCCAAAACATCTGTGGTGACTTGGATTATTTACACTTTTTCAGGTGGTAAAGGAAATAGCAGAGCCCACCAGCCTGGACAACCCATCTAAAAGCCAGGCTCCTTGAGAAACTGCCAAGTCAGCTGGGCAGAAATCCACCTCGGCTCACAGATCATGGAAAGAGGGGGAGGGTAGTAGGAATTCTAATAATAAACACCTACAAAGCAAATTATGGTCCAAACACAGGTGATAACAATTATCCAATAAACTTAATTTTTTAAATATTTAATTAAAAATACCTGTGGACATGGGGCTCCTGGATTTTGGTAGTATACACGAGCTGCACCTAAGACATATAAGTGAAAAAGAAGAAAGAATGAATTTTCTGTTGGATGCTGGATAAACAACAAGGTCCTACTGTATAGCACAGAGAACTATATTCAATACCCTGTGATACTAACACACCACTGTAAAGCAATTATACTACAATAAAGATGTTAAAAAATATATACTGTGGGGCTTCCCTGGTGGCGCAGTGGTTGAGAGTCTGCCTGCCGATGCAGGGGACACGGGTTCGTGCCCCGGTCCGGGAAGATCCCACATGTCGCAGAGTTGCTAGGCCCATGAGCCATGGCCGCTAGGTTTGCGTGTCCAGAGCCTGTGCTCTGCAACGGGAGAGGCCACAACAGTGAGAGGCCCGCATACCGCAAAAAAAAAAAAAAAAAAAAAAAAAACGTATATATATATATACACACACACACACACTGTGATAAACCATAATGGAAAACAAAAAAGAATACATATATATATGTATAACTGAATCACTTTGCTGTACAGCAGAAATTAACACAACATTGTAAATCAACTATACCTCAATAAAATAATTAAAAACAAAATGTTGGTACTTATCTACACCCAGAGTTAGAAGTTTTTAGCTTCTAAAGGGGACGATAACTAGCCTATCTCTGAAATCTCTTTTCACAAGGCAGAGGAGTACCAGTCATCCCACAGAGAAAGGCCAAATTCTAAGCACAGTAGCTGGCATGTGAACCAATACGGTGTCCCCTTCCCTGCCCTAAAAGCACTGACACAGAGAAGTCATGGTACTCAGAAAAGAACCATAAAACAAACAAAATGAGTCAGAGCAAAGCCCCTTTAACTAGACAGAATGGTGTCTAGGGGAAGACTATAACACAATTAAATTTAACATACCAAAAGAAATAATGAGTGACTCTGAAGGGTAGTTGGCCAGTAGTTTATTTCACGAACAAATATTTATTGAGTGCCTGTCATGTGCCAGGGCTGGGGATGCAGGAGTCAACAAACAAAACAAAACAAAGGAACAGAAATGGTTCCTGAGCCTTACATTATGGTGGTGAGAGACAGATAATAAATTAATATGTAAAAAAATAATAAAAATTAATGAAGGGTAGGAGATAAGAAATGGGGGAGGGATGGCATTTATAAATATGGTTGGGGCAGGACTCACTGAGAAAGGGGCACTTGGACAAGGGCTTATAGGGGGTGAGGGAAGCATGCAGATATCAAGGGTAACATGATCCAGATAGACAGCACCCTGCAGCATCTATGGAACAGATAGGAGGTGAGTGAACCAGTGAGACAGGGGCAAAGAGTATAAGGGACCAAGTCATGCAAGTAGGGTGACCATATAATTCATTATTCAAACTGGGACACCTTTGAGAGTGAAAGAGGGGACTAAAAAATAATTAATATTACATTAATTTTTAAAATATGTATTTATGGACCAACAATTTTATTTTATTATATTGGTGAGCCAATAAACTAATTCTATTCAAAATAAAAATTTCTAGAATATTTTTAAATGACACACAGCTATGAACATGAAAGCAAAAAAATTTTAAACCTTTCATATTGATTATTGAAACATTTAAAAATAGCATAAGTAAATAATTATTCTTGAGATATAGATATATTTATATATACCTTAATTGGCTACTTAGCCATTGTTGCCTTTAACATTGTGATGTGAAAATTTTTCTGAAAAATGTCTTTCTCTTCAATATGATCTTATTTATTTTTATATTTTTTATACAATTGCAATTTCTACAAAGCTTCATTTTAGGGTTAGTATATTTGAAATTGTTGACACTGCTTCTCCATAGCCCATAACAGTTTCAACTGAGAAAATACTCTCTCCAGATGCTGATGAACCTATAAGTTCAGAGCAGATTCTGCTAAATGGAAGATACTCTGAATTCAATTTTTTTTTTTTTTTTTTTTTTTTTGCGGTACGCGGGCCTCTCACTGTTGTGGCCTCTCCCGTTGCGGAGCACAGGCTCCGGATGCGCAGGCTCAGCGGCCATGGCTCACGGGCCCAGCCACTCCGCGGCATGTGGGATCTTCCCGGACTGGTGCATGAACCCGTGTCCCCTTCATCGGCAGGCGGACTCTCAACCACTGTGCCACCAGGGAAGCCCTGAATTCTGTTTTTTATATTAAAATGTGTAATTATTTCAGCTCCAATATTTTCACATGTGCTGTATTTCTGCCTCCATTCGGCCCACCTTTCTTCAATAATATTTTTACAGGACAGAGCTCTTAAATTGTCTCTATTTGTGATGCCTTTTAACACTTCATCAAATGTAGATACTGCAAAATTACAGGCCTTTACAATTTCATCCCATTCTGGTGGGAATATAAATTTATCCAATTAAGATCAGGAGGTCCATCAAAGTCAAGATGTTTCCAAAGCACGATTTTCAAGTTAGGTAATTAAACCGTTTCAACTCTCATCTTTTGATTTGCTGAATTCCTCCCAGGCTTTTGTAGGGAGAAATCTGAGCTTCTTCCTTTTTGTAAGCTTTGTTTCACATAATTGCAACTTGCTAAAAACTTCAAAAGCTGACTTTTCATGCTACATTCATTGAATAATTTGATTAAATATTTCCAACTGATTTTGCACATAATGTGGCCTAAATTTAGGCTGCTTTACAAAGTGGTTTTTCAAAGGCTCAGGCTCACAGGCAATGAAGAGAGAAAATACATACAGCCATGCTAATATATTTTTACATTCAACAGGAGCTTCTGTCAGAAAAGTTTTGTAGATGAGCTATATATATACTCTGATTGTGTACAAACATACATACATATATAATTTGTAAATTTTAACAACTGCAGTTTCTATTTTGATTGGTGGAATACTAAAGCTTATTTGGATGCAGTCATGAATTTTGTGCATATCACAACCAATTCCAAGTACATATCTGCTCTGTAGGCTTTTAAGTATGTAAGAACATTGATTTTACCACTATGCTCTGCTCCACCAAAATCTGTATTAGTATTATCACCCCCCCAAAACAACATTTTATCTCCATTGTTGAACTTTTCAACTAAATCTACAATGGCATTAACAATCTCATTTTAGACAAAAGAATGAACTTCTAAATATTTTGCTTTGATTCGGATGTAAAAATCAAACCATTTTGAAATTAAATTTTCTAATTGAGGTCTCTAATTGATTTAATCTGGTATTATTTGATGGCTTGCAAAGGGAATCAATTAATTAATCATCACCAATTCACTTTACTTACAAGCACAGGAAAACTTGGAATTGAAAATGAGCAAAATTAATTTAGAAGAGTAATTCGATCCAAATGGAAAGGTGTGCTTTTCAATGACATGTGAACATACCTCCTGCAGCTTCACATATTGAATTATCATCTGCTGGCCCATTCTTCCTAAATTAGACATTAATTTTTGAAGTAGATCCTGATGCTTCTTCCCCATATTTGTGTCTTGTGGTTTTCAAATGGACAGTGATAATTCGATTCCCCCCACAGTGGATGGTAAATGTTAACAAATACTTAGATTACACATCCATTATCAACTTTATTTTATTTTATTATTTTTTTAATTTGGTTGCTCTGGGTCTTAGTTGCAGCAGATGGGCTCCTGAGTTGCAGCACACGAGCTCTTAGCTGCGGCATGCATGTGGGATCTAGTTCCCAGGGGTCGAAATACTTAGATTACACATCCATTATCAACTTTATTTTATTTTATTATTTTTTTAATTTGGTTGCTCTGGGTCTTAGTTGCAGCAGATGGGCTCCTGAGTTGCAGCACACGAGCTCTTAGCTGCGGCATGCATGTGGGATCTAGTTCCCTGACCAGGGGTCGAACCCAGGCCCCCTGCATTGGGAGTGCAGAGTCTAAACTACTGCACCACCAGGGAAGTCCCATCATCAAGTTTCTTGAGACAATTAAACGTGCAGTTTTGGTTTTGGTTTGAGCCAGATGCTGCTGAAAGCGTTTGTTGCAAAATTTAAAAGCATTACCAAATAATAAAACTAACAGTTATAGCTTTAATATACAATTAGTGACAAAACTGATTTAACAAGAACATTTAGATTATACTGTACTCTATGGCAAGAATGCTCAGCCTCTATTTCCTAGACACAACTTGTATGACCTTAAGTCACAATTTCCCATATTTCTTTCTGACCCTGAAGAGGCTCCCTGCATCTCACAGACCACCACATGGACCATAGCACAGCATGAGTGGTGCTATACCAAGTGGCCATCAGGGGAAAAAAAAAACCTCAAGGTTTTTCCTGCCACCACCTAAGACCAGAGGAGTTAGCTGCCCCTGACGGCTGTGCTTGAACTCTTAGCTTTAACAGCCAGCATCTTGCATATTATCCTTCAAAGGGAGCTGTCAGTTAGATTTTGTCTTATCAGGATCAGGAAATGAGAGACAAGTGGTCATTAGCTTTTAGATCCAGCTACAATAAAATAAGAACTCTGTTCACTGCACGTGTGTTTTATATGCTACTACATGAGACTGTGAGAGAAGCCAGAAGAACCAAATGGAGGTCTATTAATCCATGCTGGTTTACTGTAATGCAAATACTAATTTTAAAAATTTCACACACACAAAAAAAGGAAAATCTGAGGTAAAAGGTAAAGTCAGTAATAGGATGTCAAGAAAATAAGCATAAACCCAGGCTCTTCCAAGGGAACCAAGACGTAGGTCACCCCATAAAGTCAGTGTAAAGACTGGCTTTTATTCCAAATGAGATGAGAATTCATCTTGGGGTTCTGAGTAGAAGAATAAGATGATCTGATTTAAGTTTTACAGGATTATCCTGGCTGGCTTTTGGAGAATAAATTGCAGGGGGGCGGTCAGGATAGGGGATCAGTTAGGAATCTATGGCTATAATCTCACAGTGAGAACAAAGACAATAGCTCCTTAGTAGAGAGATAAATGTGTGTCCTTAAAACTGTATGTATGTAGCTGCAAGGAAGAACAGTTAAAAGGGAAACCTACCCATAGGCTCAAATTTCAAGTCTGCGCTACTAGTGATTTCCTTTAGTGTAAAGGATGAATCAGAATATCATAGTTGAGAAACACCAGATATGAAGAGCACCTACTAAACTCCTCTTACACTAATCCATTCTCATCAAGTAACCTTCTAATCATAAAGTAGATGCATGTAGACTTATCCATAGGAAGGGAATACATATATCAGCAAATACTAGTATCTGTTCTACTTGATAGTTTAAACTCTAACCAGAAATTAATAAATTGGATTTCTGGGGGTGTTTTATACATAATCTTTTATAAGTTTAGTTTGTTTGTGTTGGTTCCCTAGAGCTTCGTCATCTCTGGATATACGAATTGAATTTCCTAATATATTCAGCAGAAAATAAGAGCTGGAAAGTGGCGATCCTAAAAAATCCTGAGAAGATCTGGCTGAGCTGCTGCCTGGCCTTGCCCAGGTGACCTTTGGCCTTACTGAGTGCCAGTCCAGTCAAACTGCAACATGCATCTCTGATACCCAGATGGTGATATCAGAATATCCCAAGTGAATTAGGGAATACTCTGCCTGTTACCAGGCCCTCAGGAAAAAAAAAAAAAAGTTCTCAAAGGTTTATTCTTTTATGATGATTTTTCTCCATTCTCCTCTTCTTTCTGAAAACAACCACCTTTAAGTTATCATTGAGTAATTCTTTTCTCTTTCTTGGATATATGATTTTCTTTTTGCATCATTTTATGTAAGATACAATTAATTTTCATAAATGCACTCAAATATCTATATTCAAGGTACTCCAATAAATGAGAAGTTACCGGAAAGGGACTTGAGTCATCCGGAATGGAAGGGGCACTTGAGGTCTCAGCATGGTTACTCTTCTTTCTGGAACGCTGATCCAGGGCAGGAGAAGCTGTGTTGGAGTATTCATCACTCTCCTGGAGGGTGGAGTATTCCAGTTCCTCCAACAAGGCATCTGTATCAAAAGATACAAGGGAATCATGACATAGAATATGTACGTTTTCTGGAAAAATTATCCTCTTAAATATCCCCACTGTGCCTCCATTCATCTCCCTCTTCTCTTGGGTCTTAAGAGAGGCTAAATTCAAACATCCTCCCTTACTCCTTATTTGACTTCAAGAATATGGTCTATTCTACCAGGAGATGTTTCATGCCCTCTGCATACTATAGCCTGCTTCTTATTTCTTATGGTTGCATTCAATTTCATAGTCTTATTCTACAATTTGACTTTCTATATTGCAGCATATTCATTTTTATCATTTATTTAGAGTGGATCACCCATGAAGATCTCCAATTAGAAAAATGTAAATGCTACATATTTTTTCGCATCAGAAAAATATATGCAATTATATTACAGTTTTCCAAAACATACCTGTACAGTAAAACTTATTCTTAATCCTGATTTTTTTTCTTATATCCCCAGCACATAACAAAATTCTCAAAGCAAAGTATAAGTATTCTGTCATTTAAGGTGTGGGGAGAAAAAGGGATTGGAGGGGAAACAGATGTTGCAAAGTCAAGCAAGATGCTGCAATCCAAACAGCTGAGATTTGTTTCTCTTGCAGTTTTCTTGGGAAAAACCAATGGACTTTATTGTATGAGTATTACACTGTTACCTTTCTGTTTTGAGGAAATTAATGTTAATAATAAAATTAACACAGGACAGGCATTGTGCTCAGGAGTATATATACTTCTTATATATTTAGTTATATATTTAGTCATCCTAATGCTTTGAGGCAAGTGATAGCATTGTCCTTATTTTGTAGATTAAGAAAGAGACAAATACCTTGTTTAAGGCACACTGCTACTGAGTGCATAACCTGGCTGATCCTGGGCTATCTGATCCCTGGCCCCTGCAAGTCAGAAATTCCAGACCCCATTCCCATGTGGATTCTCTGGATCATCTTGGCATGACACTTTCTTTTCTGAAGCTGTTTCCTCATCTACATAATAAAGCAATTGTATCACAACAGTATTTTTTAAATTGCAGATCGAGACCCACTAGTAGATCTCCAGTGGATATCTTACCACAGATTGTAGTTTTTCAGCTTTGCAAAACACTGGATTATATTATTTCTAAGGATCTGCCTAGCTCTAAAGTCTTCAGATGAGGAAAATGAACTTTACAGGTCATTAAAAAAAGATTTTATTTCAGATATTCGGGGATGGGTATTTCTTAATGGCATAAGATCTAAACATTGCTTACAAATGAAACCCTCTACAGATCTTTCTCAAGAATCTAGCTCACAAATATAATGAATTTTATGCACCATTTTAGAGATAAGCAAACCGAGCTAAACTCTTCAGGGCAAATGATCCTTCAACAAATAAACTGTAATGGAAAAGAAGAGATAGAGGGGGAACCAATAGGTTAAAAGAGACATAAGAGACTTACAACTGATTTCAATGTATGATTCTTAAATAAACAAGCAAAAACCAAAGAAAGAAAGAAACAATTAGTGATACTGAACAGTGACTGAAAATTCAATAAGTAGTAAGTACTGTTAACTTATTTTAGTTGTGATAGGATATTTGATAATATTAAGTAATTTCTGTTAATATTTTGGGTGTGATAATGGTATTTCATGACATTAAGAAATTACTATTGGGCTTCCCTGGTGGCGCAGTGGTCGAGAGTCCGCCTGCCGATGCGGGGGATGCGGGTTCGTGTCCCGGTCAGGGAGGATGCCACACGCCGCGGAGCGGCTGGGCCCGTAAGCCATGGCCGCTGGGCCTGTGCGTCCGGAGCCTGTCCTCCACAACGGGAGAGGCCACAACAGTGAGAGGCCCGAGTACCAAAAAAAAAAAAAAAAAGAAATTACTATTAAGGATATTATGGATATGATAATGGTATTATGGTTATTTGTATAAATGTATATATATATATTTATGCTGAAATATTTACATATGAAATGATACAATGTGTGAAATCACTTTAAATAATCTAGGAATGGAAGGAATGGGTGGATGTATACATGAAATAAGATTAACCAAGAGTTGATAATTGTCTAAGGTGATTGATGGGTACATTAGATCTCTTTAACTATTTTCTTTCCTTCTGTAAATTTTAAAATTCTCTATAATAAAAGGTTTTTAAAAAGAAGAGGAAAGAAAAGAAAAAGTAAGGTAGAAATAGAAAGTAAAACTTTTTCTCTCAGGACTTTACTAGCCAAACTGAATGCCAAATCTCTGAGTTTCAAATTTTTATTCTATAGCCCTCTATTAAGATATAGCTTCTTTCTTTTCTATTTCCTAGGCTTTGCTCCAGCAGAAGTCATGGTTCCTCTTGGATTCAAAATAAAAAATTGGGGCTTCCCTGGTGGCGCAGCAGATAAGAATCTGCCTGGCAATGCAGGGGACATGGGTTCGATCCCTAGTCTGGGAAGATCCCTCATGCCGCGGAGCAACTAAGCCTGTACACCACAACTACTGAGCCTGCGTGCCTAGAGCCCACGCACCACAACTAAGAGTAGCCCCCTCTAGCCACAACCAGAGAAAGCCTGAGCACAGCAACGAAGACCCAACGCAGCCAAAAATAAATAAATCTTAAAAAAAAAAAAGGCATTTACAATAAAGATGAGGGGAGAGGGAAGACCCTCTGCAAGAGAAGCAAACCATACCACTAGGAGTACAAGGTTACCCTTAGAGGCACCAGCTAACCACAGTTACTAAAACTCCTTTCTGGGTCATGAGTTAACAGGCCTTTCTCTTCCGGTTTCCTATGAGTGTACATATCACCAACGCCCCGAGATTATCTCCCTTTTGGCCAGATGCTGTGATTTGAAGATGACTAATTTCAGCATGACAAATATGGGATTACTGGTGCAGGGTAGGGGGTATCAGACTGAACACACTGCAGTCCATTTTCATAGCGCCTCATCTGTGGAAATCAAACAGTGTCAACATTCACAGGAAGGGAAGTAAGTGAGGTGTCTTGAGGGTCTCACTAGACTGTAACGACTTCATTCAGAGCCAGAGTCTGCTCCCGCTTCCCCTTTATCTAGCATCCCCATGTAATGAGGGTTTAGGTAAGACTTTCTGGGTGGATATAAACTACTAACCTTGGGGGCAGTACTGCAGAGAGGAAATATTGGCCCGCCTGGGCTGACTTGTCCTCCATGCTATTTCTCCACATTGGAGAAGAAACACCCACCCTAAGTCTTTTGGGTAGTTATTGAGCTGATGACAATTTGAAGAAGCGATTGAGGTGTAGCTATTAACAGCCTAATGATGTTTAGCCACCTGGATAACATACATGAATGTTACCTTCCAGGCCACTTGGTACTTTCCACATTCCTGGACCAAATTTCTCTACCATTCAATCTGCTGAGGAAATGCAAAACTGCACAAATCTACTTTTTAAAAAAATATTAAATTATCTGGGTTGTTCTATTGTCTGGAACACCAGAGCCAACAAACTGCTAAAATGGGAGAACACCTTGTCACTTAATCGGTTTTGGTGTCAGATGCTCCTGTGAGTGACACTGAACAAGTTATTTTGTTTTTCTTAGTTTTCTCATTTGGATAAAACCTATCTCAGAAGGTTGCTTGGAACACTAAAATGATTAACATATGTACAAATGTAGCTTAAGTCACTGAATAAGCATTACTCCCCTTGCCGATTACCTACATTAAAGCCATGAGGTATCCCTAAAATAAAAAAGCAGAACTGGACTCTGGAGGAACTCGTACAGAAATGTGAACTTCCCCAACCTTCACACAGGATAAGAACTGGGAGTCTACCCCAAATCCAAAATATATTCTACCCCAACTATCAAAATAGACTTTATTTCCAAAACAGTTCAATATTTATTAAACATTAAATACCTTCTCCTTAACATCTCTTCCCTCCTGTAATTTGCCTTCCTTCCTTCCTCTACTCCTCCAGCTCTCAAAATACATTTTTTTTTTTTTTTTTGCAGTACGCGGACCTCTCACTGTTGTGGCCTCTCCCGTTGCGGACCAGAGGCTCCGGACGCGCAGGCTCAGCGGCCATGGCTCACAGGCCCAGCGGCTCTGCGGCACGTGGGATCCTCCCGGAGTGGGGCACGAACCTGTGTCCCCCGCATCGGCAGGCGGACTCTCAACCACTGCGCCACCAGGGAAGCCCTCAAAATACATTTTTTATAAAGACAACATGCAAGATGTTTTTTGTTGTTGTCATTGGCACTTTTGACATACCCCAAACATACAAAAACCCAGGACACCGTGTAATTATGCAGCGTGAACATTGGGTAAAGGTGACTCAGTTTTAGTAAGGATGACAGCAACAAAAGTTGGCAAAAGATATGGAATGAGTCCCAAGAATGACAGACCTTACATTACTCCAAAGGTTTGAAATCAGGGATCTCTCTGAGCAGTGTGGCCAATGGCTTCACTGCTGGTTTCAATTGCTTTGGAGTGGAAGGAGGTATCATATTTGCAGGCCATGGTAATCTGTTCCTTCAGAATTGCTCTCAATAAAAATCTTAGCAATGAAAGCACTGGAGTAATAGTGCTTTGTTTTATTTAATACTAAACCATGGAACAAATGAAACCGCTCTGGCCTTTCTCCAACCTTTGCGAATCCCTCATTCTTGTACTTCTATTCTGTTTCTTCTCAGAACACCCTTTAATCCCCCTCCTCTTTCTTTCTTTTTCACCCCAAATCACATCTCTGAACTTGCCAACTCTGTGACCACCCTATGATCTCCAGCAGCCCCCAAGAGGCAAAATGCTCATAATAAAATGACAATTTCAATCACAATTCAGCCCAAAAGTATTTGTGCAGCGTTTACTCTGTGGTTAGCACCAAATTCTCTGCCTATTGTGCCTCTGCAAACAGCAAACCCATAGTTCCCCAAAATAACATAGTTCCTCATGCTTCACTCTTGGTTGGCCTGAGGTCAGAAGTGAAAATAAAATCTTCCAACACTATCCTCCACCTGGCTAGAAGTATACCCCACCACACGTGGAGATGGCAGCCAAGTCTTCATTCCCTCAGAGTTTCTCCTCCAAGAAGCTCCTCACTCACCCAACTCTTCCATCGTCACACACCCAAGATGCTCTGGTACCACAGGTTGTGAGGAACGGTTTTGGCATGTGTTGAAGAACCACAGAGGAACTGAATGAGCCAGCGCGAAGCAGCCTCTACAACCCTTTTTGGTTCCTGTATTTTTGCTTAGCACTTCCTCTCTTTTGATTTGGTGAGTTTCTTTTTTTTTTTTTCTTTTCCTTTTTTGTAGGTCAGTTTTTAAAAATGAGCCTGACATAAAAGGTGAGTAATTGGATTTGAGTTCTGGCTGTGCATTGGCCAGGGTGATAAAGAATCGAAACTAGTTTTGAAAAATTTGAGAACCTACTATGTGCCTGGATTCATCTTGAATTCATGGGAATGGCAGATTTGCACTTGTGGTTTTGCCCAGTGTGGGTATCCTGCTGTAACTGTGCATGATGGAATCTGATTTTCTTTTCCCCTGAGGGACCACAGAAGCACAATCTCCTTCATAAAATTTCCATCAGAGTTAACTAGCACCCAATTCATTTTGCTTAATTATCCAGAAATTGTGCTTACCTGGTTTTCTGAATAGATCAACAACCCATTAAAGGCAGAAAAAAAAAAAAGAGATACAAATGAACTTATTTATAAAATAGAAGCAGACTCACAGACTTAGAGAACTGAATTTATGGTTACCAGAGGGGTAGTGGTGGGGAGGGATAGTTAGGGAGTGTGGGATGGACACACTGCTATATTTAAAATGGATAACCAACAAGGACCTACTGTACAGCACAGGGAACTCTGCTCAATATTCTGTAACAACCTAATTGGGAAAAGAATTTGAAAAAGAATAGATGCATGTATATGTATAACTGAATCACTTTGTTATATACCTGAAACTAATACAACATTGTTAATCAACTATACTCCAATAAAAAATAAAAAGATTTAAAAAAAAAAGGCAGAACAGGATTCTCAGGACCAGGTTCACATTTGGATTCTCAGGGCCAAGTTTATTTCAGTGGTTCAAAATGCAAACAACTATAGGGGTCATGAAGAATGAAACTGGAAGATTTAAGACACCAGGTTCTAAGCTGCAGACATTCTCGATTAAGCACAATTCCTGCCTAGTTATATTGTCTTAGTTTCTCTAAAAAGTGACACTGAGGTTAACTTTCACTTTTTTTTAACCACTGTAATTTTATTCACCTTGAATAAAATAAAAAAATTACAAAAGGCCTACTATGAGAAGGCAGTATATAAAGAACTAAAATTACGGTCCTGCGAAATAGATATTATCCCCATTTTTACCAGTGGTGAAATAGATACAAAGAATAGAAACTTGCTAAAGATAATATAATTAGTAGGTGGCTTTGTTACTTACTATAACAGATTTAACTTCAAAGCCTGTAATCTTTCCTCTACAACACAGTGGTCTTTTTAAGATTAATCTAAAAGAATCATTCATTCTCCATTCCATTGTGACTCTAAGACTTTAAAAATATTTTTTTAATGCAAAGGAGATCCCATCTCTGCATTACTTTGAGCAGCCATTGGATGTCAGTGCCATTCTAAAAGTCTGCTCACTGCAAACATAGGTTTGAAAAATTCCCATCCACACTATGCTAAACAGTTTTTACAACTGAAATGCCATTACCCGCATGAAAGTGCAACACTCAACAGAGAATACGAACATTTGCCCAATCTGAAGTGGTAACTGAGCCAAAATCCTGGAAGGAAAAATGCTCTTCAGCATTTGTCTTGCAGATATTGGACTCCATCTGCAGTTTAACTAAATGATTAATGTGAAATTTAGAACTGGATTCCGAGATCTTGTTTCCACTCACTTACGTTGGAGATTTTTAACCCCGGATGCTTTAGTTTCCAGGGGTAAGAACTGTTCCTGCAAATCGCTCCTCGATTATAATGGATGAAAGGAAAAAAGGAAGCAACGCAAAAAGCTCACAGCCATCACCAAATGCAACTTGGAGATAAGCAAACGGAAACTCCCCTTTGATGCGTTAGGGCAATTTAGTTTCACATGCTAGCCGAGAGAAAAGTAATTTCTGACAAAGCTGCTATTCTGACCATGCTTCCTGTGCAGCAGAAACATTTAAAAACCGCAGAAACAGATGGTTTCAGGGTGGGGAGTGTAAGGGAGGCCTTCAGTTTTCCGGGTAGGTCACGCTAACAACCCTTCACCTCCCTTCCTTCCAGCCCAGGGACCACAGCCAAGTTATGCAGCCGATACCAGTTCCATGGCCCCGACAACATCTACTAAAAAACCAATTCTACAATTATTTCTACAGACTTTTATTAAGTATCAAATGAGTGGTAGGAATTGTGCTAGCCCCTCTAGGATCCAACGGAACCAGATTAAATCCCTGACCTCCAGACGCTCACAGGTTAGTGGGTCAGACACAGAAGACGAATATTGCAGATATAAACGCTAAGCGGTCCCAGATGAGGTGCCACCTAACTAGACAAAGATGAGGGCTATTACGTGTCCACCCTACAAATGGTTCGCCAACACCAAGTACGAAACTACGGAAAACCCTGCCAGGCAAACCCCACCAGCCACTGGGCCCGCAATTGTGGTCAGATCTACGCAGGCGTTGAGGCCTAACCCGGAAACACTGCCTCCCCGGAAGAGTAAATTCGAAACGCGGAAAGAGTAAACTACCTTTCCCATCACGCATCAGTCAAACACTCCCAGCATCCTCTCCGCCTCTGGCTCCGTATCCTTTTTCCTAAGGCGTAGGATAAGTTGAACTTCATTTCCCAGGATGCCCCTGGGCAAGTTAACCATGCTCATGCGCCAAAAGGCGGGTCCTCCTTGCCCTCACGACCCCGCCTCTGTCCTACCGCCGCCATTTTTTCAGAGACTTTCATCCGGCAGCCGACGGGGCTTTTTTTCTTAAAGGAGAAGCGACAGCTCAAAAAAATTTCCCCCTTCTCCCCGCAAGACCTGGCGGCGCTGGGGACAGAAAGGCTACAGACAGGAAAGTGGGATCGGGGTGGGGGCAGAAGAACGCCGAGGCTACTTCCGAGGCTTAAGGAAGAAGGATAGAAAGAGCCCTTGTGGCATTAGCGGCTCCTTAGGGAGGCAGGTGCGCGCGCAGCCATTCCAGGGTGCGCGCGAGGCGGGGAAAGAGGTGCGTTTTTTTCCCACCAACCTCCTCGCGAGACCTGCCCCTCCCACTGCCCTTAGCGCGCATTGAGCTCCGGAGGTGGGGGAGAAAGGTCACTTTGGCATTGTCGCGAGACGCAGCCGTTTAACGGTGAGAACGGGTGCGCGGGGAAGAAAACCTCGCGCGCTCCCTTGGAGCCGTTTCCTGATTGGTTGAAGGGAGGGGTGGGGGAGGGAACCGGTACGCCGCTGCGTGAGAGACCTTGGGGGGCGGGGCGAAGAAGCCGTTCCTCCTCTCCGATTGGTCCGCTGCGCGTCTGTGGCGGGCGCGCGCGCGCCGCCTGCAGTAGAAGGCCTTGAGTGGCAGGGGGTGGGGGGGGCGCCCTCGGAGCCGGGCGGAGGGGAGGGGGGAAACGAGGAGCGCCGAGTGAGAGTGAGCCGGTCGCTCCGGGGGGCGGGGGGGAGCAGCGCCGCGGCCGCCGCCGCCTCCGCCTCCGCCGCCTGGGACTAGGGGGTGGGGGGCGGACGAGTCCCGATGCCGGGGGAGACGGAAGAGCCGAGACCCCCGGAGCAGCAGGACCAGGAAGGGGGAGAGGCGGCGGCGGCCAAGGCGGCTCCGGAGGAGCCCCAACAACAGCCCTCTGAAGCGGCGGCGGCGGCCCCTGGGGGGACCACTAGCAGCCGCGTGCTGAGGGGAGGTCGGGACCGGGGCCGGGCCGCTGCGGCCGCCGCCGCCGCTGTGTCCCGCCGGAGGAAGGCCGAGTATCCCCGCCGGCGGAGGAGCAGCCCCAGCGCCAGGCCTCCCGACGCCCCAGGGCAGCAGTCCCAGGCCGCGAAGCCCCCGTCTCCAGCTCAGGGCAAGAAGAGTCCGCGACTCCTGTGAGTAACGCAGTCTTTCAGGCGGTGGGAAAGACCCCCCTCTACCCGCACGCAACCCTCTGGGCTCCCGTAGCGATCACTCCACGTGACATCCTACTTGCTCTGCCCCCTGCCGGCTCGCATGGCAGATGTCACGCCGCTTCCCTAGCCGTCTTATCGCTTCTCTCTGGCTTCCTCCGCCCCCCTTGCCTGTCTGTCCGGCCACTTCCCCACTCCCTGAAGGCGTCCTTTGTAGGATACACTTCTGCTCGTTAGTGACCCACCTCTTCCCTGCCGCCTTAGGGTTCTCCCGCACTCTGGCATCTGCGCTCCCTTTGTCAGCCTATCCCTTTCCCGCTTAGGGCGGCTCTCCAGTATTACATCACATCCCCATTAGATCTTAGCCTTCAAAATTGTGTCGTTCCCCTCACCACCCCCCAGTCCCATTAATTAGCTCAAGAGCCAGGTGTACTAGTATCGTTATGTAGCTTTTTTCACTCTACTGAATTTTCACATCACTTTTCACTCGTTTTAAAAACCTGGGACTTAGTAGTCGGGTAAAACGTGGCTTGCCAATTTTAAGTGTAGAGTCTTTCATGTAACAAGATGAGATGGGTTTTCTTTCATTTTTTTGACAAGTAGCTTATGTGTTTGTTTTTGCATATGTTTTAATGTAGGAACTTCGTCCTTAAAAATTAGAATAATCTGAAAGTAATTTCTTTATTACCTAGAGATCATAGAGAAACTAAGATGACCAGAATTATAAATATTTTAAATTGTTTATTAAAATGTTTCTATGCTGAAAATACTGAAGCACACGTGTTTGTAACTTCTAGAAATTAATCACATTAGCCATTGAATTCGTTACTGAAGGCATTTGTGTCTTTTGACTTTCAAGTGAAAAAAATTAGTAAAAGCAGGGAAAGTTGAAGGTGGTGGTGGGGAATCAGTCTTAAATGCCCCCCCACCTCCACCACCACCCTACCTCCGCAGCAGAAAGCATGGCAATATTTTGCTTGTACAGACCCGATAGATTTAGAACACTCCTGTTATGAAATTAAGAGTGACGTCTGTGACCTTGGCATGCTTGTCTTAGAAGACTCTCAGAAAGAGAAAATTCAAAGGTATATTGTGTATTATATGTGCTTTCAAATTATTAAATGTTATTTAAATTAACATAATTTAGAGAATTGTGTAAACTAAATTTCTGTGGATAACAAAAATATGTGCTTACAAATGGTTCAGCTGCAATTAGGATTTTAATTGCTGTAAATTAATTTCATGGTCACAGAAAATTTAAGCTTCTGTATTCTCATAAATTTGAAGAGATATATCATTAGCCTTATTTGGATATAAATTCCTTGGACAAATTAAACTGCTCGTGCCTCAACTTTATTATCTATAGGAGATAATGTTCATCTCTATGAGCTGCGTTTGTGAGACTTAAGTACACCCTGTGAAACACTTAACACAAAGCATGATATGTAGGAAATATTTACTAAAAGTTACTGTTTTGAGCAGTGATGTCTTTGGTAGAGGTAAAACTAGTGTGTAGTGGTCTTTTTCATGTAAATTCTGTGAAATTGGATTTTTAATTCTTTTTCTGTTACCATACACAGGAAGGTTAATAACTTAATATATTTTTTTAAATTCCCTTCTATCTTTATCTACCTATACCTATATCTCCTTGCCATGTTTCTCTCCTACTGATCCACCAGTTTTACTTATAGAAATGATCTCTTAAGATTATACATAGAGTGGTAGTTTTACCGGCTGTCATGGTTTATTACGTTCCCTAACTCTTGGCAAAAAAGTACTAATGAGTCTTTTTTTATTTCCACATTATAAATGTTACTGTAGTTGAACTTGGATGAAGATGACTTAATTAAACCCCTTCAGTTTTTTTCTTCACAATATTCCTTGTGGGGAGGGAAGAATAGTCAATTCTTAAAGTCCCTTTCTCTCTCATCCAATATCATAAAAGATAGTAGTGTTCTTTTACCTTCACTTAGCCTCAGAACTCTCTCTTAATTATATATATGTGTGTGTATATATATATATATATATATAATATATTAAATTACCCAGTTTTGATTGGATTGTTACAATACATTTTCATTGTAATAATTTTTTTGTTACACATTTTCAGTTTACTGCATGCCCTGGAAATCAAAGAACTAAAGCATTTCAGCTCCAACCTTGATTGAGCAGTAACTGGTCCTGGTACTGTGTTGACCCAGGGTTTATAAAGGAAAATGAGACATGGACTTTATCCTTAAGGACTTTGCAGTAAAGGAGGAAGATGCATTGATTAGTGGAGGTTTGTCAAATGTGTACATGGTTTACAGGTTTTCAGAATGATAAAATAAATTTTGAAACTAATTAAGTGAGAAACAGTCCTTTAAGACATTTCAGTTTACTGAACCTTGGTCTAGTGCCGTCTCACCTTGATTCAGCCCTACTTTCCAAATAACATTTCCCCCAATAAATTCCCAGTAATCAGCTGTTTACTGATTACTGAGTATCAATTTACTGAACCCTGGTCAAGTGCCTTCTCACCTTGATTCAGCTCTACTTTCCAAATAACATTTCCCCCAATAAATTCCCAGTCATCAGCTTTGTTAAACCTACATTTGTTTCTCTTGATAGAAGAGACATCAAAGTGTACAGTAGCTTAATAATGTCAGTAAATACAGAGACTTGGATTGATTGTAACCTCTTTTCCTCTTACAAGGCAAAATAACAGAGAAAAAAACATTGCTTTCTACTGCTTACTAAGTGACCTTGGGCAAGTCACTTAATCTCCTTAAGTATGCTTCTTCATCTTTAGTTGATAATTTATGATTTGTGAAATGAGCTTTATAGTTAGATGACAATTATCATTTTTAGAAACTTTCCTAAGCTTATAACAACTTTTCTATTTGCATTGAAATGTTCAGAAATTAATGAAAAGAGTAGGAACTCTGTGAAGGGAAATAAAGAATTTTTCAGTGAATGTGCTCAAGAAAAAGGCATGAAGTTAAATCTAAAATCATTATAAACTAAAACTTAAAGGCTAATATTAAGGAAAGAAAAACCAAATTTTGAAGAAAGATTATATATCAGTACTAAGAACTAGGCTTTTCATTTGCTGTATTTTAGCTAATAAACTCTGGAGTTAAGATTCTTATGTTTCAAATACAGATGTTTATATACTCATCTAACTTAAAATTGTATATGTGTGTGTGTGTGTGTGTGTATACACACACACACACACACACTCCAGCTTATTTCTGATTCATAAGTTAAAACATTTTTGCTTTCTGCTAATATGGAAACAATATATTGTTAAAGTAAGACTACTTTAAATGTAAAAGGCATATTTTCTTTCTCCCATGTGATAATAAGTCCTTTAGTTATCTGATGCATTTCAGAATTTAACACTTAAATACTTTTTTTTTTTTTAATTTCTCATTTAGCTGTTGAGGAAAGGTGTTCTTTCCTCACCACAGGGAATATAGGCTAAAACTGAATATTACTAGAGGTAAACCTATAGGCTCAGATGGGTTACAAATGAAGGAAACAAATACTGCTCTGTTTTCTGGTATATGGAGTTCCATTTTGGGTTTATTTTCTTGCTGAAAGTAAAATGGTAGTAAACCTTAGCATGATACCTTCTTGCTGCTTTTGTAAGGAAAAGGCAATGATCATAATAGAATGAAGAGGCAGTAATAGTCTGAATTGGAAAAACTTTTCTGACTCTTTGGAGAAGGCTTCAATTGTATTTAAGCCTGAAATCCTGAGTTTTCCTGTTAACAGTGATCAGTGTGGTAAAAGAAACATTGAACCATTCCAGAAGGTTTTCAGAAAGTTAATTGTACAGTGTTTCAAGATCTAACAATTGTTTCTGTACTTTTCATTTAGAGTTAACATGATTAGCAGTATTCTTGTGTTAGTTGTTAATTGGGACATTAATAACATAATTTAAAGTTATTATACCAAGCTTTTTTTAAAAAAATGGGATGAGAAAATGATATCTAGTCTTTCTAAAGAGAACAGAATATTTATATTATGCTATGGCTTCTGTATTTGCTTAGATATTCTTTTGTAACATAAGAGTCTTCATTTGTGTTAGGTTTGCTTTCAGAGAAAAAGAGAAAACTACTGCTCAGAGATACTGTGTGGCATCTTTATGGTAAAGATCCAAGACATGTCAGCTTTGAATGTGGGTAATGGCTATGAGGGGATTCATTATACCGTACTCGACAGTTATGTGTGATAGAAAATTTCCTGAATTAAAAACATGGGGATGACATTTTTTTTAGCCAGATTTTATTACACATTAGCCTCTGTACTGTTCCTCTCCAATTTGTAAAGTGCAAGTTACATTTATTTCTGAGGTCCAATATGTTGCCTTTTTAGAAATAGATTTTGACTTGGGTTTAACAAATGAATAATTTTACGGTTTTCTTTTAGGTTCATTAAATTTTTATTATGAAAATTGTCAAATAAACACAAAGTAGAGAAATAGTATAATGAAACCCCAGTATTTATCACCTAAATTTAACAATTGAGATTTTGCCATGCTTGCTACCTTTATCCCCCTTCCCCCTCGTTTTCTTTCGGTAGAAGTGTTTTAGAGGAAATCTCAAACATTATTTCATTTCACCCCAAGTTACTGCATTTGTGTAGAATAAGGACATTTTTCTCTTATGACCATTTAATACAACAAAATTAGCAATATTTTCTTTGTATTAATATCTTTTTACAGTTAAAAACAACTTTTGAATGATACTCTAGCTGTGTGCTGTGAAATATGATAGCTACTTGTGGCTATTTAAATTTACGTTAATTAGAACTGAAAATTCAGTTCCTCAGTTACATAGCTGTTTTAGGCACTCAGTAGCCACATGGCAACTACCGTATTGGACAGTGCAGATGTAGAATATTTTCATCACTCCAGAAAGTTCTGTTGGACAGTACTACTGTAGATGTTTTCTGCATCACTCTGGAGATGAACCTGAAAGAGGTAAATATTTGTGTTTTAAGAAAGTGTGCAAGATTATTCATTTAATATTTGATTCTCTTTTCTTTCAGATGCACAGAAAAAGTATCATCTGACAAAGGTAAGACTGAGTCATTCTTACCTCATGTACATTATATGACTGCTGTATAATCTGATAGAAATTAGAATGAGCTTCAGCCTAATAATTCAAATTGTTCCTATTTAAAAGTGACTTTTATTTAGTAAAGAATTACTGGAGTAGATAGAACCTATTTAAATGAATAGCAGGTTTGGGCAAGTGGAACATTTTGGCATTATTTAGAAACCTAATGCTGGGAAATCAGATTATTTGATGTCACTTTATTGCAATTTTTAAAACTATTTGGTTTTTCAGTAAAGTAACAGAGGAATGATACAGACAGAGCATATATCGACAGAGTATATATAGACTGTATATATACAGAGTATAGAGAGTAAAGTATAGACAAACTTTTGATGCTTATAGAGACTCATGTTATAAATGCAGTTTGAAGAATGTGGAGAGAAGAGTTTTCTAAGATTTTAGCCTGGTGAATAATTAAATCGGGTCATTAGGTCTTTCAGATAGCAAACCAAATACATGTATTAAATGTACTCTTCTGCTTATCTGGATTATGAAGGGAAGCTGATGTTCACTTTATCCTTTTAAATGCTTTTTTAAAAAGACTATTCTGGCTTTGCAGATTGGGTTATTAAAATTGCCCCTGTCATGTTGGGCCAGTTGCTTATTTATTAAATTTTTTTTCCCTAGTTATTGGCTGTGTTCCTTGATGCTGCATTCAGATACATACACAGCATCCTTCTTAAAACTGGAAAAAGATACTTTTAAGCATATTTCATTTACAGTGTCTGGTCTTGGTCCAGTCCTAAAGGATTGATCAGTTAATTCATTATGTGTATATATAACATAAATACTTATTATTCTTACTGTAGACTTTTCTCTTACAAAGAATGCTTTGCAAATATGTATAAGACAAGTGTAAAACCTGAATTTATGCCATTGAGAAGAATGACAGTGTGGTTAGGAATCAGTAACTTGAATTGGTGGCTGCTTTGTAAATAATTAGACGTCAGTGGCCAGGTTTCTTTTTTCTCTGAATTTTAGAATCTAAGGCTAATATTTCATAGTATACCAGGCGTAAGTATTTTGTACTAGGCAAGTTTTTTGTGTAGAAAGTTTTGCATGACTATTTTGTTTAGCAAGTTTTGGATTTTGTTGCTGTTGATACTTAGAAATTAGAATATGTCTGCCAAGAATGGAAAGTCTTGTGTTCCTTACTCAGAGATCATTTTAGAAATTTTAGGATGAGGGGGAAATGTAGAGACAGGTGGCAGTCAAGTACCAGAGCAGTTTCTATTAAGACAAAAAGCAAAAACCGCAACCTGCCTTTATCAGAGCTAAAAGTACTTCCTGTGTCTAAAGACTACGTCTAAAGAAATTATTTTGGGTTATCTTGAGGTGAGGTCACAGAATGCGGTGGAAATTTTGAACCCTGCTGGAGATAAATTAATCACTGTTTGTGTCAGTTTCTTAAACCAGAGGTTGGCATGTTATGTACAGTTTTGCAGTTGAGGAGAGATTAAAACTGCATTGTGGTTAATTCAGTCTCAATCAATCCCACTTTAATCCACTAGTTAAATACTCTGGATCTAGAGTTAGAGCTCAGGGTTTGAATTCAAGTTCTTCCTTTTATTGCAAATAATCCAATACACTGAATCCAGTAAGGACTCAATAAAAGGTAGCTGTTGTTAAGTTTGTAGAATTTCCAAGAAATACTCTCCAACCCCCATCTCAGTCTCTGCATTAGTTTACTTGTACAGTAGCTGTTCAACTCTATGAATAGTATATATAGGTATGTAAGTATATCTTATCTTATACAACTAGATCAGTGAATAAAGAAATGGAGGTTGATTTTCTAAAGGTACAGCTATCTTTTTGTTTTCTTAACATTGAAAAGATGTTTTCAGGATTGTTTTTACTCTTATTTACTCCAAACAACTGGAAATTATGTGCTGCCCTTCAACTAAAGATAAGTACTTTGGACATGTTAGAATAAATGACTTGGCACACACAAAAAAACAGCTTGCTGTTGTTTCTAAATTATTAAATTGCAAAGTGCCATGTTCATTTTTCAAGCTGAAATAATAGTAAAGAAACATATTAGTGTAGGTCCCTGTTCCTACTACATTTCTTTAACCCTGATGGGTATATGTAAAAGAATGGAAAGTTGCTTTGCGAATAGTGTTTATTAATTCATTCAACAAGTGATCGCTTAAAACATGAAAGCTTGGTTTACCACTGCCAGAGATTATCACCATCATTGTGGAGCTTCCAAGAATGTTAGCAGAAATTCTGAGGGATGGGACCTGGCTAATGCCTTTTTAACCTGGCTTTATGTTTTCATTCTGGTCTTTGTTTTGAACCAATGTTATACTTAAGGTAATGAAGTAAAGGAATGGTTTGGCTAAATGTAATTATTAATAATCCCAGTATTACTTTATCTGCTAATTTTCATTTCTTTCACTTTTCAAACCTCCAACCAGAACTGCCCAAGATAAATCGTAAAAAAGGAGACAGTAGTATCTTAATCTTTATTAAATGTTTCAAGAGTTTCATGGGATAATAACAAATATTACAGAGTCAAAAAAATGTGGGCAGTGTTTGAGTCATCAAAGTTATTTATTGCAGGACTATAGTACATTGCGGGTACTATGCAATGTAAATACCAAAATATGCAGCAATTACCTATAAGACACCCCCTCCTTTTTTTTTTTTTCCTCCCTTTAAAGAATAGCTCATGAAATTAGAGCTTATGGGAAACAGTTTGGAATCCTGGGTGCTTGAAAATCTGATTGTATAAAAGTTTGGGTCTCATCTTTTATTCAGAATCATTTTACTGTTTTTAATTATTCTTCCTGTTACGGAGTAGTGATGTTTGGAAAAGATTGCCTACACAGAATCACCAAATGAGTTCATAACAGATATATGAATTTACTTAGATTGTTTAAAGTTTTGACTATTTGCCTTATCTAGTTAATTACTTTCATAGCTTTAATTTCATCAGAGTGTTTCTGTTTTCCTGAGTTGGAATACCTTTAATTATTTCTTATCCTCTCATTTCCAGTATTTTTAAACAATATTTGTGTCATCCTTTAATATATAGAACAAGAATTCCCACCTTTTTTTCCCACTCTAATGAGAAAAATCTAACTTAATTTTTACCATTTGAGTTTCTGTGCAAAGGATGTACAGAACATTGTCTTCACAATTCTTTCTTGAAACATTAAAAGGACTCGCTTTCCCTGACTTCTTTTAATGTTGCTGAGATTGGCTAATATTTCAAAATGGGCTTTACTAATTACTTATGGAAAACAAAGTAGAGATAATTATCGAAATACACAGAGTAGTACGATCAGGTTTCCGAAACTCAAGTTCTGACTATTATAATGCTTACGTCTCAAGAGGCTGACAGTACTTTAGATAGGCATTTTATCTATCCTATTTCTTTCCTAGCCCTTTATCTTAAGGTAACAGGAACCATATTATTTCTCTCAATATGAGAATGATCAGCTCAACATCTTCTTCCATGTTGGCAATGCCCCATAACCTTTAAACCATTTTTCTAATTCAAACATCCAGACCTCCTGTGGTTCTTCCTGAAGTGCAGACATACCTCATTTATGGTTAGTGTGGATTGTGACATAGGCTTAGAAAGCCTTGATTATCAGCTCCTCTCAGTTATGGGATGTTTCATCACTCAGGTAAATGAGTCTTTCTGCCCCTTACATACAAAAAAATAACTTTATAACGATTTGCTGATTATGATTCAGCATATGCGAACCATCTCAACACAGTTTATTCTGTTATGTATAATAGTGATTTTATATTGAGATTCCTTTCCCTGCCAGAACCAATTGAGAGTTGCAACAGAATGCCCTGGTAGAAGAAAACTGAAGCAGAAGAAGCCCAAGGTCCTGAGTGGGCAAGTCTACACTCAGCATATAAGAATCTGAAACCCCTGAAGAGACACCCGTCTCTACATGCAAGCATAACATTATCCTCACATTGAGATCATGGGTGGATGAGAACCTCTGACGAAAAGAAATTCTCTGATTTAATGACCCCTGGCCTTTTAAGTCCAAGAAGGATCAAGCTCCTCTGAATTAAAACTAGCCAGGTTGATCTAACTACATCCAGGCAAATACCCCTTTAGCTTCAGGGCAGTTAATTCCCTTAGAGGTAACAGGTTGTCTTTTGCCTGCCTGCTTCTTTGCGTGTGGCTTACTTCTTTGATCCTGAACTCCCAACTTACATCCTACCTTCTTATTGACTGATTCTGTAACTTTACCTCTTTGAAAATTTCTAAACCCCATTTTCTTTACTGTGACTCTCTAAACCCTTATGCGTTGTTGTATAACAAACCATTCAAAAACTTAGTGGTTTAAGATAGAAAAAGTTGTTATTTCTCAGTTGTCCCTCTCCTCAGTGGCCTTTCAGGTCAGACATTTTCATGTCATGGTAGCCTCAGGTCAATGGTCCAAAAGCTGCAAGGCCTCTTGAAGTCACCCCACAGGATATAAGATCAACATACAAAAATGAATTGTATTTCTGTGTATTAGCAACAAAACATTGAAATTATAAAATTTTTAAAATATCTTTTACAATAGTCTCAAAAATACGAAACAGGGATAAATCTGATAAAAGATGTGAAGTATACCTATATACTGAAAAGTATAAAACATTGCTGAGTGAAATTAAAAACCTAAATAAATGGAGTGATGTGCCTTGTTCATGAATTTGAAGATTCAGTATTGTTAAGATGTTATTTCTCCTCATATCGATCTATAAATGCAGTATAACCCAAGTCAAAATCCCAACAGGTTTGGGCTTCCCTGGTGGCGCAGTGATTGGGGGTCCGCCTGCCGATGCAGGGGACGCGGGTTCGTGCCCTAGTCCGGGAGGGTCCCGCATGCCGCGGAGCGGCTGGGCCTGTGAGCCATGGCCGACGAGCCTGCGCGTCTGGAGCACAGAGGCCACGGAAGTGAGAGGCCCACGTACCGCCAAAAACAAAAACAAAACAAAATCCCAGCAGGTTTTTTTGTGAAGAATTTTGACCTTGAAAATTTCTTGAAAGGGTATTGGGGACCCAAAGGAGGTTGCAAACTACAGTTTCAAAACCATTAGCTTACCCTCTTTTTAATAGTGGATTTGATTCTTTAAGGAGAGAGGAAGAGATGAATTAGATACTTGATGGGCATCCAACCATGACAACTACACATGTATGTTCTGTGTTTAAGTATTACTTGATTGAAGGACATTTGATATTTCTCAGGTGTCCCCCCCCAATAAAAGGTGATTTTATTTACTGATTGGCTGCTCAAGACTTACCATACGTATACAAAGGTACACTTATTGGAAGTGTACTGCTTCATGAATATTCACAAGGCAAGTCCAGTCATGTAACCATTACTCAGCTCAAGAAACAGAGCATGATCAGCCACTCCTATGTGTAACCACCATTCTGACTTTGAACAGCACAAACTAGTTGTGCAGGTTTTTGAATTTTATATAAATGGAATAATACATTATGTTCTCTTTTTGTAGGGCCTCTTTTGCTCACTGTGACATTCCTCTATGTTGTATTTGTTATAGATTGTTTATTTTCATTGCTATGTAGTGTTCCATTGTGAGGGAATGTATCACAATTTATCCATTATACTATTGATGGGCATTTGGGTAGTTTTCAGTTATTGGCCTTTATGACTAGTGTTGCAGTGCATATTTTATTAATATTTATTGAGGCATAATTTACATACCTTAAAATTCACACATTTTTAAGTGTGTAATTCAGTCTATATAGATTTGCCTTTTCTGACATCTTATATATAAACTTGTACATACAATATGTGAGGTTTTTTGTTTTGAGTTTGGCTTCTTTCACTTAGCATAAGATTTTTGAGGTTAATCCATGTTGTAGCATGTATAAATATTTTCATTCCTTTGCATGGAAATACTCCATTTGATCTATCTGTTCATCAGTTGATCCACTTTTTAGCTAGCTGCTGGGAGTAATGATACTGTGCATGTTCTAAACATGCAGTTTTAGATTAAGAATTCACTTCCTTGAAGTAATTCTTCTTGTGGTCTTTTAGGTCAGTATCTTACATAAATGAGCTTCTCTTTTGGCTCTGAACCTAAGGCTGGGTGGAAATGAACCAAATCTGAATTAAGCTCTTAGACTGGCAAGTTCCCATTCCTCTTTTAATGATTAGGTGTGGTATAGTAGAAAGAATATAGACTTTGGACGTAGATACACCTTAGTTCAAATCTCAGCTCCGTGATTTAATATGTGAGCTTGGGAAAGTCAGTTACTTGCTTTCCTCATCTATAAAAATAATAATTACTTGGCAGGATTATGAGGACTAAGTTTAGAAAAAAGGGAAAAAATATTAGGCACTTAACAAGTATTTAAGGTTTGTTAGTTTCCCAAAAGAAACGTAAATATTTAAATAAATAGAGATGAGACTTTTACTCTGGTTTCTTCCAGCCTATCAACCAACTATTCCCTATTTACCCCAAATCAATGTTAGCTTTCTAATCTTGGGTAAGTCATTTAATTTCTCTAAGCCTCAGTTAGGAAAATGAGGCAATCTGAAGGAGGACCAGGTCATGTTAGGATAAACCTTAAGACTTGAAGTATTTTGTCATGATGACATGGCTGTCACCTTTTGCAATCTGATGTTAGGTTGTTTTGAAAGGATTATTGGTTGCTCTAGGATTGAGAAAATTCACTTTATGTTTCACTTTTTGGTACCTAGAAGAATTGGGAGAAACATTCCTGCCAGTAGTACCAGTATCTTTTTATCTCAGTTCATAGCATCAACCACTCTTGATTTGTCCCTTCTTTGTCTTTCCAGAACGTGGTTGTATTCACTGTGCCTGCAGTGGCTTGCCTGGTGTCTTCCTTCACTTGGGCTACTGTGGCTCTTTTCTTATCACTTATGTATCAAGGAGCGTCTTCAAAGTCACCTACTGTTATGAGAAACAACTACAAATTGTCTTTGAAGCATCACACAGACAGAACTTGGTTCTTTTCTGTCTTGTCATGATTATCCTAATGTGTGGGTTATCCTCTGTTGTCAGTTTCTACTCTGAGAACCTGAAGTGTGCTCCTTTTTTTCCCTTTGCATTTTCTTTTTAAGGTGAAATTCATGTAACAAAATTAACCATTTTAAAGCATAGAATTCAGTGACATTTAGTACATTTATAGTATTGTGCCACCATCACCTCTATCCCCACCAAAGACCCTATACCCATTAAAGGTAGTCATTTCCCACCCCACCCCCATTTCTAGCATCTAATGAACATTAATTTGCTTTTACCTTAGTTACCTTAAAACATTACTCTGAATTTACCTCTATTCTGAATATTTCACGTACATGGAATTGTACAATATGTGACTTTGTGTCTGGTTTTTGTCCTATAGCATATTTTCAAGGTTCATCTGTGTTGTGGCATGTATTAGTACCTATTGGTACTTCATTCCTTTTTTTCTTATGAATTTTTTTTTTTTTTTTTTTTTTTTTTGCGGTACGCGGGCCTCTCACTGTTGTGGCCTCTCCCGTTGCGGAGCAACAGGCTCCGGACGCGCAGGCTCAGCGGGCACGGCTCACGGGCCCAGCCGCTCAGCGGCATGTGGGATCTTCCCGGACCGGGGCACGAACCCATGTCCCCTGCATCGGCAGGCGGACTCTCAACCACTGCGCCACCAAGGAAGCCCTCTTATGAATTTTAAAAATCTATTTTATTTTATTTTTTATTTTTGTATATTGGAATATAGTTTATTAACAATGTTGTGTTAAATTTCAGGCATACAGCAAAGTGATTCAGTTACACATTTAGATGTATCTATTCTTTTTCAAATTCTTTTCCCATTTAGGTTATTACAGAATGTTGAGCAGAGTTCCCTGTGCTATACAGTAGGTCCTTGTTGGTTATCTGTTTTAAATATAGCAGTGTGTATATGTCAGTCCCAAAGGTACTGCATTCCTTTTTTTATGAGTAACATTCCATTGTGTGGATATACTGCATTTTGTTTATCCATTCATTGTTTGACAGACATCTCGCTTGTTTCCACATTTGTGGATTGTACTTTTAGGAACATCCATGCACAAGTATTTGTTTGAATACCTGTTTTCACCTTTAGGGGTATATACCCAGGAGTGGAATTGCCAGGTCGTATGGTAATTCTATGTTTATTTCTTTTGAGGAACTGCCAGATATTTTCCACAGTGGCTGCACCATTTTACATTCCCACCAGCAATGTACAAGAGTTCCAATTTCTCCACATTCTCTCCTACACTTGTTATTTCTCATTTTAAAAATTATTATTGTAGCCATCCTAGTGTGTATGAAGTGGTAATCTCATTGTGGTTTTGATTTGCATTTCACTAATGACTTATATTGAGCATCTTTTTGTGTGACTTCTGGCCATTTGTATATCTTCTTCGGAGAAATAACTGTTCAACTCCTTTGCCCATTTTTTAATTGGATGGTTTGTCTTTTGTTGTTAAGTTGAGAGTTTTTTTATATTCTGGATATTAGACTCTAGATATATGACCTGCGAACATTTTTTTCCATTCCGTAGATTTTCTTCATTTCTAAGAGTTACTTAGTGTTAGCTCTTACAGTTAGGTCTTTGATCCATTTTGAGTTAATTTTTGTGTATAGTATAAGGTAAGGGTCCAGCTTCATTCTTTGCGTGTGGATATCCATTTGTTGAAGAAGCTATTCTTTCCCCGTTAATGGTCTTGGCAACCACGTCGAAAATTATTTGACCATAGACATATGGGTTTATATCTGGACTCTCAGTACAGTTCCATTGGTCTTTATGTCCATCCTTATCCCAGTCCCACACTGTAGTACTGATTGATTACTGTAGCTTTGTAGTAACTTTTGAGATTGGACAAAGTGAGTCCTCCAATTCACTTTTAAGATTGTTTCGGCTAGTCTAGGCGCCTTGCATTTTCATATGAATTTTAGGATCACATTTTCAATTTCTGCAAAAAAGGAAGCTGAGATTTTGATAGGGATTATATTCAATCTGTAGATCTATTTGGGGAATATTGCCATTTTAGCAATATTTAAGTAGTATTTTTCTTTTTGATTGAATTATAAATGGAATCATTTTCTTAACTCCCTTTCTGGATTGCTCATTGCTGGTATAGTTAAAGTAATTTTTGTCTGTTCATCTTGTATTCTGCAACTTTGCTAAATTTGTGTATTACCTTTAATAGTTTGGGGGTTTTTTTGCAGATTCGTTAGAAATAAGCTCATTTCATTTGCAAATAGAGTTTTACTTCCTCCTCCTATTTATGTGCCTTTTTTCTCTCGCCTAATGCTCTGACTGGAACTTCCAGTACAGTGTTAAATAGAAGTGGAGGGAAAGGGCATCCTTATTTTGTTTCTGATCTTAGGGAAAG
>NW_006783088.1:693426-720566 GCF_000442215.2 Lipotes vexillifer | reverse complement strand
GGAAAGAGTTTTCAGTCTTTTGCCAGTGAGTTTATTAGCTCTAGGGGTTTGATAAATGCCTTTTTTCAGGTTGAGGAAGTTCTAGTCTATTCCTAGTTTGTTGTGCATTATCTTGAAAGTTTGTTCATTTTGTCAAATGCTTTTTCTGAATCAATTGAGATGATCGTGTGGGTTCTTTTTTTCTTCATTCTATTAATGCGGTATATTACATCAGCTGATTTTTGTGTGTTGAATCGCTCTCATAATCCTGGGGTGCATCCCACTTGATCGTAGTTTTAATGTGCTGCATAGTCTTAATATGTGCTGGGTTTGGTTTGCAGGAATATTGGTCTGTAGTTTTATTGTGATGTCTTTGTCTGGCTTTGGTATCAGAGTTATGCTGGCCTTACAGAATGAGTTGGGAAGTGGTTCCTCCTGGCCTTTTCTTTCACTGGGAGGTTTCTGATTACTAATTCAGTGTCTTCACTTCTTATAAGTGTGTTCAGATTTTTGGTAATTTGAGCCTCCTCTTTTTTTCCCCTCCGTCTAGCTAAAGGTTTGTCAATTTTGTTGACCTTTTCAAAGAACTAACTTTTGGTTTCATTGATTTTTCTCTGTTGGTCTACTATTTTCTTAGATATCTCTGCTCTACTCTTTATTTCCTTCATTTTGCTAGCTTTGGGTTGGTTTGCTCCTTTCTGCCCCCTTTTTCTTTGAGGTGTGAAGTTAGGTTATTGATTAGACATGTGATTTTTTTTTTCTGTTTTGATGTAGCCATTGATGTCTATAAATTTCCCTCTGAACACTGCTTTTTCTGCAGCCCATGTTTTATGATATGTTGTTCTTTTGTTTTGTGGTTGTGGTGGTGGTGGTTGGCCACACCCCATGGCAGGAAGGATCTTAGTTCCCCGACCAGAGATCGAACCCTTGCCCCCTGCAGTGGAAGCGCGGTGTCAGGGAAGTCCCTCAATCTTTTTAAATTACTTGAGTGGCTTAATATATGGTCTATTCTGGAGAATCTTCTGTGTGTACTTGGGAAAATGGTGTATTCTGTTGTTTTGGGGTGAAGTATTATATATCTGTTAGGTTTAATTTTGTTTTAATAGCGTTGCTCAGGTCCTCTATTTCCTATTTGAATTTCTGAGTATTTTATTCATTACTGAAAGTAAGATACTGAAGTTTCCAAATTATCTTAGTAATACCTATTTCTCCCTTCAATTCTGTCATTTTTTGCTTCATATATTAGGTATGTATAGGTTTATAATTCTTATACCTTCTTGATTGATTGACTTTTATTAATATACAGTGTCCTTCTTTGACTCTTTTAACAGTTCTTTGGCTTGAAGTCTGTTTTGTCTGATATTGACGGAGCCACTTGCTATCAGTTTGTTTCCCCCCAGAAGATGTTGAGTACCTGTGAATGTAACATTACTTTGAAGGAGGATGTTGAGTTTCTTGTCTGTGTAGATTTGTGTCTTTTTTTAGATTTGGGGGCATTTTTATCCTTTATTTCTCCAAGTATTCTTTCTGCTCCATTCTGTGCTCTCCTTCTGGGACTCTGTATGTTGATTTGCTTAATGGTGCCCCACAGGTCTCTTAGTCTCTGTTAATTTTTCTTCATTTTTTTCTTTCTATTCTTCAGACTAGATGCTCTCATTGTGACCTATCTTAAAGTTTGCTGATTTGTCTCCTTTCTCAAATCTGCTGTTTAATGATTGCAGATATTATACTTTTCAGCCCTAGAATTTCTGTTTCGTTCCTTTTTATAATTACTGTCTTTTTGTTGGCCCTTTTCTATTTGTTGAGACATCATTCTCCTGATTTCCTTTAGTTCTTTGTCAGTGATTTCCTTTAGCTGTTTGACCATATTTTAAAAAATCATATTCTTTGTCTTGTGTGGTCTCTCTAAAGGCTCTGTTTGGTTAAGCTTGTGCCCAACGTGTGATTTGACAGAGATTTCCTTACATGGCTTGTTTAACTTTTTTCTTGCTTCAGTGTTTACTTGGTTGCTGTAAACTTATGACTATATCCCAGAGTTCTTACAAAGTTGATTCTGGCAGGTGTGTGGTGTGTGTGTGTGTTTCTGAAAAGGGACATTTTTGCTGATGTCACTCTCTGACAATGCTTTTTTTTTTAACTATAGAGTTTTACGGAATGGGTATGTTATTCAATAAAATAGGCTATTATGCTTTATAAGGATAAGCAGTTCTCATCAAATTGCTGTTATTTGTCCAGTGGATGATATCCACAGTATGAGAAAATGTAGGCATACAGTCCTTTCATTGTGAAGTATAAAAGAGCTTTATTGAATATAGGAAGTTATGGAATAGGTTTAAAGTCCAAATTAGCGTAGCTGGGTTGAGTAAAAGAAATAATTTTCTCTTCATTATGTAATGTTCAGTACTTTATGGAGGGTATTGAATTGCTCCCTTTGAAGAACTTTTCTTAAAAGCAGCCATGACCTACATGTAGAAGTCCTAGATTACTAGTCTCAAGCCAGGATTTTTAAATCCAGGTCTGCTTAGATAACTTTGTGATCTTGAACAAGTTGTCTTCATTGGCATTCCAGTTACTTTAAGGGGAAAATTCATTGGATTGTACTTAGACTAGTTAATCTTTAAGGTATTTTCAACTGTAAACTTTTTATTATTATTATTTTGATACTTGAAGTAGCTCAGATAGTAGAAAGGTAAGAAAGACATTTTAGTGGTGAAAGGGAAATCAAAGGAAACGTATATCTGATTTAATAATTATGTCCGTTCTTTTAAAGTTCCCACTGCTATTCATATCTGCATTTCAAATGAATGTTATTTCATTACCTTAATATGTTCTCATAAAACTTTCAAACAATGTATTTAAAGCTGGAATATCCCCCAGTCACCACCTTGTTCCACAGTGGAGGAAACTATAGTTTTTCAGATCATTTTTTTTAAAGGTTAAGCAAAAAAATTACCATACTATATGTGTGTGTGTGTATGAAGTTTTATTTTTTCCATTTAACATTTTTGCCAGTAATTCCATGTCATTCTTTACAGATACCTCCATGTGTTTTATTCTATCTTGGTGATATGTCATGGTTTATTTAATAAACAGTGGCTCCTTAATGTGGAGAGTTAGGTTGTTTCCATCTTTTGGCTAATATAAACATGTTATAGTGAACCTCCATGTGCCAGTTTATTTTCCTAGGGTAGATACTTTGAGGTGGAATTACTGGAAGTATTTTTGGACCTTCCCCTGGAAGGTGACCAGTATTTATCTCAATTTCTTGAAATCTGTCCAGAAGTGTTGTTGTGATATATAGATATAAATACATAGATTGATTTATTTATACCACGGGTATACACACATATATATAGTATTTGGACATTTTATGGATGTGGGTTTTATAAGTGTGATTTTAGTTTTGTAGGATAAATTGCTAGTAGTTGAAATTAACGTGAAAAGGTATATGTACTTATAATTTTGATAGATGTTGCCAAATTGTCCTTTATAGAAAGGTTTTGCTGGTGTTCACACTGTTATCTCTATTAAGAGTTCCTATTTTCCTACAGCCTTGCCAATACAAACATTTGGATCATTGCCAATATGCTAGGGGAACAATACTACAGCAATATGATTTTCATTTGAGTTTCTCTTGTTATGAGTGGATTGAGCTTTGTTGTCATTGTTTTTGTTTGTTCATATATCTGAAAACCATATGTTTTTACTGAGTTGCCATTTTTCTGTTGGGCTGTTAGACTTTGCTTATAGAGGAATTTGCCATGCAGAAAACTTTATGTTTATATAGTCAGATGTATCAGTCTTAAGACCTAAATTCTGTGCTATTCTTAGAAAGGACTACCATTCTGAGATTATTAAAAAGATCTTCCATGGTCAATATAGGCTCACTTTTAATATACTAAGTAAAATTATTGAATAGAATCAAGGGAAGGCATTCCTACCATGGAATTCCTCTTTATGGAATTCCTCTTCAGTACTTACTTGAAGCATTGTTTGATTATTAAATCGTCTAGACGTGTGCTTCTTTCTTATAGTAGATCTGGTCATCTTTTTGGGACCACTCACTCAATTTAGTTTCTTCTGTCTTAGATCTAAAGGTTAAAATATAGAACAAAAGGTTAGATCATAGGTATATTTCTCTTAGCATTATATTGTAGTATATATATAAAATATACTATAAATGTAAAATAACTACTTTGCAACATACAAAGTTTTTTCTTTAGACTGATGACAATAAGGATAAGTTTTATCAAATTTTACTGTCATCTTGTTGTTTCTATTATATCAGTAAAATTCTGAGGTTCCCCTCTGGGGCAGGGGGAGAAAAAAAACCATTTATCATCTTTCCATTGACTATATTTATAAGAGTAGATATACAGAGATTGTTATTGGTTAACTATAAACTTTAAAAGAATGATGTATGTTTTCATTTAGATCCCAAGGAAGAGAAAGAGGAAGAAGGTTCTACCGTCCCTCAGGAAGTTTCCGTTGCTGCAGCTAAGCCTAGCCGGGGCTGGCGTAGCAGTAGCAGGACATCTGCCTCTCGGCATCGTGACACAGAGAACACCCGAAGCTCTAGGTCCAAGACTGGTTCATTGCAACTCATCTGCAAGTCAGAACCAAATACAGATCAGCTTGATTATGGTACAGTGAATATAGAGTATGGTTATTTAATAACCAGTTGCCTGTTGATTTTAAATGTAATGTTGAACATTTACCAGAACAGCTTAACTTTCAGGGGTAAGTGTGGTGTTACAGGAAGGATTCCTTTTTGACATTTGCAGATAATTCTCCTTTTGTATAATTACCCTAGGCAGTAATTTGGTTTGAGTCTCTTGGCTGCAGAGAGAAAATATCTGTATCTACATAGATAAAGTTTTGTTTTGGACTTTTTCTAGATGTTGCAGAAGAGCATCAGTCTCCAGGTGGCATTAGGTAAGAAACTTTTCATATTTCGTATTTAAACCCTTGGGGATGTAGAACACAGTCAGTCATATCACATGACTCAGAAGTTGTTTTCTACTTGAAATAATTGTCAATTGTTTTTTTAACTCTTAGTGTCACGAGCCATCATTGCCTTGCCTTTATTTAATGAAGTGATAGCATGTCTAGGATTTATATATTTTTTGTTTCAATTACTATTCTTTAGGATAAACAGCTAGATTGCAGTCCAACTACACCATAAGAATGAAAATCCTAGATAACTTACTGTAAATCTTCAGCTACCTCTAAATAAATTACTGAATAAAATCAAGTCAGATATAATTCATACAGCTGGAATTTCTAACCTCTATTTGCTTCTTTTTAGCAGTGATGAGGAGGAAGAGGAGGAAGACGAGATGTTGATCAGTGAAGAAGAAATACCGTTCAAAGATGATCCAAGGGATGAGACCTACAAACCCCACTTAGAAAGGTATGTCTCAGATTTGTCAGTGAAAAATAAGTTAGGAAAGCATTGTTGCATGCTTTTATTTCACCTTGTTGCCAAACTAATGGATATGGACTTAATTTTAAATGAGTAATTAATTATGCACTCATTTTACGAATCTAACATTATCTTATTACTCCCTCATAGAGCCCTCTCTTCCATTTATAGAACTTTGTTTTGATCATATTCAAATTATTATGATGTCTGCCTGTTTTATCTTAAGGTATCATGAATTGCCTGAATACTTAGAATTTTTTACTTTTGTTTCTCTTTACAGCTATAGTGAGATTTGATTCTAAGGCATTGTTAGCTTGCGGAGGGGGCGGGTCGTCTCATAGGCTCTAAATATATGTATGATGTACATATGAGGAATAGCTGGCTGGAAACCACATTTCATGGACTGAGGAGCATAATTTTATTTTATTTTAATTTTTTAAATTTTGCATTTATTCATTTTATATATTATGAACATATTCTCTTCTTAAAATTTATTTTATTTATTTATTTTTGGTTGCGTTGGGTCTTCATTGCTGTGCGTGGGCTTTCTCTAGTTGTGGCGAGCGGGCTTTCTCTAGTTGTGGCGAGCAGGGGCTACTCTTCGTTATGGTGCACGGGTTTCTCATTGCGGTGGCTTCTCTTGTTGCAGAGCATGGGCTGTAGGCGTGTGGGCTTCAGTAGTTGGTGGCGCACGGGCTTAGTTGCTCCGCAGCAGGACCAGAATTGGCAGGCGGTTCTTAACCACTGCGCCACCAGGGACGCCTGAAGAGCATAATTTTATAATAAATCATTGATAACTCCTGGCTTTACCCTTTTGTCACAGTTGTCCTTGAAAGGGTCCTTTGCTGGATACCAGTATTGAAATGTATTTGTATTTTCAGGGAAACCCCAAAGCCACGGAGAAAATCAGGGAAGGTGAAAGAAGAGAAAGAGAAGAAAGAAATAAAAGTGGAAGTAGAGGTAGAGGTGAAAGAAGAAGAGAATGAAATTAGAGAAGATGAGGAGCCTCCTAGGAAGTGAGTAGGCAATTCCTACTAAAAATGGAAATTTAACAGATTTTCAAGCCACTAGTGGAAAAAGGGTAGGAGTGTGAGGAATGATATTGACATATACATATTGCTGTCTTAAGCAGCTGACAATTTCATTGGAAAGACTCTGCCCAGAAGCTTCAAAAGTTTAATTCAAAGCAATACTTAAGAGACGTTCAGTTGAGTGGGTAGGACAATAATAGCTCTAGGGATGCCGAGGAGGTAGAGGTAGCAAGAAAAGTATGGCAAATATGGATCCTCAGAAGAGGGGCAAATAAAGCAAATGATGTAATAACCTTGATCAGGTGAAAACTTTTGGCTAGCAATTATTTCCTGTTGCAGAAATAGCTTTTTTAAGTGTCTAGGCTTTTGTCTCTATTGCAAGGAGAGTCTAGTTTATGTTCTTAGGGTTTTTAGATAATAGACTTGTTTATTCTACTTTTTAAATTGATTAAATATAAGTGATAGACTTTTCACTGAAACAAGTCTTCAAGTAGTAACCTTGAGGTTTATCCATATCTTCCATAGAAATGTGTAGTTTATGAAAGGTATATATTTTAACTTGTGGTGCAGACTTATTTGTAAGTGAAATTGCTTCAGAGTGAAATCTTTGTTTGGTTTGCCAGATACGTCTTTGGCTTTATGTATTCTGGGTTATCCTTTGTTTCTGCCACCTACTCTTTGGTCTTGAGGGTATGTCCTCAGCTCTCCTTTACTATATAAGCTTCAATCTGGAATATGTGGACAGTTACTCTGCTCTTTAATTATAGGAGAGGAAGAAGGCGAAAAGATGACAAAAGTCCACGATTACCCAAAAGGAGGTGAGTAATTTATACTCCTGCTGTGTTGTGCCTTCTTTCTGGTGGTGGGCACTTCACTCACATGTTCAGCCCTCATAATTATCCTGTGGGAATGGCTAGTTAAAAATTTCACAAAAGCAACTTCACTAGTGTCCTTGATGCAGAGTTACTGTGTTTTTATTTCCATTGCAGGATCTTAAAGTTTCTAAAAATTTTAACACTTCTTTGCCTTTTGGGGAGTTACTAGTTTGTTTTGTGCTCTTTTTTAAAAATTCTAAACATTTGGCAATTTCTGGTTACTTCTAACATAAATACTATGCAAGCTATAAACTTAGAGATTTTAATTCTTCATACTGTAAAATACCTATTCCGTATAGTGCAGTTTGGCCACTGTGCAGACTGCCTCTTTTCTGTTGCTAACTTCTCTCCTACATATTGCTAATAGAAAAAAGCCTCCAATCCAGTATGTCCGTTGTGAGATGGAAGGATGTGGAACTGTTCTTGCTCACCCTCGCTATTTGCAGGTCAGTGAAGTTGTTAAATAAGGCAGCCTTGCAGGTTACGTTCCATTACCAGTTCTCATACTTCATGAGAGCTTACAATTTGTGGACTTGTGTAGGCTTTATCATTAAATGTGTAATGTCAAGGAAAATCTTTTTGTAAGCATCAAATTACTTCAGTTGAGTTTCTGTTGTTGTTGTTTTTTAAGTGATTTAGAACCTGAGCTTAAATATTTCCTTGGGATCTTGGAATATTCCAGTGTTTTTCATGGTGTAAATACTCCTGATACAAGAAATGATTGCGTAACAACACACCAAGACACAGTGGAACAGATTTTATTTTAATGTGTATTTTTAAAGAATAAAATTAGCAACTAAAACCAGTGACTTTTTGAATCCTATTTAGAATAAATTCTAAAATTTTTAGTTTTTAGGTTTTTTTTATTTTTAAGTGAGCAGGCTTTTTAAAAGTAATTTTATATAAATTGCTGTGCATTCTGCATGTTTTTAAAAATTTATTTTTTATTTTATTTTATTTATTTTTGGCTGCTTTGGGTCTTCGTTGCTGCGTGTGAGTTTTCTCTAGTTGTGGTGAGCAGGGGCTACTCTTTGTTGCGGTGCGCGGGCTTCTCATTGCGGTGGCTTCTCTTGTTGCGGAGCAGGGGCTCTAGGCATGCGGGCTTCAGTAGTTGTGGCTCGCGGGCTCTAGAGCACAGGCTCAGTAGTTGTGGTGCATGGGCTTAGTTGCTCCGCGGCATGTGGGATCTTCCCGGACCAGACACAGTGGAACAGATTTTATTTTAATGTGTATTTTTAAAGAATAAAATTAGCAACTAAAACCAGTGACTTTTTGAATCCTATTTAGAATAAATTCTAAAATTTTTAGTTTTTAGGTTTTTTTTATTTTTAAGTGAGCAGGCTTTTTAAAAGTAATTTTATATAAATTGCTGTGCATTCTGCATGTTTTTAAAAATTTATTTTTTATTTTATTTTATTTATTTTTGGCTGCTTTGGGTCTTCGTTGCTGCGTGTGAGTTTTCTCTAGTTGTGGTGAGCAGGGGCTACTCTTTGTTGCGGTGCGCGGGCTTCTCATTGCGGTGGCTTCTCTTGTTGCAGAGCAGGGGCTCTAGGCATGCGGGCTTCAGTAGTTGTGGCTCGCGGGCTCTAGAGCACAGGCTCAGTAGTTGTGGTGCATGGGCTTAGTTGCTCCGCGGCATGTGGGATCTTCCCGGACCAGAACTCGAACCCATGTCCCCTGCATTGGCAGGCGGATTCTTAACCACCGCGCCACCAGGGAAATCCCAGATTTTTTTTTAATGAGTGAAGATACAGCTTGTATTTAGGTCTGGCAGAAAACATGAAGGTGAAATAATAATTACTAAAGCTTAAGAAGTGTTTGATCTTTATTTAGCAGCAAGTATAACATAGACTAAGGCCTTACTTTCTGATTCTGGTTCTACTATAATAATGATAGCTACACTTCTTTTGTCATGTACTATTTGCTGCACTAAGCACCGTACAATATATGATCTCTGTATTCCCACAACAACACTACAACACAGTTATCATTACCTCCATATAATACTTCCATATGGAAGTATTATATTCTAAGATCATGCCAGACCCAGATTGGAATCTGTTTCTGTAGCCTATGTTGGTAATCATTTTATTATACTGCTTCCTGTTCATATACAGAGTATTTGGGTTTCCTTCAGCACTTTTGACTTAGCAAAGGGATGAGCTAAGCTAAGCTTTCTGGAATCCTTAATTTTTTCCCCCCTTCACTTTCTTTTACTGTTTTAGCACCACATTAAATATCAGCATTTGCTGAAGAAGAAATACGTATGTCCCCATCCCTCCTGTGGACGACTCTTCAGGCTCCAGAAGCAACTTCTACGACATGCCAAACATCATACAGGTATTTTTTTAAATAAAATGTTTATCAAGTAGCTAAATTCACTGATTCAACATCACCAAGTTTGTTTTACAGCTAAGAAACCAGAGGCTGAGCAACATTAGGTAACTTGCCTGTGGTCACACAGCTAGTTTTAGCAGAACTGGGGTTTTCTAATTCTGCCTCAGGTAAATAGATACTCGTAGTAACTACCTGCACTGAAAATGAGGAGTATGTGGAGAAAGCTGAAACGGGAAGGAGGGCTGCTCATCGTTCACGTTACCTACTGAGGAGCTCTTGACTTCTCCTATTGGAATCGTAAAGGCTAGCTATTGAATTCACATATAACCTCCTGTTGGAGGAGGAGCTATTGACTCAAAAAGAGAAACTGAATGTCTTTGTAATACATGTTATAGAATGGATTCAGACATCGTTCATTTTTATCCACTTGACAGTCTTAGTGCAGTGTAGCTAATAGGAACAAATTAGGCTGGGTATTAGTGGTAATTGAGCACATGCCAGACATTTGATATTCTTAATAATCCTTGGAGGGTAAGACTAAGAATACCAGTAGCAGAGATTTCATGTCTCTTGCACAAGGTCATATGGTCAGTGTCATATATATACCCTTTCCATCATTTACTAAATGTGTGACTTAGGAACGTTACTTAATTTCTTCTCACTTTTCCTCATTTGTAAAATAAAGCTAATAATGTTACCAATAACACTGAGTTATTACAAGGATGAAATGAGATAACCTATAAAGTGCTGTTTATTGCACAGGGCCGGGCACCTGATAGCACTGCAATTTAAACTCAGGTCTTAATCACTCCAAAGTCTACTGTCTTTGCGTTACACTATGTTTCTTCAGAGAGTATGCTGTCTCCACTGTTTCTTGATAGAAGCTGCCATTTCTCCACTCCTTCTCCCTGCTACACTGTTTTATCCTATAGAAAAGTAATTTCTGACAACCAGTTTAGACTGTTTTAGTTAAATATTACAAGCCTACTATGACAAACAGTGTTTTAGAAATTCAGTCCATTCTAGATATTTATATTTGGTTGATACAGTTTTATGATGTCAGTGTTAGAGAGTTTTCCTTTTCCAAATTAGTGTTTACTGGCTCCTTTTGAAAATACAATTTATTTAAGCAAGTGGAATGCCCCACATGGGTTTGTCATGCGACTGTGGAGCTGGAAAAGTGGACAAGACCTGAGAGATACTAAGAAATTGTCCCTGAGTTAGAAGTATGCATTTTTAGACCCTACCACTCATTACGTAGAACATAGACCAGCAAACATTGGCATCACTTTAGCTCCATTTAGAGATGGAGAATCTCAGGCCTTGCCTTAGACCAACTGAATCAGCGTCTGCATCTAATAAGATCCCCAGGTGAGTCCTCAGTACATTCAAGTTTGAGAAAAACTTGACTCTTTTCCCACACTTGGTTTTAGAACTGTTTGGGATGGAATGTAAGATTAAATTGGATACTGTTTGCCTTTTGACTTATCCTTATGTTTTTACTGTGACTATTTCTAGTAATTTTTAAGTGAAAGGCATAGAAAATGGGTAGTGGCCATTTATTCAACAAATGTATGTTGAGCATCTGTTTGTCCACTTTCTTCTCAACCAGTTGATAAGAAATTAAGTCCAGTGTTCCTTTGCCCCATAGAATTCTTGAGAGAAGTTTAAATTGTTTATCTTGGGTAACTTTTTAAAAAATCTGAAATAGAAGATATGAGTAGCACTTTATATTTGGGTCACTTTTCTTTAGGGAATGCCAACTTCTTTTGTTGTTGTTGTTGAATGCTAGATTCTTTGTATGTAAGCATTCAGCTTTCACAGTCTGTGAAAAAAGCTGTTTTAAGAATAAAAGCTATGTAAAATATAATTGTTTACTTGCTAACCAATTTATCCAAGGTCTGGATTACTGGTAATTGAGATTAGGATTCCAGTTCTCATATTTCTGTCTAGCTGTGTTTTTTATTTTTGTTTTATAAAATAGGTTCGTATGCTACTGAATGAATGGACTAAGAGATAAAAATGATATTATTATAAGTTTATCCAAAGTGCTTATATATTAAAAACAGTATTGCTTGTCCTCTAAATTCACCTGCCTGATCATCTGCTTACTTGTTGTAAGCTAGGAAAAAATACTTAAGAGGGATTCTAAATGGAACACTAAATAACCACATTATTTTTCTTCTTAGATCAACGAGATTATATCTGTGAATACTGTGCTCGAGCCTTCAAGAGTTCCCACAATCTGGCAGTGCACCGGATGATTCACACTGGCGAGAAGCCATTACAGTGAGTACTTATTTACTGGTGAACATCTGGGGTCTAAGTGTATATACACCACTTGAGGGTTAGACCCTTTACAAACATTTCAGCTGGCACTGCTGTTTTACTTTTACCAAATTAAAGAGTGGGTATTGGGCTTCCCTGGTGGCGCAGTGGTTGAGAGTCCGCCTGCCGATGCAGGGGACAAGGGTTCGTGCCCCGGTCCGGGAAGATCCCACATGCCATGGAGCGGCTGGGCCCGTGAGCCATGGCCGCTGAGGCTGCGCGTCCGGAGCCTGTGCTCCACAACGGGAGAGGCCACAACAGTGAGAGGCCCGCGTACCGCAAAAAAAAAAAAAAAAAAAAAAAAAGAGTGGGTATTGATTAGGGGAGCTACTTAGTCATGTTTTTCTTTTGTTTTCCTCTTTTTCAAACAAACAGAAAGGGGAAAAAATCAGATTAGTTTTCTATTAACTTTTCCTAATCTTCCACAAGAAGTATATATTACTGACTGTTGCTTATAAATGTAACCTCTAAATTCTCACCCTGACGCTAAATGAGAGGTCTCTTTATTTCTCTATTTGATCAGCTATTTCCTTTTCCCTCTCCTTAGGTGCGAGATCTGTGGATTCACTTGTCGGCAAAAGGCATCCCTTAATTGGCACATGAAGAAGCACGATGCAGACTCCTTCTACCAGTTTTCTTGCAATATCTGTGGCAAAAAATTTGAGAAGAAGGACAGCGTAGTGGCTCACAAAGCAAAAAGCCACCCTGAGGTGCTGATTGCCGAAGCTCTGGCTGCCAATGCCGGCGCCCTCATCACCAGCACAGATATCTTGGGCACTAATGCAGAGTCCCTGACACAACCTGCAGACGGTCAGGGTCTTCCTCTTCTTCCTGAGCCCTTGGGAAACTCCACCTCTGGAGAGTGCCTTCTGCTAGAGGCTGAAGGGATGTCAAAGTCATATTGTAGTGGGACAGAACGGGTGAGCCTGATGGCTGATGGGAAGATCTTTGTGGGAAGTGGCAGCAGTGGGGGCACTGAAGGGCTGGTCATGAACTCGGATATACTCGGTGCTACCACAGAGGTTCTGATTGAAGATTCAGACTCTACTGGACCTTAGAGGAAGGGAAGACTTTGGGCACTGGGACAGCTAAGACTTTGTATTTAAAAGACAAAAAGGACAAAAAAAAAAAATTTAAAGCATTTAAAATCTAGTAAAATAACTGAAGGGCCTGCTCTTTCCATTGTGGATCACAGCACACACGCGCACACACGCGCGCACACACACATCCCCTCTTCTCCCTCTGTTGTCCCCTTTAAAAAATTGATGTTGCCTTTACCAGAAAGCTAGACAAAGAAAAAGCAGCAGTAGCTCTTAAAGTAACGGTTATTCTTATACTCAGTTCCAGCCAGGCAGACTTCCTGCTCATCAGCAGATCCCCCTTTTCAGCCTGTAACTCTGATGTGCTCTGGGTCAGCTTTTAACTCTTAATAATATATTAATATTCTCTAAACCCCTTCTCCTCCTTTAGTGCTTCCCTATGGTTCTGGCTTCTATCCCCTGCAGCACATTTATCTTCAAAGTATATAATTCTAACCTCTGGAGGCTGGCAGCTTGACTTGGCACTTTAGGGCCCCTTAGCAGGGTGAGCTGTTAAAACAGCACACATCTCTCACCCCCTTTCCCTCCATTCCCCCTGGGTTTAGGAAAGGAAGGATACATGGGGACCACCTCCTGCCTCTTCACCACACCACCTTCCTCAGTCCCCCTCCCAACACCTCCATAAGGTTCTCAGTGGTGCTCACTTGCTTTGCAAGCAGGCTCCCAACAGGGAGGGAGCTACTGTCTACATGGTCTCTCTGACCATAAGACAGGGTTCTATATCAGTGAGAAAAGTCCCAGACTAGTGGCAGAAATTTGCACTTTGAACATGTGTGTTTTTGTGTTGTGGAACCTGAGATTCCTTATTTATTAACAAAGTCTGATTTCCTTTTTTTTTTTTTTTTTGTCTTTGTTGCTATATTTTGTGGGGCTGGGAGAGATTAGATTATTCTGACATGGGGTCCTTTGCATAAGAGGTACTTGTAGAAGGCAAGATACAGGGTTGAAGAAGCACAGCCAGCCTCTAAAATCATAGCTGTCTAGTGGCCTTTAAAGAAAGCTGGTCCTCAGCACGAACAGAATCACTACAGTAGCCTAGTGCTTTTCCGGAAACCTCTTTAGGGAAGGATGTTAGGTTTGTGGTAATTAGTGGTCTGAGTTTTTAGAGCATCAAGATTTAGGAATTTTGAGGGGATCAGGAAGGTTGTTCAGGGTCTGAATTATAGATAAAAGGTTTTCTCTTGTGAATTTATTGATTTTCTTTTTTGTCCCCATCATTTCTTTATACAGACCTCCCTATTAGAGCTCCCTATACAGACCTCCCTATTATCCCAGCTCTGGCCCCTTGCTTTGCTTTTGCTTTTGCTTATTGCTTTTGCTTTTGCTTTTGCTTATTGCTTTTGCTTTTGCTTTTGCTTTTGCTTTTGCTTTTGCTTTACTTTGCTTTGCTTTGCTTTATCATTGGTTCATTCCAGCTCCCAGTTAGTGAAGGACACTGCCATCAGTGAAGGAATAGTCTTGAGTCATACAGTTGTAAGTAAAAGAAAATTGCTCTGTTTTGTTTCCCTTTTAATAACACTTCAGAAGAAGAAAGGCTTCAACAAAGTTAATAATCTGTATAATGCTTTGGTTTTCACCTGAAATTGTAGGAATTATCATTTCCCTCGAGGTAGGGATTTTCATGGGGTGGATTACTTACTGTCCATGGGAGAGACAGTTTTGTACAACTTCATAACTTCCAGAAGACTAAAAACATATTTTGGCCCATTTTTAGAGAATTAGAAGGGCAGTCTCTCCTACGTACCTCAGAAACTGGAATTAAAGGCTTGCCCTATTCGTTGTCAGAAATGTATGATGGCTGTTGGAAAGAATGAAGTTTTGCTGAGAACAAAATAAGGAACAGCTTGTTTTTCACAGACACTAAAACTACAAAGTTTATCAGTTTTCTCTTTTGATTTTTTTTTTTCCCCAAAAAGAAGGATAACAAAACGTCATCTCTGAAAGAGGCTTACTTTACACCCACTAGTGTCAGTGGTTGGGATGCCAGGGAATAGGGAGTGAAACACCTACAGTGAGCAGTCTTAAATGTACTGTTGTTTCTTTTCAGTGTTGCAGATTTGCCATCCCCTTCAGTGTGAGGGTAGAAAATGGAATAAGGTTAGAAGGGATATAGAGTATGCTTTCCTGCCCACAGTAAGGATTTGGAGTTGACTTTGGTATGTTGAGTAAATTTGGAAATATTATAAGATTGACTGGATGGGTCTAAAACAAAGTTGTTCCACTCCCGTATTAAGTCCATTTTGTACTGTTTTACTAGCTAACATCTATACCCCACTTTACTTTTTGTCTTCGTCACATTTATCTTATCCTTTGTCTCCATAAATTACATTTGCAGTTGTTAGTCATCAGATGTTTTAGCCACCTACACAAAAGCAAACTGCATTTAAAAAAAAAAAACTTTACGAGATGGAAAATATATTCTTCCCTGTATCACACTCCTCCCCACCAAAAGCAGCTAGTTAGTTCTCAGAAACTTTCTCCTTTCTCCCTTTTTTACTCATCTTCATTTACCTGTAATTTGCTTCAATAAATTATTATAGCAGTTTGCGATAAGTTTTAAAATATTTTTCACGGACTTAAGATTTTTTCCTTTTGAGGAAAGGGGTGCTAGCAAAGTAAAGAGTTGGTTAAAGTAAACTATCTTATACTAGGTTCTTGTCCCTTTTCCTTTCTGCTCCTCATATGTTTACTTCATTGTCCTAAGGGACTCTTAATCTTAAAATTCTACATTTCCTACTCTTTTTTTTTTTTTTTTTTTTTTGCGGTACACGACCCTCTCACTGTTGTGGCCTCTCCCGTTGCGGAGCGCAGGCTCAGCGGCCATGGCTCACAGGCCCAGCTGCTCTGCGGCATGTGGGATCTTCCTGGACCGGGGCATGAACTCGTGTCCCCTGCATCAGCAGGTGGACTCTCAACCACTGCACCACCAGGGAAGCCCAACATTTCCTACTCTTAATCAAATTCTGCTACCTTTTTAATAACTCTTCCGACAGCATATTCTCCATCTTGAATTAGCAATTCTAAATTCTGAAAATGTACTTAATACAAATATTATTTCTACAAGATATAGAAATACATCTTGTAGAAATACATCTTTTCCCTTGTTTGTGGTTGCCCAGGGTTATTTTGCAAAATTGAGACTTAATATGCTTCAGAGAATTTAGATAAACACTGGCCAAGATTACTGGGAGTAAAAATAGATACATTGAGGTATGGAAAAGCATTCACATAGAGCACTTGAACTTCCTTAGAACCTGTTTGGAGAAAAAAATATAGAGTGTACTCAACCTAACTAAGGTTATTACAGTCCGGCTGTTCGAAGCACCATTTTTCCCTCCTGTCTTTTTCCCACTTTCCAGTGTACTCAAGAAAACTGAAAAATTGTAATGAATCAATTTAAAATATTTTATTTCCTAGAAGCCTTTTTTGCCTGTTGTAATATGCAGGACCCTTCTCCTTTGGTGGGAGAGACAGGTAGTACCTGAATCTAGGTTGAAAAGGTTATGTAAAAAGAAATTATAATAAAAGGGATACTCTGCTTTTCAAATCCTTGTTTTCTCTTAATCTAGGTAAGGCATATCCAAAATAAATATGTAAAGAAGAAAAATAAAAGTTATCTTCATGGAAGCAACTGGTCTTCCTTGGTTGTACTGAGTTGCAGTTATCCTGGGGTGAAATAATTGATGCTGCCAAATAAGAAAAACAAGTGCCCTCAGAGCAGGTTTTATGTGGCAGATACTGTTGTTTGCTCTTGTTGAGAATCAGGTAGTTAACTTTTGATGTAGTTCAGTTCTTGATTTCTAATGCTGAGATGCCATATGATTTGCCATTTGACAAAGTTGGAAATCTTTCAACCGTGTTTCAACCTTAGGAAAGATGGATTCCTAATCTAGTAAAGAGAACGTTAAGGAAGCTGTGGGGTTAATTTTGCTCTGATAATGACAAAACCCTGATAGCATTTAATATCAGTGCTTCTTCACAAAACTCAAATGTCCATATAAAGTTAAAAAAAGAAAAAAGTAGAATCCTCCTACCTTCTTAAAAAGCCTACTGTGACAGCCACCCCGGCCTCATTCCTTTCTCCCCTATGTCCCTCGATTATTGTTTTGTTTTGTTTTGCGGTACACGGGCCTCTCACTGTTGTTGTGGCCTCTCCCGTTGCTGTGCACAGGCTCCGGACGCGCAGCCTCAGCGGCCATGGCTCACGGGCCCAGCCGCTCCGCGGCATGTGGGATCTTCCCGGACCGGAGCACGAACCCATGTCCCCTGCATCCGCAGGCGGACTCTCAACCACTGTGCCACCAGGGAAGCCCCCTCGATTATTGTTTATGTATGGAAATTACCCCCTGAGAAGGCATGTGTTTCAATTTAGAGGTAATGTCCATGATACAAAATAGTGAAAACATTCATTTGGGGATGAAACTTGTAATTCTTACCCAATTGGCATCATCCTCTAACCTACAGAGTTAAATGCAATAGAACAACAACTCTCCAAGTGCTTTTAAACTCTGCCTTCATTTCACAGTCCAGCTCATTCTCTTATTTTGTTAAGAAGCAATGTGGTATGTCTGGGATAAGGAAGAAAAAGAAAAGCATGTTGTCACTTGAGTGAGACTGCCTCAGAAATGTTACCAAGTCAGGGTTGGGTGTTTCCTGTCCTTTGGAAGAGAACAGGCCTAAAACAGTACCTTCCTCATCCTGTAGCTACAAGGAAGGCACCATGATTGAGATTACAGATGCTTCCTTAGCTGATTTTTAGTCAAGTGTAAATTTAAATACTCAGCAAAAGGATGGGAGTGAAAAAATGCTGTAGTTTTACAGGATCTATTTCATGTAAACTTTGTGTCTTGGAACAAAATATGAACTACCTAAAGAATGATATTGGAAACTCAGTGGGCGGAACAGTTATAGAATCAAAGACCTATATTTAAATTTTGAACCTAGTTATTAGATTTTGTGCACATTATTTAATTTCTTTAAGCCTCCATTTCTTATATAAAATGAGGAAACTATCTTGTAGAATTATTCTAAAGATCAAATAAAGGCTCTAAAGCCGTTAGCAGTGTCTGGCCTAGGGTAGATGCTTAATGAATGGCAGCTATATCAATAATAATAACTTAATATTATTGAATAATTTACCAGGCCAAGAAAGAAAAGGACGTGGGGAGCACAGAGAAGGTGATAATCAAATGAACTGATTATAAGTGTATATAAATAGATTCCATTAGGCAGGGCTGTCATGAGGATCAGTGTGATAATGACCTTGTCGCCAAGTGCAAAAGCAAAACAATGACATGAAAACAAGTACACTAGGCCCTGAGTGGAGGAGAGAGTTGGAGGCAGACGCTGCAGGACAGAAAGCCGAGTGAAAAGGGGCCTTTGATTCCACAGGCGCAGAAATCCACAGCCAGGAATTTGCTGCCACCTCTGAGTCAGGCAGCGGGGGTGGGTGCTGAATTCCATTAGTAGGGAAATGCCCAGTGGATTTAGCCCGAGAATCACATTTCTTATTTGGACCAATATAGACAGAAACAAACCCAGCTCACTTGTTTCCCGGGACAGTTGAGTTAGGGGATGGCTTTCACAGAGCATTCACCGCTGACCCCTCACCGCCGGGACCTCTGTAGCCGCTCTGTCTGGCTAGCAAGGAAGATCCGTTCAGACCTGACTGCTCTTATGGAATCTTACGTAAGTTGCCTATTTTGCTGTCGTCTATTTTCACTTCATCTCTTCTGATCCAGCCCTTTACATCATGTTCCAGCTCCGTTATCAGTTACAAAAGCCCTAATCATGTAGTCATTTATATATCGGGCACCTGTCATTTGACATGGCCCCTTCCCTTAAGGAAAGTCATATGACCTTTCTTTCTCTAGGCTATTCAGGAGACATGTTCCTTGAATAAGAAAATACACAAGGGGTTCTATGTAGAATTGGCTTTATGTCCTGGAGGCTGTTCCTAATTTCATTACCTGTCTGAATTCTGCCAGAATAGATTAACCATGAGGCCTCTAAGCTTGGCTTCTTCATGTGCATTGTTCTGATTTTTTGAGCTTAGAAATGAAAGGTGGAGTTAGGTTTATAGGATTGGGAGAAGAACAGTATAAACCAACCAGTTTCTCCTGTTACATTATTAGCCACCCTGTACAATCAAAAGTGTTCCTGTGTCTAAATAGAAAGGTCACCTACACTATCAAAAAAGTCTCGTAGAAGAATCACTGGGGACCTGGGGAAGTGTCCGATTCTTAGGGAGCTAACCATGGATCTCAGGTTTTCTGATAGAGGTCTTCATCTAAGGCCTGCCGTGGAAACACTCCAGGCCCCCGTGGAGAGAAATGGTTTATCTTCATAAAACTCCAGCAGTCAGAAATCAGATTCTTTGAAATACCAATTAAAAAAAAAAAAATTGCCATTGACTCCTCTAATAAAGGATTGTCCTCACCATTGACAGTGAGCAATGGAGAGGGCTGTTAGAAAAATTCTACGATGCCTATATTTTAGAGCTTAGGTGTGGCCAGTGTCTTCAGGTATATTTAAAATACTGAAACTCCAGTATGATTATAATACTCCAGTTGCCAGGAGGGAGTGTCAAGTGGGAAGGAAAAATTATTCTAGACCAGTCAGTGAGTGGTTTTCAACCTTTGGAACCTAGTGAAAGCTGCACATTCTCCCAAGAAAAATGAACAGGTAGTCAAAGCAGTATGGATAATTTCTGGGAGGATAGGTTCTTCCTAAAGTCAGTCAAGGTTCCCAAATGAAGAGTTCCTCATCTAGACTCTCTATTTTCTTTACAATTTGGATCCTTGACCAGGGAAGTGAATAAGATTTTATATGAGATTTAGAGATTAAGTGAGAATGGTGGAATGATTACAGAAGATGTGAAGTTTTTCTGTATCCTTGACCAGGTGAAGCACCAAGGTCTGAACGAGAACATAAACCTGGACTCTGTGCATGGTGTGCCAGTGGCAAGCACTGATCGATGGAGCGAGCTTAGTGAGGCAGAGCGACTCCAAGAGAACCTCCAAGCTTATCGTAGCTTCCATGGTATGTTGGCCAGAATGTTAGAAGACCAACGGGTGCATTTTACTCCAGCTGAAGATGACTTCCATCAAGCAATACATACCATTCTCCTCCAAGTCGCTGCCTTTGCTTACCAGCTGGAAGAATTAATGGTGCTTCTGGAACACAAGATCCCTTCCAGTGAGGCTGATGGGTTGCCCCTTATTGTTGGAGATGGTGGTCTCTTTGAGAAGAAGCTGTGGGGCCTAAAGGTGCTGCAAGAGCTTTCACAGTGGACAGTGAGGTCCGTCCATGACCTTCGAGTCATTTCATCTTGTCAAACTGAGATTCCAGGACGTGGCAGCCATTATACTGCTAAGGACAAGAAAATGTAGCAGTTACCCCTCTCTCTCTTAACTTGCTTTCTCCTCTAGTGGAATATATATAGTTTTCTGAGGCCTCACTTTCCCATTCTTATTTTTGAAAACCTTTAAAACCACAGGCATTTTCGTCAGCTAGGGTTGGAGACGTGGACAAATGGGCATACAGGTTTAGTCTGGGGGGGAGGGATGTGTGAGTGTGTGTGTGTGTGTGTGTGTGTGTGTGTGTGTTGGGGCTGTAAGGGAGTGGGGGCAGGGACAACATCCTTCCACCTCAGTGCTGTGATCTTTCCTACCCACTAAATAACCTTTACAGGCATTTAACAGCCTCACATATACTTTTAACTTTAGTCCTGGATGACTCTTCTGAGAAGACTGAAATAGTGAATTAAAGATCATGGACTCTAGTCAATTCAAACTCTTGGATAATAAAAACAGTAACTAACATTTATTGAGTATCTACTATATTGAAGCAATATGTCAGGAGTTTTATGTATATCATAATTTTCACAAGCCTGCTGAGGGAGGTTGTTTGCATTTGACAGATGAGAAAACAGGCTCACAGAAATTTATAACTCGTTCAAGGTTACCCATCTAGCAAATGGCACCCTGAGTTTGAACCCAGATCTTTCCCATTCCAAAGCCTAGTGCCCTTCACTTTAAGGGCCTGATTATGAACCTCTATCACTGCACCTCTTTGCTGCAGAGGGTTGGAAAATGTATCCATGTAATCTATCCCCAGCACTGAAAAAGCAACCCCCAATTGTGTCCTGATAGTGTTAAAGGCAGTATTTGTTGCCCATATTTGGCAAAGAAGAGAGCAGTGGCGATCTTAAGATTAGTCCACCAGACTTTTGAACTTAGGAAGCTGGGAGTGTTCAGTCATACAGCTTGCTTTCAAGTAGCCACTAATGTTCTTGAGTTTGGTGTTGGGGACAGCTTACCAGGTTACCTCACATTTATTGTAATCAGCAATGCAGTGATACAGGCACTGGCACTGGTAACCCGGGCATTCATGGGCAATGGGTAGAATACTGCTCAGGTTAAAAAGTCACAGAACTCCTTCACCAGACAAAGAGTCTCTGGACTTAGTCATGAGCAGAGGATGAGGCCCACTCTGTTCCCAGTGGGAATGCCAGTGATTCTGAAACAATATAGAGCAAAGCCTCCATACTTCAGAACAAAGGGCACAGTTCTGCATTTAATGTTCTTGAGAGAAACGGTATGAAAAGCACCAACTAGTAAATGTGGGCATTAACGTAAAAGGTCATTTACAGTCAGGCCTATGAACTCGTGGTGCAAACGGGAATTGAGAAGTTCTCAGGTGTATCATTTATTTCACACTACCAGTCAATTCAAACTCAAGATCTTGGGTGGGGGGCCCAAATCAATTTGGTTCACGTATTTGAGGCTTCTATATTCTTAAAAGGACCATGAGTCAGAGGGGGCTAGCTGCCATAGCTTGTGTCCTTTCCTACATGGGTTTATGTCCAAAACTCCATGAAGTCAATATTCTGAGAGGGCTCTGGGTGAGGCACGGTGGCGATACAGGGGAGGTCCGGCCCTGCTCCCCAGGATGCATCTGTGGAAATGGTTGTAGGCATACAGGAGATCAATACTATTGATAGACCTGAATTGTAAGATGGGTTTAAGCGGTATGGAGTTGAAGGAGATCAGTGAGGGCCAGAAATCGCTTCCTGGAGGAGGAAGGAGTTCAGTTGTGTCTCAGAGGTTGGCTGAGTACCAAACAAAGAGAAAAGTCATGAGGGGAGAAATAGAGAAGAGTTGCCCGGTTAGAAGAAAATGAGGCAATAATAAACATTTGGGTCCACTACCACTAGAAGTTTGTCTTTTTGTTTTGTTTGTAATTTTGGTAATGGTATAAAATTTTGCAGTGAATGCATAGAGGCTTATTTCATTCGAGCTTCTCCTTGTTTAAATTGTTTCTTGTGCTTAAGAGCAGTATTTTGATTGGTAAAATACTTGCTTATTAATGTGAAGCGCTTAGATTTATCTGTATAGTACTTTTAGGCTTTTTAATTTAATGAAGAAAGGCATGACTCAAATTTCTTTTAAATAAATTTATTATATTTATTTTATTTTTGGCTGTGTTGTGTCTTCGTTGTGGTGCGCGGGCTTATTGTGGTGGCTTCTCTTGTCGCGGAGCATGGGCTCTAGGTGCGCGGGATTCAGTGGTTGTGGCGCACAGGCTTAGTTGCTCTGCGGTAATAACCAAGACATAAACGTGTGGCTCTGAGTTTGTAGACTTTGCATCATGCTCATCTAAAATGGATGAAACTGAATAAGGGACTGACAATAGGCCATATACATATAACTCTATATATTAATAAGGTCTTAAAAGGCATAAATTTAGTTCCCATCCCCTAACTCTTATTTCGTAAAGGGGATTCCTTCTATCCCACTCCCTCCAGAAAAGTCCTCTCTATGGGGAGAGATTCAGTTCTCCTGAATCTGTCAAGGAATTGTATGTATGAGAGTTGATAAATACTTCATGCATTGATTTACGAGGATAATTCGGAAAAGACTTGCAAATTAGCACAAACTGAAAGTCCACGCGTGGAATAAAATTGACTTTAAGACAATCAGGTTTTGAGGGAAGTGAGAATTTTAATAAAAGTGGAAAGTGTCAGGTCATAGTCCTGGAATTCCTGTTATTTCATGCTGCTGTGGATTAAAGCTCAATGGATGACTCACTGTTGTGACCGCTGGTCAGAGAGGGAGAGGACAAGTAAATATTTGCGGGAGACATACCTGATAAATTGTTTAGAATGACTTCTGTTTGTGAATCCTCAAGTAGCTGAGCAACTTCTCCTATTGAGTAAAATAGAAATGCAGGACACAGAGAGGCCTCCAGCAGAATGTGAAAGGGATTGGTGGAGAGGAAAAGGAAAAAAAAAAAAAAGTTTTTGGATATCACTTGAATGGATTTGTCTGTGTGTGAGTGTGTGTGTGTGTTACCAACAATGTTTAGGCCAGGGCATTGAAAAAGGGTGGTTTGTCCTCCTGCCTCATCCTACCTCAGCTTCAAGCATCAGACCCAAGAATGAACCTTCTGAATGTTGGTACATTTAAAAAGTGAAAATGATAAAAAATGTCATTGTTTCATTCAAAAGCTTCTATAGAGCTCTAAGGTCTACAGATAAAGATGGAGTAAAAATATAATTTGATCTTTTGATGAAATATGTGTGGGGTGTGAGATAAGAAAATCCATGTGCATGTGATTCTTTATATAATATATTATTTTGATCGGTCTGTTTTTGGCAGATAGATGCAAGAATGAAAGAATAAAGGATTCAGTAATGGCTAACAATAAAGATTTTGCCTCAGCAAGACCACGAGTTGCTCCTTTTATTTCTGTATCTGGATGAATAAGGGGAATTTCAAGTGATTTCAACACTGGATGAAATGTAATCCTCCCAGCCAGGGCCAGGCTCACTCAAGCGTGCTAGGTAAATCTCTATGATGCCAGGCCACTGGCATCAACTCCCAAGGCCAGTCAGCCTCAAAAACGTAGATTCCCCCTACATTTATCAGCTAGCCTGTAAATGAGAAAGATTTCCTTTTATATGGTTTAATTTCAAGTATTTGAACCCGAATCAAGCCTTTGAAACAGAAGGATCATTACTAGCCTGTTTCTAGTCAGTTTGAAGGCAGAAACTAAGTCGAGGAAAATACACAGGAGAAGATATAAAGCATGGTTAAGAGTATTTTTATCCACATGTTCAAAGTCGTATGAAAGGGAAAACTGCATTTACTATGTCAGACAGCTCTACCCTGTCATGTCATTTGCTCCTCTTTCACAAACAAGGGAAATGAGAATGAGTGTCAACTTGTCCACGGTCCCTCCTCTAGTTTATGACAGATCTGGAGAGTTCTGGCTCCAAGGCTGATTCCACTATAGCCAGCTGCCACGGTACAGCTAGCAATCGAGATCATCTTAGACTGAAATCCATTCTCCATCTCTGTAATTCACTTCTCTTGGATAAAGCCAGCTACAGACTTGTACAAAATCACTCTGTGTCACAAACCCTATTATGTTTCCAAACTTTGGGGCAAGTCACTTTTTCTGAACTCCCTCATTTATGAAATGGAAATAACTTCACAGGTTGTTACATGGTTTAGACAAATTTGAGAATCTGAAAATACTTGTAAATGACATACAAACATCAAGTATACTTAATACCTCAAATAGCTTGGATTAAACAGAAGAATTTCGACTGAGGAGAAGCTATCTTAGAAATACCAGTTGCTTCCCAGGATCCATCTGGTCACAGCCTAGGCTTCACTCTGTTGTGCCCATGGGCCTTTGGCCATTAGAGGCCGACCCAGTTTCACGCACAGCCTCCAGGAATCATTCACCTCTCTGGAGAGGTGAGACCAGGCTGTTCACTACATCCACTAAGATGGTTTTCACAAGCATCAGACAAGTTCTGGAGAAGCCTGGCAGGCTCTGTAAAGAACCAAGGAAACACACAAGCCAAGGCACCGCCCAGGATGTGTTAAAGCATGCATTCAGACTCAGAGTCACCCCGCCATTGGCCAGCACCCTCCTCAACACAAGAAGGAATTCAAACTTCATTTAGTTCAATCTCACCATTAAACACATTTGCACAAGGAAGCCAGAGAGGTGCCCTGGTGTCCCGGCTGCAAAGTAGAATTAGAACTATAATTTGGTCCAGCACATTCCCCACTGGGCCTCCCTGCTTCTCCATTAGACCAATATCATCTTAGGAAGCCTCAGTTCTCTTTGTTTGCATCCTTTCAGTCTCCTGCGTCCAGTGCTCTCTGGCACCCTTCCTTCTAACAAGCCTTTGGAAGCTCTGGGAACAGCAGCTCATAACCCAGACTTCCTTTGCCTCCCCAGATCCCATCTCTACTATAATTTCGTGGTCCCATATCCCATCCCTCCCCTAATATTATGGGGAAAATGGGACACATTCTGAGGTAATGCTTAAATATGTTATTCCTTCCAGGTGAGTAGCATTTGAACAAAGGGCCCAGGGAAAATTTTTAAAAATAAATTTCTGAGGCAGGTTTCTTATCTTTAGGTCAGACCAACCGTTAGGCAACACCACTAGGAAAGGTTTAGGACTATTTTCTCTTTTCTTACTTAGCAATCCCTAGTTCCTATCCCCAAGGCTTGGGGTGGAAGGAGGGTTGGGAATTACATAAATAACTTAAATAGACCAATAAAATTTCCCAACCTGGTTCTAAGCAATAAAGCTCTAAATCTTTCAGAAGTGTTCTGCCAGACTCCAACCAAATTCAAGAACAGAGGAAACCAAAAAACACCAAAAGACAAATGACACTGAAATCACGATGACCCAAAACCTATGGAATACAGCAAAATCAGTTCTAAGACAGAAGTTTATAGCAATACAATCCTACCTCAAGAAAAAAGAAAATCTCAAATAAACAACCTAACCTTACACCTAAAGCAATTAGAGAAAGAAAGAAAAAAAAAAAAAAGAAAAAAAAAAAAGTAAAAGAACAATGCATAGTGACACCTACTTTGGACCAGCACTAAGAATACGGAAATGAATATTAATGATAGCAGCAGACATTTATATGGTGTTTACTCAGCCATTCATCGATCTAATCGCTGTATGTGCATTCATTCACTTACTCCCCACAAGAACCCAATGAGGTAGGTACAAAGATTTTTATGTTACAACTGAAGAAACAGGGGCACAGAGAGAGCTGATGCTTCCCTGCCCTGGAAACATTCATGGTCTCCTGAGAAAGACAACAGGTACACACTCAACTGTGACAGAAATCGGGGTGTCGTTAGTCATACCAGAGTCTAACCAGGGGCTGGGGAAGCCCAGAGGAAGGAAGGATTGGAGGAAGCCTCTCAAAAGAGGCACTTTGGGGGCTTCCCTGGTGGCACAGTGGTTGAGAGTCCTCCTGCCGATGCAGAGGGCATGGGTTCGTGCCCCGGTCTGGGAAGATCCCACATGCCATGGAGCAGCTAGGCCTGTGAGCCATGGCCGCTGGGCCTGCGCGTCTGGAGCCTGTGCTCCGCAACAGGAGAGGCCACAGCAGTGACAGGCCCACGTACCCGCCGCCCCCCCCCACAAAAAGTGGCACTTTGCTAGCTAGGCTTTGAAAAATGACTAGGATTTTGCCCTCAGGAAAAAATAAGGGTGGGGGGGGGTGGTGACGGATGGGCAAGAACATCTCAGGTAGAAGCAGAAGCACTTGTCAAGATTTGGCTGCTGGAAGGCATGTGGCATGTTCCAGAATGTTCCCCCAAGAGCCCCAGTGGAAGATGAGGCGCAAGGAGTGAGGGGATGATGCCTTGAAGAAAGAATCTATGAAAGGTTTTTGAAGAGGGCTAATGCTAGCATCTACCCTTTGTTTCAGAAAAGGAATTCAGACAGCTAAGTCAGAGCTGTATTAGAGGTGAAAGCTGCTGGAAGCAGAGAGACCCATTAAGAAGATGCTCTTTTGCTCAAGGTAAGATATGTTTCAGCTATTTGTGGAAATGTTAGAAGCACTAGGAGATAGAGGTGAACACGACACAGTCCCTGATCTCTTAGAATCTGCATTTTGGTGGGGGAAGACAGGAACACACAATGATATAACCGAGTGTTAAAAATTATATAGGAATTCGAAAAAGTGATACAGAATTACTGAGAGTAGGAGCCATGAAGGCCTTTCTCAAG
>NW_006783088.1:691997-693416 GCF_000442215.2 Lipotes vexillifer | reverse complement strand
TCCTGCTGAGATCTGAATGATGTTTTTGTTTTTAATTTATTTATTTTTGGCTGGGCTGGGTCTTCGTTGCTGCGCGTGGGCTTCCTCTAGTTGCAGTGAGCGGGGGCTATTCTTTGTTGCAGTGCACAGACTTCTCATTGCAGTGGCTTCTCTTGTTGCGGAGCACAGGCTCTAGGCGCACGGGCTTCAGTAGTCGTGGTGCACGGGCTCAGTAGTTGTGGCTCACAGGCTCTGGAATGCAGGTCAGTAGCTGTGGCGCACGGGCTTAGTTGCTCCGTGGTGTGCGGGATCTTCCTGGACCGGGGCTTGAACCTGTGTCCCCTGCAGTGGCAGGCGGATTCGTAACCACTGCGCCACCAGGGAAGTCCCAGGGAACGGTTAAGTGCAAACCCTGAGGCAGGAATGAGCTTTCTGTCCTCAAAGCCACATTAGCCTGAAAGAAGGCTAACATGGCTGAAACCAGGTGAGCAGGGGAACCGTGCCTGTGCCAAGGCCCTCAGCCAAAGACCAGGAGAAACACACCTGTAATTAAACAGGTGGGTTTATCACCTGTTGCAGTGAGGAAGCACGCACACCGTGGGAGACTCTCTCTCAGCAACAGAGTTCTAGAAAGAACTTATATAGGATTTAGGCTTTGGCTGGGTGATTTGGGGGAGGGCCTAAGGAATTTGCTCTAGTTTGGATGCTGTCAGAAAATGGGGGCAAGTCCATGAGTGGGTATTTTGTCGGTGGCCCAGTGACCTTGCTTTTGTGTGGGGTTAGATAAAACTATAAAGTGACCTTGTTTTGCTGCATTTATCATGGTCTCAGGGAGCTGTGTGAGGTTGCTATTCCATGGGGTTGTTTAACGTGTTTCGGATCGCTGGCTGTGAGCCCCAGACTGACTTGTAAGACTACAGCAGACCAGCTGTGATCGTCATTTCAATTCTGGACATCAGAGGCTACCTTTTTTCTCCCTCATTACTAATAAGATTATGTGAGGAAAGGAAACTGGATTTTCTTCTAACTGCCGAACACAGACAACAGGTTTACAGCCAACTCTGACAGAAGTCAATGTGTGAAGAGTATTTCCACATAGATAACAAAGAACAGCTCCTCCTAGATAAAAATGACCAAGACACCCAGTCATAGAACTGGCCCTGCTTTCTGACAACACCCAACTCCAGAACAGAACTATGCCTCATTGAATCCTTCCCAAAACTAACTAACCCAACTCCAAAGCTTATAGCTTCAAATCCCTCCTAGCCCTTCTTTTTTTGAGGTGCCCATTGCAGCAAGCCAATAAATTCAACTTTGTTTGACTATAGGTATTGTCCTGGGGATCTTTGGCTAAAGGGTATCAACACTGCAAAGGGAAACCATTGACAATTTTTAAGCTGTAAAGCGACATGTTAGGGTTGACATTTTTTTTTTTTTTTT
>NW_006783088.1:680534-691987 GCF_000442215.2 Lipotes vexillifer | reverse complement strand
GCGGTACGCGGGCCTCTCACCGTTGCGGCCTCTCCCGTTGCGGAGCACAGGCTCCGGACACGCAGGCCCAGCGGCTGTGGCTCACGAGCCCAGCCGCTCCGCGGCACGTGGGATCTTCCCAGACCGGGGCACGAACCCGCGTCCCCCGCATCGGCAGGAGGCCCAGCGGCCACGGCTCACGGGCCCGGCCGCGCCGCGGCACGCGGGATCCTCCCAGCCCGGGCCACGACCCCGCGCCCCCCGCATCGGCAGGCGGACTCTCAACCGCTGCGCCACCAGGGAAGCCCTGGGGTTGACATTTTAAAAATGGGCACTCAAGCCGCTATGCACAGATAGGTTTGTGGGGGTGAGACTAGAAGCAAAATATTATCTAGATGATGGAAAACCTGAATTAAAACTGACAGTGGGAGTGGACGAAAGAGAAAATCTCTGAAGATCATGACAGAGGTTTGGAATGGGGAGATGGGAAGAAGGATAGTGAGCCCTAGAAAGAGGGAGGAACCCCCAAAACACCCCCTCCCAGCCAGAAGGAGAGTGAATGGATTAGGCAGGAAACACAGGAGGCGGAACACATATTGGGGGTAACAGGAGGTTGCAAGCCTGGTCTTCACATATGTTGAATGCGGAGCATGGGCAGCATGGAGGAAGGGGTTGGGAGGTGAGTGACTGAAATTGAAGCTGGTTGGGAACGTTAGGACTCAACAATAAGGGTCTTGAACCCCATGCTAAAGAATCTGGATTATTCTATAGGTAGTGAGGAACCATTCAAGGTTTTAGATCGATGACCCTCTTAAAGTCAGCATAAAAGAAACCTTGACAAGAAGGAAGGAAAGGAAAAATAAAAATCACCAAAGTCAGGTCAATTCTTCTGCCTTAGTCGTAATGGGAACTGAAAGCGTTCTCTTGTCCAAATCCAGGTGCAGATCTGATTCTGATGGTCACTACAGCTTTACTAGACTTAAGGCATATCAGGAAATCACCCCATTCTACATCTCCTGTCTTGGGAAAATTTGCATCTCTAAAGTGTTTCATTTTATTCCTTTTATTCTATCTGTGCCCCTACCTCCCTTTCCACGTGACTAACTCCTGTTCTTGCTTCAGGATCCAGATCACATATCACTTTCTTTGTGAAAACATCCCTGATCTATACACCTGTATCCCTGCCCTCTCGTCTTTGCTGTGACTTGCACCTGGTACATCATCTACTATCACCGTTGCTTCTACTACTGATTACTATGACGACCACTGCTGCTGATAATAATAATATTGAGCTCTGACACTGAACTAGGTGCTCTGCACAAAGCAGCTCATTTAATCCTCACAACAACCCATCACACTCAAGGTTATAATCATTTCTACTTTACAGATAAGAGAACTGAAGTTCAGAAAGGTTAAGTGACTCACCCAAAGTTGCAGAGCTGGGAATTGGCAGAGCTGGGATTCAAATTGAGGTATTTGAATATACAAGTCACATGTTTTCTTTACATAGCTATTATACGACTTAGTACACTGCATATTGGTTATTTATGTCTATGTCTCTCTTCTGCTGGAGTGTGGGCTCCTTGAAGCCAGGGGCTGTGTTTTCCCTGGCATAATGTAGATGCTCATCAAAGGTTACCTGAATGAGAGGAGGGAGGCAGGTAGATATAGTGATGAAGGGAATGGAAGGTGGTGTGTAGTAGAATGATCACTGTTGATATTGATGTTTCCCAACCTTTTTGACAGAAATGATAATGTTGCTAACCTGGAGAGGATCTGGGTTCTAGGAGAAGGGTGCTCTAGGATGGAGGAAAGTGGACCATGATAAGGACTGTAAATCTGGCAACCGCAGTCCCCAATTAGTTACCGTAGTGTTGAAGGGATCAGTACATCTTGGCATCCATTGGACAGTCTGTGCTTTATATGAAGGGTTAACAAACTATTTCTTAAGGACCAGATAGTAAGTATTTTATACTTTTGTGTTATGAGGTCTCTGTTGCAACTATTCAACTCTGCCACTGCAGCATGGAAACAGTTATAGACAGCACGTAAACAAATGTGTGGCTGTGTTCCAATAAAACTTTATTTACAAAAACAGGTCCCAGGCTTTGGCCACGTTTGCTGACCCCAGATCTGTATGAATTTTATGCTTCAGAGCTTTGGGTCGTTCTCCTCTCAGCCCAGTTTTTAACTTTGAGGAAGTTGCAAGGGAGGCAAAACTTTACCGCTACCCACCTTAGATTTTCAGCTGAGACTCTTTACAAAAAGGGAAAAACAACAGTTTACTAAAGTATGCAGTGGGGACTTCCCTGCTGGCACAGTAGTTAAGACTCCCCACTCCCAATGCAGGGGGCCTGGGTTCGACCAGGGAACTAGATCCCACACGCATGCTGCAACTAAGAGTTTGCATGCGCAACTAAGGAGCCCGCCTGCTGCAACTAAGACCCAGCACAACCAAATAAATAAATTAAATAAATAAATAAATATTTTTTTAAAAAAGCATACAGTGTACATCACTCAGGAGAAAACTGAACCAAAAGTAACTCAAAATGGTGGCTTAGAATTCCAATTTATGTAGCATCGTCAACAAGAATAATAAATTTGTAGAGAAATGACGCGACACAGGAAAGCTTAGGCTTCCAAGGGGGAGAAACTATGGGAAGATAAATATGTGGGAGGAAAATTAATGGAGTAAAGTTTGTTTGCAGGTTCCTCTGGTGCCTTCTCTGGGCTGATAAGAGTCTGTCTTAGTAAAAATAGAATTTATATCCCGCTTTTAGGCAGAAAAGGGGGAGCTTTTTCTGCATTTGCTGCTTCTTAATTGCCTTTAGTTCAAAATCATTTTTATGTCAAAGAGCATACTTTGGGATGACTTTCTGGTTTCCTTCAAAGTCCAATTTATTAATTTGTTCTTTTATGAATGGTGCTTTTGGTATCATATCTAAAAATCTTTGCCTATAACTCAAGTCACAGAGGTTTTTCCCCTATGTTTTCTCCTCCAGTGTTTTTTTATCTTCCCCACTTAGTAAAGGGTCATCCTTCTTAGGAGCCCCTTAAGAATGAATAAATGAATGATTTAAGTGAAAGAACAGAAAACCCTTCTTTCTTCCTTACCTCCTGAGCTCTCCCCATCCTGGACTCCCCAAACCATGAAGCTCAGCAGAGATTCCTTGAACCCCAGTCTGATTTTTGAGCCCCCAACCTTGCTGATTTTTTTGCCTATAACTTAGTGATTCCCAGCCTTTCAATGCTGCAACATTCTTTTTACAACAAACACACAGCCACTTTTATTTGCACCTCCAACCTGTTTTATTTTATTTATTTATTTATTAGCTGCCTCACGGCACGCAGGATCTCAGTTCCCTGACCAGGGATCTGTGACCCCTGCAGTGGAAGCACGGAGTCTTAACCACTGGACCCCTAGGAAGTCCCCTTCCAACCTGTTTTAAAAACAACAACATAGTTTTAAAATTAAATTTAAAATTCATTTTCATTGTCAAATTTTCAGGAACTCCTTGAGATAACCAGAGTCGATCTGCTTTACAACAGTCCCTCTCTGTGTAGTACAGAGAACAATCACCACAGGATGATTTGGACCAAGGCTAAAGCTACAGGTAGTGAAACTGCGACTGGGATAAGGAGAGGGCTTGGAAACTGGGGCTCAGACGTTTCCCAGGTTCACCCTCGTGAATCTTCCTCCACAACTGCTCAGTTCTGTTATCCATTTCTTTAGTTTTTAAAAATAATACACGATGTTTTATGTAAATGCATATCTTACAAAATTTTGAAAAATGAGTTAATCAAGAGGGAATATAAGTACAGAAAAATTGGGACTAAGGTTGAGTTTAGCAACAAGAATGTTGAAGAAGGGGCCAAAATTTGGCTCTAGGCTCTCTGGAAGTCAAAATAAGGAGAAAGGTCTCTTTGTTTTGTATGACTTGCAGTGTCTGTAAGATCGCAACAACCCAGTTGCTCAAGAGAAGCCTGTTCCAGGAGGGGCCATTGTGTGATATCCAAGGAGCAGCTCCGTGACAGCAAGTTGTCCATCAGTCCCCATTTTATCATCAGCTGGGATGGAATTTCAGCAGGCTGTCCACCCTGTTACTCAGAGCTCTAAAAGGAACTTGGAGATTCGGTGGTTACCGCATGCCACCACCTCTCCCTCTCCCGTCCTTTTTATTTTTACTTTTTGTCTACTTGCCTAGAATATTTGAGACAGTGAAAACTGAGTTTTATTTATCTTTGTATTTATTCAAGCACTTAGACTGGGCAAAATGAGGCTTAAAACTGGTTTATTCATGAGAATTCCCTGGCGGTCCAGTGGTTAGAACTCTGCGATCTCATTGCCGAGGACCCGGGTTCGATCCCAGGGGAACTAAAATCCCATAAGCTGTGCGGTGCAGCCGAAAAAAACCAAAACCCAAAAAAACCCAAGACGAAAAACAACAAAAAAACTGGTTCAATCATGAAATAATACAGCTAAGAATCCCAGAAGGGCAGATAAACTAAAAGGATTTGATAGCTGAGTCTAATCACCTGGGGCCTCCCAAGATCTCTTCTGGTTTTCTTTCATTCAGCAAACTTGTAGAGCAGCTACCAGGTGTTCTGCCTGATGCTGCGCTCTGGAAATAACTGCAATGAACACAACACCTTCCTTTTCTCCCACTCAAAGAGCTCGTGAGCGGGTTGGAAGGAGAACTCATGCAAAGTGACAGGCTCGTAGTTACATGCTGCTAAAGAGGTTAGGAGGAGTAAGAGACAAATTCTTCCTGGGAAATTGAAGGAGTATGTGAGGGTAGGGGGAGAGGGGGCGAAAAGAAATGTATTCTTGTGTATTCTCAGGGAGGTGACCTTTGAACCCAGTCTTGACTGATGAGCAAGATTTCATCAGCCAGGAGCTTCCCTGGTGGTGCAGTGGTTGAGAGTCCGCCTGCCGATGCAGGGGACGCAGGTTCATTCCCGGGTCGGGGAAGATCCCAGGCTGGGCCCATGAGCCATGGCCACTGAGCCTGCGCGTCCAGAGCCTGTGCTCTGCAACGGGAGAGGCCGCTACAGTGAGGCCCGCCTACCGCAAAAAAAAAAAAAAAAAAAGATTTCATCAGCCAGGAATTGACATGATGTGGGAATCAGCACAGGGAATATGTATCATGGGGAGAGACTAGCTGGAGATCAGGGTGATAAAGTGGGCCTGGGCCCAATGGCAAACAGTCACCTATAAAAGTGGAGCGACTTATCTTTTGATTGACATGTCCTATATAATTATTTATAGTGCCTCCTTTTGGTCTCAACAGGGTCCAGATTTCGATGATCACTTACATAGCCACCCTATTATAGGATGGTTCATTTTGCCCCTTTTCTTCTTTATTCCACATCAAAATCTTTTATTATGCCCTGATCCCCATCTTGCTCGTATCAGTCAGAGAGCTCAGTTTTTAGAGCCTGGAGGGCTATTCCAGGAAGTGAACTGAGACCATCAGAAATGGGCATTCGGTTTCTGTTGAAAGGATCCTCCTGGGCCAGCAGAATTGAGCAAATCTGAAAATGGGCCTGGCTGAGACAAGAGTCCCGTCCCATGCCAGAAACATTATCAGCACCCTCCCAGTTAGAATTTGCGACCCTCATGCATTTTCCCATAATGCTTTCTTTGAAGCTCTATGACATTTTTACAATGGGTAATTTATGTTTTGTGGGTGTCTTACCCACTCAACTGTGAGCCCCAATCATACAACTTTGTGTACCCAGTCCGCACATTGTGATAGCTCCCTGTGACATGCCAGATGTGAGGCACTGTACCAAGGGATTTCTTTGCATTGTCTCATTTAATCCTTGCAACAATTTATGACATCAGTCTTATGATTATCCCCATTTTATAGATGAGATTAGTTCTCAGAGAGGTGAGACAATTTTCTTGTAATCACAGAGCTAGTTAGCAGCTGTGCTGGGACTTGAGCCCAGTTTGTCAGATTTGATTCTGGTATCCCACTCTTAAAGCAGTGGCAAATAAGATCCCAAAGTGTTAGTGTCATCAATTTCAAATTTAGAAAGGCCAGGCTGTTCCAAGGTGCTTTGCATCCATTAGCTCATTTAATCTTCTCAAGTAACCTAGGAATTTAACATGCTAACTCCATTTTATAGAGGACCAAGCTGAGGCACAAGGGATTTCCAGAGGCCCATATTTGACCCAGACCAAGTCCACAGCTTTACTACTGTGCTCAGCAAAGAATTAAATGAAATAATCTTTGCAAAGAATGAATTCTAAATCTGTAGTAGGCACTAGCTATTATTATTCTTATTATTTGTCACATGACTGTGGGCAAGTCAACCTCTCTAAGCCTCAATTTCCTCATCCATAGCATAAGAACTACTTACCTACTTAAGTTCTGCGAAAAACAGAAAAAGTCTCTACAAATGGTAGTGACCACAAGTCTGGAGAAGGCTCAGGAGAGCCACTAGTCGGTCAGTTCTTAGCTCACAGACGGCTCCAATGTGCCCGTATCAGACCAGTAGGAGAAATGATCTCAAACATCTAGAGTTATTTGGATTTCAACTGCCTCTTCCTCTCAGGACTCAGAGTTTGCACTATCACATCAATATCCTGATATATTCCAATTTGTAGCCAGAGTAGATGAAACACCAAGAAGAAAAATGACTCACTTAGGTCACTCAGGTCATGGAAACGGGGTCTTGTCAACCCTGTGAGGCCACACTTGCTGGCTCCCTAGGGTCTCTCCACGTACCTTTGGAATTGGCTCTAAAATTCACACATGAGGGGCCCATTTGGGCTAGGTCCTGCATGCCCTGTGGTTCCAAGGTTAGGGTTTAATGTGACACCCTGTTTGTCCTTGTGACAACTACTGACCCACACTCTGGGCTTAAATTGCGATGAGGCTTGTGTTCTAGGAACACTGCAAAACTGAACACTGGTCCCAAGAGACTGCAGTCTTGGGTTAAAGAATGAAAATGTACTCTGGTGTACTTGAGAGAAACAGGACCTCCAAAGGGAAAACTCTTCCACTGGGGGTGAGGACTCTAGTTTTCCAAAGCTAAGTTTCATGGAACATAGAATGAAATGGAAGAGTGGAAGAGTTTTCCCTTGACTTTCCAGTGTTTTGACTGTGATCATATCTTGATAGTCTGTATCACATCTTACATTGTGATCCCATATAAAACTGTGATCCCATATAAACCATAGAAAACTGACATTTTTTGGTGAATCAAAAATGATTGGAGGGAATTCCCTGGCACTCCAGTGGTTAGTGGTTACAATTCTGCGCTTTCACTGCTGAGGGCCTGGGTTCAATCCCTGGTTGGGGAACTAAGATCCCGCAAGCTGTGTGACGTGGCCAAAAAAAAAAAAAAAAAAAAAGATTGGATATGGGCAATTTTATGTGATTAACCTATTTCACAAAATAATTATTATAGCTGTTTCATGCAATGTACTGTTTTCTGTCATTAAAAAAAATGTGCTGATTACAACTTAATTCATTTCATCATCCACAAGTAGGTCAGGTCCTATTTGGAAAACAAAAACCAAAAAGACCCTCTGAGTTAAACCAAGCCCAAGAGGAAACTTTTTGGGTTCAAGGCAATGATTCTGGGAAAACAAATGGACAGAATGAATTTTATAACAGTTACAAAAAAAAAAAAATTCTAACTTCAAAGCTACATAATATGTCCTGGGCTCAATGCTGATTCTATCTCCCCTGTTCGCCCACCCCCCGAGCAGAGAACACCAGGAACAGACCTGTATTTGAACAAAGTTGGGTTTATTGGCTCCTTGCAACAAGGGAGGCGCCCAACATGGGAGCACACCAAGGAGAATGGGGCACCTCTCAGAAAGAGGGCGTTAGGGAGAGATTGCTACAGGACTTGAGCCTGGGCTATAGGTGATTTGGAGGCGGGCTTGAGCAAGTACAGGTTAGTCCTGGCACCTTCAGGAAGTGGGGCCAGTTCTATGATTAGGTATCTTACATCTTTTCACCTAGGCAGTAGAAGAAACAGAAGGGGCTAGAGCTCTGACTAGCAATGATGCAGCAGTCCTGTTTTGTTAAAAGTCTAGACAGAATTCTTGTCATTCTGTATGCATTCAGACTGAGCTGGGCTCTCAGTGGTTTCTGTGGCCCCATAGGCCCTCTGTTCCTCTGACAGGACGCCTTCCTGCAGTCTCCTGTAACCCCCTTTCTTATAGAACCCGAAGCCACAGCTTACCCCCAGAGGAAGAGCCACCAAGGCCACCGTGGCACCCACCCAGGAGCCAACAATGGCCCCAACGCTGGGTCCCAAGCCAGCCTGGCTCAAGAGCTTGGCTGACAAGGATGGGTCATTAATATTGGTCTGCTGCCAGTGGTCAGAGCCTTGCAGCCTCAGCCAGACCCGCTGACCACTGGAGTCAACCAGGACAGAGAGCCTGTGGGTGCTGCTTCTGTTGAGCAAGGCGGGGTCGGGGAATAAATGGGGGCATCCGAACAGCTGCCTGCTGCTGGTCCAAGAGGGCCCCAGCCCTGAGGCAGTAGAGGCTTTGGCAGTCATGGCTGAGGTAAGCCTGGTGTTGGCTGTATCCTGCTGGGCATTTCATAGGGAAATCCGTGAGGCTGTCCTGGTAGAACACCTCCTTCATGAGCCCAGGGCTCTGGCCCTTCACAAGGCCAGCCAAGGGGTTGCCCGCCTGGCAGCTGAAGAAACCCCCAAAGGGGACTGCCTGGGCTGTACCCAGCTCTGAGTCGCTACTGACACAGACCTTGAGGTCGCCAAAGAGTGTCAGTGGGCAGAAGTGGGAGGGGCAAGCCTGGGACCCAGTGAGCGGGTTTGGGTTGCCAGGGCTATACAGGCCTCCAAAGATGAGGCCCGCAGTGGCGGGCAGGGAGGCCCCCGAGGGCGCGCACCAGGAGGCAGCCAGGCGCACGGCATTCCGATGCTCATGGGTGGCGCACGCTGTCGAGCAGCATCGGAAGAAGAGCCAGCACCTTCGGCAGTGCTGCCGGCACTCAGGACCGGCCTCGCTCCACGTCTTCAGCCCGCCGCTCCGGGAGCTGGCCGTGTAGTTGGCCGGGCAAGAGGCTGCCGGTGAGCGGGTTCGGGATGTGATAGGCCCGGCAGAGGTGATCGGCATGCCGCCCGGAAACGGCCTCGCATTCCTGGAAGACACCGCCGAAGCTGAAGTTGGCGCGGCAGCGCCTCCGCAAGAACCATCGTCCACATTGGCCTGGGGGTCGAAGGCGGGAGCCCCAAGCTTCCAGAATCCGGGGTGCGTGTTGACTGCGTAGTAGCGGTGGATGGCCCGGCGCACGCGCGGCCGCCACGCGGGCTTCTGGGAGCTCGGGCAGCGCCTCCAGCTGGAGCAGCACCGGCAGGGGCGGGCCCGACCTACCGATGGCCAACAGCCGGTTGCCGGTGCCCTCCTGCCACTTCTGCAGGGTGATGTCCTGGTAGAAGGGCACGCCACCGTGGCTGTGCATCTTGGAGGCCACCGGGTTCTGCCCGTAGTTCTGGAGAAGCCGGCTCTGCACCTTCCAGGAAACCCCGTCCCCAGCGTTGACCGCATGGAAGAACCAGGCCAAGGCGGCATACGTGATGTTGATCTTGTCTCGGGCTTCGCTGTCCACCAGCTCCCGCCTCACCTGGTACTCCTGCACCAAGGCAGCCCCGGCGTCCACGTCGATGAGAACGTGCGTGCCGTAGCTAAGCACAAGCATCTCTGCCAGGTATTTGGCCTCCCGGGTCTGGTTGTTCTCCAGGTGGTCGCTGAGGGTCAGCAGATGTCGCAGAAAGTCGGGCTGGAAGTTGGGGTTCTCCGGGGCCCTCACAGAGTAGATGCTGTGGCGGATCTGCACCCTGGTCGTGACCGTCTGGTACTCCAGGCTGTACTTCCGGACGTTCTGGCAGTCCACGGAGAACTTACCATTGAGGTTGGGGAGGAAGGAGAGCTCAGCGTTGATGGAGGCGGCTCAGGTGTCACTGTAGTTGACCCAGTGGTCGATAAGCTCCGCGCGGGTCTCCACTATACTCTCCCGCCGCGGGACCACCTGCACGCGGTCTGGGATGAGGTACTCGCCGTCCTCGGTGGTGAGGCACTGCGAATTGTCTCTCCTGAGCACCAGCCCCAGCTCGACGTTGCGCAGGTTGTCCCAGCCGCCTCCTGGCAGCGCCCCCAGCACGGACATATTCAGGGTCTGTCTGCAGCCTTGGAAGCCCGGCGCCCTCTGTTCCCCCATCACACCGCACCCGGCCAAGAGGAGGACCAGCAAGGGCACAAGGCACAGGGCCATGGCTGGAGCAGAGCTTCGCCTGGGCAGCCTGCTGCGCCTTAGCTCCTCCAGGGTTGGGGTCGCAGAGGGGGAATTCTCAGCCTGGGAGCTGATGCTAAGGGAGCCTCAAGGCAGTGACTCAGCCCAACTCAAGCCCCTCCCAGGTCTTGAAGTCTTCAGAGGAAAGAATAGCAAGCAGGTCTCCTATCAGAAGCACCAGGGGAGTGAAACTAATTCCAGGCTTTGGGCCAGGGAAGGGTAAATTAGAGTGGCTAATTGCCCGAAGGCCCTGTTGATTTCAAGTCTGCAAAGAAAATCCAACCTCATCTGTTGAATACCTGGTATTTCAGTCTCCAACTCTCTCTTGGCCACTGGACGCAGTTAGGGTCCTATTATTCCAAGTGTCAAGTTCAGCCTCGGTGAGGAAATAGCCCAGGAAAACGGGGCCTTTCCCCAGTTGACCTGTGGGCACTGTGTCTAGGAGGTCACATTCACTCCAGGCTGATTTCCTCGTGGGCCTTCATCAGATATTACAGAAAAGAGCCCCTTTCTGGACTAGAGCAGGTTCAGGGCAGCTCAAAAAAAAAAAAAAAAAAAATCAAGTATGGCTGTGCCAATGTTCCACAGCCCTGACATATGGGCAGGGCAGAGCTTCTCAGGGGGGCTTAGCACACTTGACAAACAGTCCAGGGCCCAAGAATTTTTCTCCTCTTCCATCTGCTTGGAGCTCTCTAGGGCCCCTGTCCCCCTGCGATCAGCAGCTGCTCTAAATGACACCCTGAGCTAGTGCTTTATAATCCCATTCTAAGATCTCACCAGTCTCTTTTTACACATTAGGAAACAGGCCCAGAGAAGTCAGGGAAAGTACCCAGGGTCACAGTTAGGTACCCAGGAGAGGCAGCATTCGAATCCAGGTTCATCTGATGCCAAAGCACAGTTTCCATCCACTGATCCGGGCTCAGGGCTTCTTCTTCCAATTCAGTGTCAGGGTCTTCTTGATTTTTGTCTCTCCTACGGCTTTTGGGGTTCAAGAAGGCTCCTGGGGGTTTCCCTGGTGGCGCAGTGGTTGAGAGTCCGCCTAACGATGCAGGGGACACGGGTTCGTGCCCCGGTCCGCGAAGATCCCACGTGCCGCGGAGCGGCTGGGCCCGTGAGCCACGGCCGCTGAGCCTGCGCGTCCGGAGCCTGTGCTCCGCAACGGGAGGGGCCACAACAGTGAGAGGCCCACGT
>NW_006783088.1:677991-680489 GCF_000442215.2 Lipotes vexillifer | reverse complement strand
ACGTGCCGGGGAGCGGCTGGGCCCGTGAGCCACGGCCGCTGAGCCTGCGCGTCCGGAGCCTGTGCTCCGCAACGGGAGGGGCCACAACAGTGAGAGGCCCACGTACCGCAAAAAAAAAAAAAAAAAAAAAGGCTCCTGGAAAGGGCATGTGGGATCACCGAACCCTGTGGTATCACTCCTGGTTACACCTGTTTGCAGTGGTGTGGTTGGGGCAGAGGTCTTTTCTCCCCATCATGTATGGGAGAGACAGTACTTTCTGGAAGAATAGGTACTGGCCTTGACATCTCAAGATCTGAATTGGAGTCTGGGCTCCGTCATTGCAGCAGCTGAGCCCTCCCACTAGCATGGCTTTCTTCTCTGAGTCCCACTTCCCTCATCTGTTACATGATGAAAGCAATACAAAGCTCTTCAGGCTTGAGCTATTGGATGTGAGATGCCCATCAAGTTGCCTGGCACAAAATAGGGTGTTCATTCAGTGAAATGGGTTAAGTGACTTGTTGAAGGTCTGAATTCGCACCCAAGTTGGTCTGAATCCAAAGTCTACCACCGTGTGGTTCCCTCTGATCTCTGTGTTTGCAATTCTTTGATCAAAAAGTGTCATTTATTTATCCTAAGGTAGTTTAGGATGGAGAATTTGCTAGAGAAGCAAATTCCTGTTCTCTGGGAAAGCAGTAAAGCTTTCCACCCCCCCTCGGTGTATCTTCCTATGACAGGGACAAGTAATCACACTGCTTTCCCACATTCCGCGCTTGTGACTTAGGAACAAACACCTCAAGTCATAAATTCAAAGCAACTGGAAATTTATCACGTTGGGTGATAGCTCTTTCCCAGGACCTTGGGCAGGTTTGTGGATATTTTATGGCAGTGGATACAAGAGAAGATAAGCATGCTTTGGTTGAATGGTGGCTAAGCCTTTGCTGACGTGGATCAGTTGCCAGCAAGAGGAGGGCAAGGAAAATCGTGAGGATGTTTTGTTACCAGCCCTGGGCAGCCCTGGCTGAGACTCGGGGGTTAAGAGGGTCAAACAGTGCTCAGCACTCACATCCGCCAGTTGTTCAGAGGCAGTGTAAGGAACACACAGGCAGGACAGCCTTGAGTCAGACGTCAAGGCCCAGGGACCAGGGATAAAAAGTGTGACTTCCTGCAAAACAGGAACAAATAGGACTTTTCTAGCTATTCACTTTTAAAAATCACAACAAATGATTGTTATGGAAAATGAAGAGTCAAGAGATTAGATAAAGTGAAAAGGTCCTCCTTCACCCAGTTCTATTCCCCACAAATAACCTCTGTGATCAGGTGGGTATATATCCTTCCAGACATGTCTCCTTGTGTGAACCCAGGCTCATGGACACATACTGTTTTCTTTTGCGAAAGTGGTACCAGGCCGTATGTTGATTTTACTGTGGAGAAACAGATTCCCAGGGAACGTGTGGTGCGCAAGGACTGTAGCAGGGCCAGATCTGAGTCCCTGTGTCCTGACAACCAGGCTCAGTCCAGGCCCCACCCTGCTTCACAGCCTGAGGCAGTGCCAATTCCAGTTGAGAGCCCTAGGGGACACACATGCGGATTACCCTGGCAGATAGGCAGAGAAAACCGTCCAAATATTTAACACCCTGCAAGTTACAGGTGAAGCCAGTCACAACTGACACTAGCTGCAAGTGGCCTTCCTGGGGTTACTGGCTAAATATTGGCTCCTGCATGTAGGGGTCTTATGGTCGAAGCCAAGTTTGTGTGCCCGACACCAGTGAGGAATTTGGAGTGCAGGAAGGTTTATTGCAGGACGCCAAGCAAGGAGAGTGGGCCACGAGCTGCTCAAAAGACCTGAACTCCCCAATAGTCTTGGGGGAAGAATTAAAGGCAGAATTTGGAATGAGGGCTTCAGGTTGTGTGACTTTCTTCTGATTGGTTGGTGGTGAAGTAACAGGGCGATGTCTCCGGAGTCTCAACCTTCTGGTTCCAGCTAGTCTGGGGTCTACATGCTTGTGGTCAGCAGGTGGTCAATATCATCCACCTGGGTGGGTGGATCTTAGTTTCTGTAGAACTGAGAGATGTGTATCAGATTGTTATCTATAGCCCTTCAGGAGGAACTAGGAGTCTTGTGACTATATTAGCCTATTAACTGCTTGAACCTGCTCTTTGGAACTTGGGGAAGGCCTAGAAGACTCAAAACTTTTTTTTTTTCCCCTACAAACAAGAAACAGGGGACATTGAGGGGCTTTTGTACCCAGGAGAGCTCCAGAGTCCTGTTTGATTTCAGTCTCATTCCACACCTTACTTGTTTCTAGACGCTTATCTGAGGAGGGAATACATGAATGAATGAATGGATGAATGAGGATGCAAAGTGGTCCTAAATAACATCACAAAGGAAGAAACTCCTTTCAGTAGAATCACAACATTATTAACTGCAGCATTATCTGTGTATATATTTTTCAGATACGGACAAGGACCAAGTAGTCATGCTGCTTGAAAAAAATCATGCTGCTTGTCAAAGGGAAAGA
>NW_006783088.1:620743-677979 GCF_000442215.2 Lipotes vexillifer | reverse complement strand
GGGAAAGAGGCAATAATGATAAAGAAGTAGGGAAGTTAGCTGGAGTTTGGCAGAACTGGATTTGGGATAGAGCGTGGCTCTGGGATCTTCGATGAGTGACTTAATCTCCTTGAACTTTTCTGTAGACATCTGTGAATATGAGGGGTAGGAGAGGAACACGGTGATTTAACCAAGATTAGGCCAATTAAGGGTGAGATAGGCTGAAAAGTCTGGGGGACTTTTAGTCTCTGGTGTGTTTATAGTTCAACAGTCAGGGGCAGCCCAGGGGTCCTAAATTCCAGTCTTCAGGACTCAGTCATCCTGAATTCAAGCTGATGGGGATTCTGGGTTAAACTTCTAAGTAACTCCTATTGCCTCTGTGTGGAAACCTACCCTCACTGTGCCATCAACGCCCAAGAGTCATCTGACCAAGGGACTTGTAGGATAAAGAAACTTCCAGTTCCCACTCCTCCCCTCCTTCCAAAGACACCTGGGAATCCTTGCTTCCTGCACAATCCCTGCCTTTCCTGTGATACTTTTCCTCATGGAGTTTTCCTGGGTTTGCCTCACATGGCAGTGGATACACGTATTCTCTGCAACTTAGCTTGGAGAAGATCCAGAATCATCAAAGAGATGAGGAAAACTGGCAGTGGTTGCAGAATCTAGAAAAACCCTGACCAGCCTCACTGAATTAACCTGTGTTTATACCATCGTTATATCTTAACCTACAGTGGTTCATGGCTTTGTAGAGGAGGAAAAATAGTTTCCCTCCACCTTTCTGAGTTCTTGACTGAGACCCCCTGTAATAAGAGACAGATTAACAAGAGAAAAACAGGTTTACAATATGTCTACCTCATGTATACATGGGAGATACCCAGGGGAAAATGAATAGCTCGGAGAGGTTGGCTTTAGAATTTAGGCTTAAATATCCTTTTAATAGGAAAAGAAGAGGTGGCCACAAAGGCCTCTTAAGGGAGAACAAGTGGTTTTTAGGAAAGATGAATGGGTCCTTAGAAGACAGATGGGAGGTATGATTGTGATAAAGTGCATCTGGTTCTGGTGTTGACCTGTAGCCTCCTCTCCTGTGTTAAGTAGGACATCTTCCCTGGATGATGAGCTCCTGGGGAGGGGGGTTTATGACAATTGAGTTCCTTTTGGAAGATTTCTCTTTAGACAGATAAGGAAAGTTCAGAAAAAGCCTCTTCCTGCGTTTGCTGTTTTTCAAATGCCTTTAGCTTGAAATAAGCAATATACCAAAGCAGCATATTTGGGGACAGTCTGCCCTACTACCCGTCAGCTTATAGCATTGATATATATTCCCAATGAAGCCTATTAAAAATAAAGGTTCTTGGGTTCCACTGAACAGGAACTTTTGAAGATGAGTTCTGAGAATCTGTATTTTGACAAAGTTCTGAGACACAAACTACCTGTACTCCACAGAGCTTACACTTCGTGTTAGCCTAGTATTCCAATCTGTTCATTAGCATAATTTTACTATTCCAGGAGATTGTTGCCTAGACAAGTGGCTTAATTATTCTTTCCAGAATATCCATCAACGCCTCAAGGAAAGCACAAGTTTGTGCCCTAAGATTATATGACTCCTTTGCCTTGCTTGCTTTTGCTGCCTGCCTTAGACTGTTGTGTTGTGATCTCTCCCCAGTCCTAGTCAAGACAACCCTCCCTCTCCATTGAGGGACCTGCCTTAAACCAAACTTGCAATTCTCACTAATTCTAACCTTGCCTTTCCCTCTCTGAGACACTGCCAAATCTCTGCTGAGATGGAGTCCTCCCTGTCTCATCAGCTGGTTATTTTTGATGGTATTTGGGGAGCTGGCATTCCCTAGACCCCAGGAGATTCTATGGCACAGTTGGATTTGAGAACTACTGGACAAAATTAAGTCCAAATTGCTGAGCCTAACGTACAAGGTCCCCCGTAGTCTGACTGTTGCCTCACTTACAAACCAATTGTCCACTGACTCTTTTTTACAAACCATACACTTTAGCCCATTCTTTTGTGTCTTTAGATACTTTGTGCTTTTATCCAGGCTCTTCTCTCTGCTCATCCTTCTATATCTCAGCATCTTTTTCTCACCGTTGTTGTAACCAGTCTCCAGTGATGGTCCCCAATTAACCACCCCTCCCAGGATTCATGCCCCTGGGAGGTCCTATCCCACAGTGAATCTGGGCTGGCCCTGTGACTCATTTTAACTAATTCAATGTGGCAGACATTAAGCTGTGTCATCACTAGGGCCTAAATGTAAGACCTGGAAACCTGCACTCCTGAGAGCCCTGAACCATCCAGCTATTCTCCTGGAGAGGCCATACAGAGAGGGAGAGACCATGTGACTATTTGGAGAGATGCACGGCCTGCTCTGCCAGTGTCCTGGTTTAGCTCAGCCTTCGTGCCGTCTCCATGGAGGCTATGTAGGAGCTCCCAGCCAACCTCCCATGGAAGGAAGAAGTGCCCGGCTGAACCCAGTCAAAGCACAGAATAGTGAGTGATAAAGAATTGTTGTTTGAAGCCAGTACATTTTGTGGTGGCTTGTTACACAGTACTAGTCAACCAAATATGAACTTTCAAGCCTTATCTCAAAAACCACTCCTTTATGGGCTTTTTGCATTGTCTCACTCAACTACCTTCCCATTTCCACAGTGGGAAGTAGAAATCACCTAGTTCCCTGCTGGAGTCGAAAGGAACACGTTCAGCTTCCTGAGTGGAAACTTCGATGTTTTTCTGATCTCCTTCTGAAGAGTATTCCATGAATTCAACCTGTTTTGCGGCCAATGGGCCTTTTTAGGTGAGACTAGCAATTTAGGGAAAACACCAAGGGTCAGAACAATTTGTGATGTGCACTACAAGCCAGTAGATCAGATGTGCGTTACGCTGATAAAATCACTATCCTGATACATCCTGATATCCTGAGAGGTTTTTGTTTTTGTTTTTTTCGCCCCGCCACACGGCATGCGGGATCTTAGTTCCCCTGCAGTGGAGGTGCGGAGTCCTAACCACTGGACCACCAGCAAATTCCCCTGAGAGCTTTTACATTTTTTTAAAAAAATCTTATTACTTTCATTATTAAAAATTTTTTGTATTGAAATATAGTTGGTTTACAATGTTGTGTTAGTTTCAGGTGTACAGCGAAGTGATTCCATTTTATATATATATATTCTTTATTAGATTCTTTTCCATTATAGGTCATTACAGATATTAAGTATAGTTCCCTGTGCTATACAGTATGTCCTTGTTGGTTATCTATTTTATATATAGTACTGTGTCTGTTTTAATCCCAAACTCCTAAGTTGTTCCCCATCCCCCTTCTCCTGGAATCGTAGCTTTTAATCTTTCAAGTCACCGGGGTTATGGTTTATCTGATAGAGGCTGGGATAGCTTTTCAGAGGATGTGGGCATACAACCACAGGGGCAAGCGTAAGGGGAAAAAACGTGAAGGATGGCGGTGGCTTTCAACCCTCTTGGTTTATGGTGCAGGCTTTCGATCGAGGTTTTACCCTCTGAGCTAACTTCTGCCAGTTTTAAAAGCCGAGTAGCAATAAAATAAAAGGCTCCCCCTAGTGGTGAGCAGTTGATTTTATTCTGGAAGCCGGGAGTGCTCCTCCCTGCGTCGTGGGCATCGTTGACCAGCAGAGGGCAGACAGCAAGAGACATCAGTTGGCAGGCTCTTTCATGACCTCTAATGAATTTTATTTTCCTTCAATTACGGTAAAAACCACGTAACATAAAATTTACCACCTTACCTTTTCTAATTGTATAGTTCAGTAGTGTTAAGTATATTCACGATGTTGTGCAACCAATCTGCACAATTTTTCCTCTTGCAAAACTGAAACTCTGCACTCATTAAACAGCTCACCCTTCCCCCGCCCCCACCCCTCCCCTCCAGTCGCTGGCAACACCTTTCTACTTTCTGTCTGGATGAATTTGATTACTCTAGATACCTCAGAGAAGTGGAACCGTACAGTGTTTGTCTTTTTGTGACTGTCTTATTTCACTTAGCTTCATGTCTTCAAGGTTTATTCGCGCTGTAACATGGATCAGAATTTCCGTCCACTTTTCGGAGCAACTATTTTTGCACGTCTCCTCTTCTTGATTCAACACGTCAGGGTATGTCATGTATTTGTAAATGCGGGCATCACTGTCTCCCTTCAATTCTTTCCTGTGCCGCCCACATACACGTGTTTACTGTACAGCCTGGTGCTACCTACGTGGCCTTCACGGAAGGATGGAGCAGGAAAACTGATACATTTCACTGGGCCATCCCCGCAAAGGCCATTCTGGCTATCCGTGTAAGAACCAGGACGTTGTTCATACTCCCTCTTTGATTCAGTGTCTCCACTGAATTCTGGGAATTCATTTAGAAGAAATGGTTCAAGGAGGAAAAGAGTATTCACTTTCAAAATATTTAGAGTGGTACATGAAAGCAAGAGTGATGGTGCACCACTCACATCTCCCTGCAAGAGAAATCCTGCTCGGAGGGCTCCAGGGAGCGGAGAGCCCCCAGCTGCTGCCCATTTGGGATCTGCTGCAGCATTTGCCCAAACTCTATACTCTTCTTGGGAATAGAAGGGCCTCTCTTAGAAAGTGGGCTTTAAGTTAAAACTTGAAGGATGAATACGACCTACTCAGGCAAAGAGTGGATACAAGAGTTTTCTAGCAGATGAGTTATTCATAAGCCAGCCTAATAATAAAATTTCACCCCTCCACCTTGGTTATCAAGAGTTGTGCTCCAGTGGACCCATCTCTTTCCCACAAATGGCCCCAAACATGCCCTCCCCTTGAATCTGCAAATGCTGCTTCCGGCTGAAAATTCCTGGCCAGACAAGGACCTCTTGTTAGTCCCCTGGATCTTTAGAATAGACTTGGTAAGTATTGGTCCGGTGATCAAGGTTATCTGCCATCACCTGGATGGGTTAGGAAAAGAAAGAACAAGAAGGGATTTTGAAACACTGGGGAATCTGTGCAAACAGAGGGCTTGCTCATTTCAGCTCTGGCATAAATATCACAGTGGGAAGGAGCTTAGGTTTCAACAAAAGCACAGATACTCCTACCTGTTCTTGTGGCCATATGATGACTGTGTTAAAATTAGACCACCTGTCCACCAGCACCTGAAGCTTGAGTAAGCGTTCCTCTGGTTTCTATGGAAGATGGCGCCATAAACTTGTAACAGGCCAGAGACTATGGAGAGTCAAGACATTGGGAGAGGGCCACAGAGCATCCCGTGTCTGTGGATAAATCTTGAAATAAATTCATCGACCTTCAGGGCTGCCAGTGTTGAGGTCTGTGTGCAGCATGTTCACCAAATGGTGTCTGCTTGAGCAGCTTGAGTAACAGGGGCCTCACTACCTTCAAAGGCAACTCAAGCTGCCCTTGGTCATCTCTGACTGTTAGACTTGCTTTTTGCTTGGTAGAAATTGGTCTCCTTGATGATTTCACATTTTAATCTCAGGGTCCAGGTTACACCTGCAGGGATATTTTAATCTCATCTTGGCTTAAGTACAGTGCACACACTGTCTTGTTCCCAAGATATTATTTGTTCAACGAAATCGGTGTACTCTGCGTAAACTGCTTTTACATGAATCCAAACTGCTCAGAGGGTTCTTAAATTACATTAAGCAAATATTTCTTTTAATCAAGTACGTTTTTCCTTTTTTATTAAAGAATATTTACTGAACAACAGCTATGTGAAAAACACTCTACTGGGCACTCCAGAAACACAAGCAAGCAAGAAGCTTTAGTGTCTTCATTATTTACCTATATACGCATTCATTAAACTACACTCCCAGGCCTTTTTTTTTTTTTTTTTTTGGCTGCGGCGTGCGGCTTGCAGGATCTTAGTTCCCCGACCAGGGACTGAACCCAAGCCACAGCAGTGAAAGCACCAAGTCCTAACCACTGGACCACCATGGAACTCCCCCCACGTCTTTATTTGACATCATTTCTTTTCCTGGAGAAATTTCCAAGGGCACACACTTCCACAGGTGCCATCCACAGGGCATGGCCATCTATTTCAGGCTTTGGCTGACCTTTTGTATAACTGGGAAGTCGTGGTCCACATGGGCATACATAGGAAAACTCAGTTTATTCAGAGCCTGGATCTGATAGTGGACGATACAGGACAAGGTTCTTGGTACTCAGGCATGGCACCTCCATCACAGCTCTCAGTTTGGTCCATCAGGGTCCAGGTCTCAGGATTCCCATCAGGTCCCAGCAGACAGAAGTTGGGGAGGGCCTGGATACTGTGCTTCATAAATCTTAGGCTCCTCTCATTCCCACAAAAATGCCAAAATTCATTCACCAAGGCAGTGAGTAACATCCAGGGATGAAAGTTTAAACATCTCTTTTATAAATTCTCTTATATAAATTCACATATAAGAGATATCATATAATATCTGTCTTTGTCTGACTTACTTCACTTAGTATGATAATCTCTAGGTCTATCCATGTTGCTGCAAATGGCATAATTTCATTCTTTTTTATGGCTGAGTAATATTCAATTGAATACATGTATAATACAGTGGGATGTATGTGTGTGTGTGTGTGTGTGTGTGTGTGTGTGTGTGTGTATCACATCTTCTTTATCCATTCATCTGTTCATGGACATTTAGGTTGCTTCCATGTCTTGGCTGTTATAAATAATGCAGAAATTACGTGTGTCATTTCTGGGTAGAAAAGCCCTAAGAATCAATGCACAATGTACCATCCTTTTGATTTTCCCTTCTGCCATGGTGGGCAGCTACATTTGAAATGGTTCCAGAATGGGGATACATGGGATAGAGCCTCCATCTGAATTGCAAAAGTGATCAAGAGTAAGAGAGAAATCATCTTTGTCGGGTTTTTTTTTTTTTTTTAATATTTATTTATTTGGCTGTGCCAGGTCTTAGTTGCGGCACGCAGAATTTTTTTGGTTGTGGCATGTGGGATCTAGTTCCCTGACCAGGGATCGAAACTGGGCCCCTGCATTGGGAGCGTGGAGTCTTAACCACTGGACCATCAGGGAAGTCCCTCAGCTTTGTCTTTTTAAGGCACTGAGATTTTGGAGTTGTCACTGCAGTATAATTCAGATTATCCTGATTAATATACCTTCCATAGTAACTTTCCACAGCCTCTCATTAACCATTAGCTTTAGGATAGTCTGACATCCTTGATACGACTTACAAGACTTTACATAATTTTTTCCTTTGCTCAACTAGTCAGCCTCATGTCTCACCATGTCCTTCCTACCTGTGCTCCAGATTATCCTGTACTTTCTGTTCAGTGCATATGTTAAGCTCTGCTTTGCTTCAGGCCTAGAACACTGCTTGCTATTACCTTTGCTCAGAGCATTCTCTCCCCCATCTTTCTCTGCTTGGCTTGCTTCCACTCATCCTTCAAGTCTCTCCTAACACCACTTAGACTTAGGGACCAAAGTAGTATACAGCTCTCCTCCCTGTAATGCAGCTGCATTATTGTGACATAGTCTACTGAACAAGGCAGCCTTTGCCTGTCTTGTTCAGTACTGTTTCCCCAGCATCTGAGCACATAGTAAGTGCTCAATAAATACTGCTTGAGTGGATGAATAAGTGAAAAATATGATTCCTTCTTTTGGAATACTCTTCATCCCCTTTTGATCTGGTCAACTCTTAAATGTCCCCTCTTTTCTCAGCTTAGTTACCATCTCCTCCAGAATCTTTGCTTTCATCATCTGAAAAATAATGCCTGTGAAATTTTAAAGTATCAAAGCTCTTCCAGGAATATAACACCCAATAAATATTGGGACTGCACATCCCCGAGGAAAGTTTTCATTTTTTTTAAAGTACAAATCAGTAGGAAACCAGAATGCACTTTACAGAAATGTTCTATTTTGCCAACCAGATCGGACAGTCACCTAAACTGTAAAGAAATGGCCGCATATGTTCATTATCCAACTCATGAGTCCTTGGGTTTGGAAGTGCTGGGAGGTGAATTCTTTGAATATAGCAGAGAGGAAGACAGTTCCTGCAGTATCTCAGCATTCACATAAATAAGATGGTCTGCATGCTTGCCCTTAACTGATTTGGTGAGGGCAACACTTTTTATAACCTCATCCAAGTTGGATTGTAAACCTACAGGAGAAGGAAAGAGAAGCAAGATTCTCGGGATAAGCCACTGTGTTGAAAGAACAGTGAACTTTGGATCCCCAAAGAGTGACTTAAAGTCTTAGTTCTTTAAGTCTTAGTTCACCCAGTAGCTGTGTGATCCTGGAGGAGCTGCCTCACTTCCCTGATTCTCAGTTTCCACATAGGTACAGTAGGGATGGACGATATCACCTCACCTGTCTACCTCACATGGATTTTGTGAGGATCAGATATTTTGAAAACTAATAGCATGAGAGTCTCTGCTGCCAACTCCCTTACTTTTCACTCTCACCCCGTCTCCCCACCTTGCTCCCTCAGGAATCTTGGGCACAAGTCTAAAAGACATCATAAATCAGATAAATAGATAAATATGTATAGATACAGGTATAATTTTACCTGAAAACTTCACATTCCTTGGAATGTCCTTCTCATCCACTATAAATTTGTGAATTCTAACATTCTTTAATAATCAAGTTTGATACCTTCATTGATTTCTGTTTATTTTGAATGCTGACATGTAACTATATTAATTATTAAAATATTTAATATATCAATATTAATACATTAAATTAATTTAATAATTAATATAATTATTGGATTATATATAATATATACAAGTTGGATGTATATTAATTATTAAATTAATATATAATTATTAAATTATAATATATGTAAATATATTAAACACTCCAATTAAAAGGCAATCCCTACTTCTCTTGCAGGTGGCAGCTTAAAATAACTTTCCCAGGAAAGGATGTGCTGATCTCCAGCTGCTGGAGGAGATTAGGAGCCACTTGTACGTTCTCCTAGCCACCTTTATGTACACTCCCTTGCTCTTGTTACGATTATATAGTTATTTGTGTAGTTATTTCCTTTTTCTTTTTACACTGAGATATAGTTGATGTACAATATTATATAAGCTACTGGTGTATAACATAGTGATTCACAAATTTTAAAGGTTATATGCCATTTAGAGTAGTTATAATACATTGGCTCTATTCCCTGCATTGTACAATATATCCTTGTAGCTTATTTTATACGTAATAGTTTGTGCCTCTTAATTCCTTTCCCCTGTTTTGCCCCCGCACTTCCTTTCCCCAGTGGTAGGTAACCACTAGTTTGTTCTGTGAGTATGTTTCCTTTTTGTGATATCCACTAGTTTGTTGTATTTTTAGATTTCACGTATAAGTGACATCATACAGTATTTGTCTTTCTCTGACTTATTTCACTTAGCATAATGCCCTCCAAGTCTGTCCGTTGCAAATGGCAAAATTTCATTCTTTCTTATGGCTGAGTAGTAGTTTATTGTATATACATCCCACATTTTCTTTATTCATGCATCTGTTGATGGACAAGTGTTGTTACTTCCTTATTATCCCTGTCCCCTTCTTTTCCTAAAAATTTATTTATTTATTTATTTATTTATTTTTGGCTGTGTTGGGCCTTTGTTGCTGCACGCAGGCTTTCTCTAGTTGCAGCGAGTGGGGGCTACTCTTCGATGCAGTGCATGGGCTTCTCTTGTTGCGGAGCATGGGCTCTAGGCGGGTGGGCTCAGTAGTTGTGGCTCGCAGGCTCTAGAGCGCAGGCTCAGTAGTTGTGGCGCACAGGCTTAGATGCTCCGTGGCATGTCGGATCTTCCTGGATCTGGGCTCAAACCCATGTCCCCTGCATTGGCAGGCGGCTTCTTAACCACCACCACCAGGGAAGCCCCTCCCTGTCCCCTCTGACTAGGGGACTCTGGAAGGTACAGCCTGTGTCTTATCTCCGCCTACCTCCTTAGTGCTTGGCACAGAGCCTGGCTATTAGTAGGCATTGAATGAGGAGCAAATGAGAACCAATGATTCTGAAGTCTCCACCAGTGACCCCCTTAGTCCACAGAATACTGACTTGTAGCTGATGTCTATATGTATGTTGTTTGGAAAATTCTGGGATATGATTTGTCACACTATTCACATAAATACCATGTCAGCATATCCTCCCTAATGTCTGAGAGAATAATCAAAGCTAACTTTGGACGTAAGTTTGCACGCTTGTTTGATTTGAGGAGATAACCTGTAAAAATCACCTCTGCCATGAAATCTTATCTGGGAAAGACTGGAGTGTTTCAGAGTCAGATAAATGTGAGTCAGGCAAACCTCAGCTCTACTATTTGCTAGTCTTTGCTCATTCTCTCCAGGCCTCAGCTCCCCTATTCATAATCTTTGAATATTGGTGTCTCCTTCCAGGAATATTATGAGGTTAAGGTGAAAGGGCATGCATGAGTCATGGGATGCTGGCCCCCATAGACTGTTATCACAATAGAGGTTGAGCTTCATACTCGCCCATAGAAGCTCCCATCTTTACCTTCATGGACGCAGGGTTTTTTTCCGCTCAGGGATTTCTCCAGTGTTCTCAGCATCTGGATACCATCTAAGGCAAGCATTTTGGCTGAATCATTAATCTAGATAAAGGACCAAGAAACATTAAGGAAATGAGAAGAGCTGGGAGAAGGGAGACGCAAAATCATCCTGTGTAATGGTCCAGGGCTCCAGCAACATCACTGAGTTCTCTGGGACCATTAAGATGGTCTCCAAATTGATAAGGAGGGTTGCACTGGTGAAGTTTTCCACTTCTGTTGGTAATTTCACTACCCTTATTTCCACTAACTGCTCACGCATTTGAAAGGATAGAATCTTCTTTTTACCGTGTTCCCCTTCATAGTCCCCAAATAAGCTATTCCGAGGGAATGTGACTGTTTGGGGGAGGAATTTGTAACTTTGCACACGCTCAGCAGATTGGGCAACATAAGGATCCTGAGATCCTTGAGAGAGAAGCATAAAGAGAGGAGGAGGAGATGAGGGACTAAGCATAAATTTGCACGTTTCTAAATTATGACTCTGCAACACCATGAGTCTGACCTATGCAAAGATTCACAGCATCACAGCCTCTGTAGAGATTGTATGCACACCTCCCCTGCTCCACTTCTCCTGAAAATCTCAGGTTACCACACATGAAGACTCCCTTTTCTTTTGGCCAAATATGATTTGGGTAAACTGCATAAGGCATATGCATCCAGCTTTCCAGCCTTGGTAGTTATTTTCCAGGTAAAAGGCATTTCGTTGGTGCTCACTTAGTCTGCAGAATCTGGTGAGCTGAGCCTTGTTTAACACTGATTCAGAATAAATAAATGATGCTCTACTGCCAAGACCTGATTTTTGCAACCTGTTCTCTTGGGAAAAATGTGCATTGAAAATTGAACCACAAACTCAGTAGGCCTGGGTTAGGGCTAATTGCTCCAGGTAGGAAATGCAGTCATTATGCTGTCACTATAGTTGACCTGGCATGTCATTAGTGTGAGAATATGTTAAGGGAAACTCAAAATTGGAGTTGGGAAGCCATGAAGGGAGGGCTTTCGTGCACATGCTGCTCATTGCAGCTTGCACAGCTCAACAGGAAGAAGGAAGATTTCCTCTTACCCAGCAACGCAGGCCCCCCCGGTCTGCAACCAATAAGATCCTCCGCCACTTCGAACTCTCATTGTCCTCCAATGAATTTTTGTTTAGAACAACCCCTCCCAACTTTCTCCTTTCCTCTATAAAAGAATGCTCTCCACTTTTATTCTGTGGACTTGTCTACGTTTTTGTTTTGTTTTGTTGTTTGTGGTACGCGGGCCTCTCACTGCCGCGGCCTCTCCCGTTGCGGAGCACAGGCTCTGGACGCGCAGGCTCAGCGGCCACGGCTCACGGGCCCAGCCGCATCGCGGCAGGTGGGATCTTCTCAGACCGGGGCGTGAACCCGTGTCCCCTGCATCGCAGGTGGACTCTCAACCACAGTGCCACCAGGGAAGCTCCTGGACTTGTCTATGTTTTAACCATAGTTTGCTTGTCCTGAAATGCAATTCCTCTGGTATTCCCAAATAAACTTTTTTTTTTTTTTTTTTTTTTTTTTTTTTGCTTACCTAACATTGCCCTTTGCTCTGTTTTAGGCTGATATTTCCAAAAGAAGAGCAACTGAAAGGGCAAACTGACCTTGTCTAGTGAGCAAATAATAAAACGGTAACGCATAATGTATTGCAAAAATGTCATGACCAGGAGAAAACCTGACAGGGGCAGAAAACTAAAAAAAAAAAAAAAAAAAAAGGCAGGTAAATTTAGAAGACTTCAACTGGACTCATGTCAGATTTTCTTCCAGGGCAGGAGTGGAGGAAATTCACATTCCTCCTGGTGACAAGCAGCTGATGTAAATAGTGATGCGGGTATGGCTGGCTGGCTTTCCCTCAATGGCATTCGGGAGATTATGTGACACACTCAAGGGGACAGCAACTTATTGAGCTCTGGCTGATTGTTGCCTTGTGGGCAGAAGGTCTCGTTTGGCCAGATCTGAGATTTCAAGAGAACTGTGAATGTGGTTATCAAAATGACCTTTTTTTTTTTTTTAATGTTAGCATCTGAACCAATTATTTCTTGAATCGCCATATGTGCCTCAATCAACAGACGTATCAGAGAGCTTTGGAGGGTGAGCCTCCTCCCTCTCCACCACCCCGTCACTTGTTACTAAGCACCTTCTCTTTGCACCTTTCTGCTGAGTGTGCTAGGTTACGGGTAGTGTGGGGCTGCAGGAAAGGAAGGAAGACCCACAGGGACGGGACACAGCTTGCTGACCTCAAGGAGCTCATGGTGTAGTAGTAACATAAGATAAGGGCAACAACTTTAATAAAAGCGTAACAGGTGTAGAATAATATTCAGCCGTAAAAAGAATGAAATTTTGCCATTTACAGCAACATGGTTGGACCTGGAGTGTATTATGCTTCGTGAAGTAAGTCAGATAGAGAAAGACAAATACTGTATGATATCACTTATATGTGGGACCTGAAAAATAAAACAAAGGAACTGATATTACAAAACAGAAGCAGACTCCCAGATATAGAGAACAGGCTGGTGGTTACCAGTGGGGAGAGGAAAAGGGGGAAGGGGCAAAATAGAGGTAGGGGATGAAGAGGTACAAACTACTGTGTATAAAATAAATAAGCTGCGAGGATATATCATAACAGCAAAGGGAATGTAGCTCTTCTTTTGTAACAACTTTAAATGGAGTATAATCTGTAAAAAATTTGTACACCTGAAACTAATACAATATGGTGATCAACTGTACTGCAATAATTTTTTTTTCATTTGAAATAAATGTGAACATTAAAAAAAAGTGTAACTGATGGAAAAATTTCCCTCTTAAACTACAATTGCTATCTAAAGAGGAGAAATTTTTGGGAGAAATTGCAGTGTCTCTGCAAATCCTTTTTTTTTTTAAGCTGTGTATCCTAATAGCTGCTGGAAAGGCAAAATGATGGGACTTAACTTGAGTTAGTGACACACAAGAGCCAACTTCCTCTGCACAATAGAGAGAGAAGGACTTGGAGTTCTACTAGGTGATCCAGAAGAGTGAAAGTGTGGAAGAAAGATGAGGTGGGAAAGAGGAATCCCGATGGGTGAAATGTACAGGTACTCAGGTTCTTAAAAACTTAGTTAAGGGGGCTTCCCTGGTGGCGCAGTGGTTGAGAATCTGCCTGCTAATGCAGGGCACACGGGTTCGAGCCCTGGTCTGGGAGGATCCCACATGCCGTGGAGCAACTAGGCCCGTGAGCCACAACTACTGAGCCTGGGCGTCCGGAGCCTGTGCTCCGCAACAAGAGGGGCCGCGATAGTGAGAGGCCCGCGCACCGCGATGACGAGTGGCCCATGCTTGCCACAACTAGAGAAAGCCCTCACACAGAAACGAAGACCCAACACAGCAAAAATAAATAAATAAATTACTAAACTCCCACCCCCAGCAACTTCTTAAAAAAAAAATTTAGATAAGGGATGGCTCTTGGTCAACCACTTGATGTTTGCTTTGCTACCTCAAATATCAGGAAGTCTGCTATACACCAAAAGCTCTTGTGTCATTCTTAATTTTTAACATATGAAAATCAAGCAAAGGGACAGAGTTCCCAAGAAGGGTGCAGGACAGGGAGACTATGGTAGGATAGTGAGAAAATGTATAATCTGAACTAATTCAGGGAAGCAGGAAGCAGAGCCAGAAGAGAAATGGGAATTTACATCCAATGGCTTTTCAGGCTCTACCGTTCCTAGAGATGGATAAGCAGGTTTGGACACAGGACATTTATCTATCTGTGATTTTGTTTCTACGGGAAAATAATGATCAAGAAAATGAAAATAATACTGGTCAACATTTATTAAGTAAAAATTATGCTCAAGGCCTATTCCAGGTGCTTTACGTGGATTATTTAATTTAATCTGAAAAATAACCATATTAGGGAGGGATTATTATGATCCCCATTTTACATAGTTGGAAGCTGAGCAACAGTTAGGTAGATAAGTTGCCCCAAATCACACAAGAATTTAGAGGCAGAAACAGATAATAAACTCTCAGTTCGTATAATTTGATTTACTTGTCCATGTCTGACTCTCTCAGATGTTTGGAGTCCTTAGACTTCTGAGAATTTCTGTCTTTCCCTCCTCAGTCCCTGGCCCCTCAGTGTTGCCAGTGAGACTTTCTAGTTATTGGAACAGATATTTCTTGTCCCATTTCTCCTTTGTCTTCCTTTTTTCCCTTTCTGTCTTTCTTCCTCTCTTCCTCCCTCCCCCCCACCTCCCTTCCCTTCCTTCTTTCTTTCTTTTTCTTTCCTTCTTTCTTTCTTTCTTCCTTCCTCCCTCCCTCCCCCTCCCTTCCCCTCTCCCTCTCTCTCTCCCTTTTTTTTTCTTTCTTTCGACAATCCCTTGCACATCGTGTTTATAATTGCTTCTCTCTTTTAAAAAACAAGTTCATTTTCATTTTACGTTTCACTCATTCCCTTACCCACAACTTGAAGTCTGAAACATAAAATGTTCAGACTCCAGGGCCCACCCTGTGAAATCCTCATCAGGAAGAGCTAAGATCCAGTGACTCCTAATGTTTTTCAAATCATGGACACAGAAAATTGATATTTGTTCTGAACAGTGGCGTGAAAAGTCTACCTATAGCCCAATGAAGGCATCATTTGAGAAGCTCTGACTTTAAATACTATGAGAAGCACCTCATTGTCATTCTCCTTTTTAGACTTTGTCCACCTTGCTTCCTTCTCCTTGCCACTGAAATCAATTGCCTTGAAGTAAGTTCTGTTAATTCCATCCTCTGCTTAATATTCGTGAATCCTCTGCATACTAAATTTCAAACATCTGAAGAGAGGATTTAAAGGGACTGTCTTACCCATCCAATGTAATCTCTAACTTCTCCTGCCGCTTCAGCTCCATTCTTCCACTGAAATCAGCCACTCACTGTCCCTTCTGCCTGCCCCACACTTAAGTTCCTGATTCTGTGCTCCTGCTACTATCCTGTCTGGCCCTCTCTCCACACATCTCAGCATGTCTGCAAAACCTACTTGCCTTTGAGGCCACTTATGCCATGAGATCTCCCTGAAATTTCCTCTCATCCCATGTGGAATTAGATACATATTATTATTATTAAGACAAGATAAAGTAGCTACAGACACTGAATTCTATTTTGGGCATTGTTTTGTGGAATTGCAGGAGGAGGATAATGGTAATTGGGATTGCCAAGGGGTCCTACTGAAAAATCCCCAATAAATGGCCAATTTGATATTGACAAAGAACTTACTGTTTGCAAGGGTTATAACTCGGAGGTCTCTTATGAGGCCTGAGAATTGTAAAGGAGCCATGTTTTTCATGAGCAAATTATTTTGAGGTGATGACTTAGATTGTTAACTGGCAAAAATTTAATATTCAGGTGTAATTGATTATAAGAGAATTTTCCCTTTGATATCAAAACTGCTGGTGTTGGCTTTGCTGTTTGAAATGCCCACTGGTGAGGAAAAATCAGACTGTTAAGGCACTTGATTTAGTTGTTAGAGAGGTTATTTAAAATATGTGAATGTAGTTGATTCCTATAGCTGCCTTCAAATATTTATTGAAGGCCTACTGTGTACCTAAGTTCTGGAAGTTATGACACTTTTTTAGTAGCTCTCGTGGTCATAGTGTGAGCGAGCAGGACCCTATGGGGCCTTCCCCCATATGCTCTGCTTTAGCTTCTCTCTGAAGTACCTAGATAACAGTATTTGATGCACATTTCCTGAGCTGTTTTACGGGTGTGAAAACCCCCCTCCAAATGGAAGATGTTAACTACATGATGACCATGAACACCTAGGCCCAGGCCTCCTGGAGCCTAAAGACCGATAATGTTAACCCCTGTGGCACTATCCTGTTCCCTCACTATCGGCCAATCAGGGAATTGTGCACAAACTGATCACATACCCTGTGACCACACCCTTCCCACTGCACCTGGCTTTATTTTTTTTTTCTTTCTTTTATGGCTACACCAGGCGGCTTGTGGGATCTTAGTTCCCTGATCAGGGATTGAACCCAGGCCCTCAACACTGAAAGTGCAGAATTCTAACCACTGGACCACCAGGGAGATCCCCCCTCACCTGGCTTTTAAAAATGCTTTGCCGAAACTTTTCGGGGAGCTCAGGGTTTTGTTTTGTTTCGTTTTGCGGTATGCGGGTCTCACTGTTGTGGCCTCTCCCGTTGTGGAGCACAAGCTCCAGACACGCAGGCTCAGCGGCCATGGCTCACGGGCCCAGCCGCTGGGCGGCACGTGGGACCCTCCCGGACCGGGGCACGAACCCGTGTCCCCTACATCGGCAGGCGGACTCTCAACCACTGCGCCACCAGGGAAGCCCGAGCTCACGGTTTATTTAAGAGCATAAGCACCCGGCTTCTTGTGTGGCCCTGCAATAAACCTTTCTCTGCTCCAAACTCTGACGTTTCCGTTTGTTTGGCCTCACTGTGTGTCTGGCGCGTGAACTTGCACTAACAATAGCCCATCATTTCATTTTGACTTGGCTTTGAATATTGTTTTCTTATAATCCTAGATGCTGGGGATAAAGAGAGACAAGGTCTCTGCCTTCTAGACCTCACGGTTTAGTGTTGGGAGGCTGAAGCCAGAGGAATAAGTGGGGTGGTGGGAGGACATGTAATGGCAGTGAGAAGATGTGCATTATTTCCCTCAAGTCCTAAAGTCCCTGCCCCACCCTTGCACTCCTGTCCTGTTTGTCTGCTTTCTGAACAATCACCCCTGGTAGGCCTGTTCTTTCCCAAGTCAGAAGCCTGCTGCTGTGAGACTTGGTGTTCATGGGTGTGGCCCTAACAGGTAACAAGGTTTAATACAAGTGAGGGTTGTGCCTGCATCTTTCACTTTGGAATTATTATGGGTTGAAATGTGTTTCCCGCCAAAGCTGAAGTACCTTATAATGGGACCTCATATGGAAATAGCATACCTTGGAGATATTGCGGGTTTGGATTCAGACCTCCACCATAAAGCGATACGGCAATAAAACGAGTCACAGGAATTTTTTGGTTTCCCAGTACCTACAAAAGTTATGTTTATACTATACTATACTGTAGTCTTATTAAGCGTGCAATAGCATTGTGTCTAAAAAAACAATGCGCATGCCTTTCTTAAACATACTTTATTGCTAAAAAAATGCTGACCGTCCTCTGAGCCTTCAGCAAGTCGTAATCTTTTGCTGGCGGAGGGTTTGAAGTATTGAGAGAATGACCAGACTGTGACACAGAGACACCAAGTGTCTCTCCAATGCTGTTGGAAAAAAAATGGCACTGATAGGCTTGCTCGACAGAGTTGCCACAAACCTTCAGTTTGTAAAACACACAATATCTGTGAAGTGCAATGAAACGAGGCAGGCCTGTAGAGTTGTTGCAGGTGTAATTAGTTAAGATGAAGTGATATCGGAGTAGGTTAGCCTTAGTCAGAATTGGCTAATGTCTTTATAAAAAGGGGAGAGAGATAGAGAGGGGAGATGGCCACGTGAGGACGCTGACACACAGAGAATGTAGAGAACCCCATGTAATGACAGAGACAGAGATTGGAGTGAGGCATTTACAAACCAAAGAACCGTAGGACAGCTGGTAACCAGATGCTAGGAAGTGTAACAGGGAAGAGCCAAATCTGACTCCATGTTGGATCTGTTTCTTTTACTTTAACCTTTGCTTTCTGCTGCTTTTGTTCATTAAAAGGATACTGTCTATACACAATGATCTGCCTCAGGGAACTCTGCCCCTCTGCCTGAATGTGAAACTGAAGTGCCTTTGTTCAGGGAAGCATCCTGACCCTGTCCACCTGTGGATGGCTGCAAGAAAGAAGAAATTAACACATCCCCTCCCCGAGGCTGGCCATTCCAGGGGATATTTGCAAAACTTATGGCCTTTTTACTTTACTTCCTTATCCCCTCCCCCTCTCTGTGCTATAAAGGAAACTGGCATCCAAACCCCGATTAGATGGTTATTTTGAGACATTAGTCTGCCACATTCTCGGTCTGCCGGCTTTCCAAATAAAGTTGTATTCCTTGCTTCAACACCTCATCTCCTGATTTATTGGCCTGTCATGAGGTGAGCAGAGCAAGCTTGGACTCATAACAGAAGAGGAAAGGAAGGCTTCTCCCCTTAAAGTTTCAGAGGGAGCATGACCCTGCTCACACCTTGATTCTGGACTTTTAGACTCCAGAGCTGGGAGACAATAAATTTCTATTGTTTTAAGCCACCCAATCTGTGGTACTCTATGTGTACCAACTATAGGGGGCCCCATACATGGGAAACAACTAGGTGTATAAAGATTCAATTTTTGTTTTCCAGTTTCAGTTCAAATGTAGCTGCTTATGTGTCCTAGTTTCATGACCCTGGAGCAGTTAAGTGTGGTGGTTAAGTGCACAGGCTCTGTAGCCAGACTGCCTCGCCTGAGATTTGTGCTTTACCTCCTACAAGCTGTGGGCCTTGGACAATTTGCTTACTCTCTCTGTGTCTCAGTTTCCCAATCTATGATATGGCAATAATAATAGACCATGGAGCCTTGTGAGGATTAAAACAGTAAATCCAGGCAGTGTTTACATCAGACACAGAGTGATTAAATAGGTAACCATAAATATTAGTTCTTTTTATCTGGCCTATTTCAGCTAAGCCAAGGTAGAGCATAGAGAGGCGATTCCTGAGGGTGAAATGTCTCTAGGCTTTGTGTCCAAGTTACCTGTGGTGACACGGTACTTGCTAGAGTGACAGACAGATGGGACGGATTGCCACACATGGTTCCAGGAGAAAGCAGAGGGCTCCTTAAAATCAAAACTTTCAGAGTGTAAAGATTGGGGGAGTAGAGGGAATTCCTTGGTGGTTCAGTGGTTAGGACTTGGCGCTCTCACTGTGCCAAGTGAGAGCCTGGGGGTCCAGGTTCAATCCCTGGTGGGGGAACTAAGATCCCATAAGCAGCACGGCACGACCACCCCTCACAGAATGGGGGGAGTGTAGTACAATTAAATTTTTATTTCCATTTTAATCAAACTTTTACTTTACAAATATAAAAATATAACCAAAACTTCAGTTTCTTTTATACATTTTTCTGTAAACTTAATGCCAGAGAAATTCTCAAAGCCAAACTATAAATGCTTGTACACTATGATGTGAACACAGCAACCAAAGCCTAAGTTTTTAAATGCACTGATCTTTCCCTTAACAGACCATAATACATTTTCCCAGTTTAGCTCTAGTCTTACGATACAATCCATCACTAAAATTCAAACTACATCTAAACTGGCTTAATCTAGACTTACTTAGGTTTTAGTCAGTTTTTTCACAAAAACAAGCTAGATAAATATAAGCTAATATTAAAATGTGTTTTATGGCTCAAGTCAAATTAGAGTATTATGCTTCTCATTACATATTTAGCAAAGGCAAATTGCTTCAAATGAATCCAGTTGAACCCAAATAATGAGTAATGTAAAACATGTGGAATAATTATAGGAAATCATACCTTATGCTTATATAAGCTGACTTGTATTACAGTCAAAACCCACTAAGCCTTCTCTGACAATGGGACATAGAAAATTTTGCACTCTCTGAAGCAGTCTTAGTGATGGGCACATACTGTTCCAAACACTATGAACTAGTGAAAACATCAAGTTTGAGGAACTCCAGCATGGAAAAGGTACTCCAAGAATTTCATCTCAAAAAATGAAGTCATTAAAAACCTGACAGTGTAAGAGTCGCACCATTTAAGAAAGGGAATTTTAAGCGGATTGCCTGCTGGCCAGCTGAATTTGGAGGACCTCTACCTCTCTTAACTAACCATGTAAGAAAACAGACTGGCTAGTTTGGGTATGTTTTATCCAAATAAAAGGCTAACTTAACAGAACCCTTAAGTATAAAAAATAATAACTGAACCATACAATGCTGATTACAAGGGAAGACAATGATAAAAAGTAAAAAGTCTTTTAACTACTGTTAAAAGTACGAATTCATACACAGGATTATCATAATGCTATTTTAAGTATTATCTACTTTTAAAAAATCACAAGTCTTCATCACATAGAAAAAAATACAGATTTCACTTTTCTTCAAAGGGATGTCAATCCTAAATATGATTTAAAACATTTGAGTAAAACTTTTTAGTTTTTCCCCTCAACCTACTGAATATTTTCCAATGCCATTTAGTAATTTTATGTAGAATATTCACTACTTAGATTACTCAGGGAAAAGACCACGGCATATTTTGTACTTATACAATGCAAAAGAGGGCTTTCATTTACAAACAAACCTGGAACATAGAAGGCATTCAAAAATATAAGTTAATCGAGCTCATTTAAAAACTAGGCAGGGGCTTCCCTGGTGGCACTGTGGTTAAGAATCCGCCTGCCAATGCAGGGGACACAGGTTCGAGCCCTGGTCCAGGAAGAGCCCACATGCCGTCGAGCAACTAAGCCCATGCGCCACAGCTACTGAGCCTGCGCTCTAGATCCCGCGAGCCACAACTAATGAGCCCGCGTGACACAACTACTGAAGCCCACGTGCCTAGAGCCTGTGCTCCGCAACAAGGCAGCAGTTTGTACAGGCCTGGGCCTAGTGTTCCATTTGGACTGTATGTAGATGGTTCTCTGTGGTCAGAGGTGCAGGACAGAGCTCACCAAAGCCCGTCCCTTAACTGCTGTGGGCATTTTAGGAGGAAGACCCGTCACTCGGATGCCAAGGATGGGGACTCCTATGACCCCTACGACTTCAGTGACACAGAGGAGGAGATGCCTCAGGGTAAGCGAGCGGCCCCTAGTGGTACGAGGTGGTCCCTGACTGCTGACCCTTCAGTGCTCTGCCTGTTGCGTTTGCTGGTGGTCTCCCAGTGGGCTCCCCACTTGGGACCCTGTGTCTAAGAGTGGCACTGTGGTTAAGAATCCGCCTGCCAATGCAGGGGACACAGGTTCGAGCCCTGGTCCAGGAAGAGCCCACATGCCGTCGAGCAACTAAGCCCATGCGCCACAGCTACTGAGCCTGCGCTCTAGATCCCGCGAGCCACAACTAATGAGCCCGCGTGACACAACTACTGAAGCCCACGTGCCTAGAGCCTGTGCTCCGCAACAAGAGAAACCACCGCAATGAGAAGCCCGCGCACCGCAACAAAGAGTAGCCCCCACTCGCTGCAACTAGAGAAAGCCCGTGCGCAGCAACAAAGACCCAACGCAGCCAAAAATAAATACATAAATAAATTAAAAAAAAAAAAACTAGTCAGTATTTATTATGTAGAGAAGTGGAATCCACATTTTAAGACTGTTGGTTCTTAAAGAAGTGTGATAAGAACTTACCTAACAAAAGCGTTAGACGGTACCCTTGTACCCTCTTTCTAATGGAATACATCAAATTTGAACTTCCCTAGTTCTATTTTCATCAGGAAACCTAACAAGAGAGCATTGGGATACAACTATAACTAACCAGTTCAAAAACAAGTTTTAAAAATTTGTGTTTGTGTTATGAATTCTACACTCAAAACCAGATCTATTATATTCCAAGGTTACTAACTCAGCCAACTTACTGTTTTTCTCACTTAAGCCCCAGGGTATGGATGACTGACTCAAGCACTTATACAACTGGGAAGTAATGCTCAGGAAAGAATTTCTAGGTCCAAGCTTAAGTTACAAAAGGACACGAGTGGCCTCGAATCAGATGACACTTCAACTCAAACACTCCTTACTGACAGCACCTTATAAATCACACCAAGGAAAAGTCCGCCTCTCCTCACTCTCCCCAGGAGCTAACAGGAGCTAACACACCTGAAAGCGATCACTGCAGCTATCACTTGGATGCCAGAAACAATCATGGAAGGTGGGCTGGATGGAGCCATCTCCATCTCTGCCTTCCCCAATCTTGCAGGACTCATCAGTGAGCTCACCAGTAAAATTACAGTTAAGTTAGAAACAAGTGAATGTAAACCAGAAGGGCAGGACTTACACTTGAAGGAGGACGACTATCCACAAAACTAGGGGCTTTTTCAAAGGAGATTCCTGGTCTTTTTTTTTGTTTTTTTTTTTTTGCGGTATGCGGGCCTCTCACTGCTGTGGCCTCTCCCGTTGCGGAGCACAGGCTCCGGACGCGCAGGCTCAGCGGCCATGGCTCACGGGCCCAGCCGCTCCGCGGCATGTGGGATCTTCCTGGACCGGGGCACGAACCCGTGTCCCCTGCATCGGCAGGCGGACTCTCAACCACTGCGCCACCAGGGAAGCCCCCCTGGTCATTTTTGGTCCTGGAGACTGGTGCTCACCTACTACTAAGCGTGGGCACAGTTATAGTCACTATTAGATACGTAATCGTGTGAAGATTTGACAGGACCTCAACTAAATAAACTTGAATGCTTATAATTTCTCAACTGCTCTTGGTCTGATTTTCTCAAGTCTAAATAGGGAAGAATGTATGATGTATCTTTCACATCACCCAATATTCAGGAGAACAGCCCTGTGATCAGTACCATAAATATTTACAACTAAACAAAAGTTCATTTCTATCTATTAAAAACATAACTGTATCAATCTCTTTAAGTAGCTGCATCTTATAAGATTTCCTTTACTTTAAACCTACAGTCAGTCATTTGTAATAAGGCATACACAACATACCGTTAAGCAATAACACGACCAGCAAACTCTTTTGCCTCAAGATTTATTTTTTTTTAATGCCCTCAAATTGGATGCTAATTTAGCAGAGTTTTTGAAAGATTTTTAAATTTGGTATTTTTCTCTTAGGCTGACAAAATCTAATTCTGATTCAGATCATTCCAAAATATTTTTGAAAAGGCTTTGTGGCACTTTTTAAAACCAAATTTTCATCTCTTTCACTGTAACTTCCCGTTAATTGAAATAACTAACTTTACAATCCAAGAGTTCAAAACCTAGCAGACCCGCTTTTAGAAACTTCTTTCTCCTTCACAGATCACCATTTCACCACGGTCGTAAGAATAACTAAGACACATAAATTCCAACAGCACAAATGTTGCAATTTGTGCATTATGGGGGGGGCTCTAATGAGCACTGGATCTGTCTCTTTTTATACCAATGCCCAAAACTTTCCCTAGCTTAGTCAATTTTAATAGTTTCCCATATGTTTAATTAGGATCTGTTGCTCCTGAAGTAAGGTCTGGTGATACCGGTATAAAATGTACTAGTCAGTAATACACTGGGAGTTCTGCTGTAATACAACTCATTAAGAGTGTAAAATTGCTACAGGAGTTGCACCTTGGACTCACTCAAGCAAATCTAGTTCCCAAGAGTAACAGAAGGTCCTCATCACAAAGATCTATGACACGGTCTTGGAGTGTACCCCCAAGAATGGAACCGGAGCAAGAGTCCCACAAACTTGATTGACCTAAGCTTGCCACTGTCTCTTAACATTCACCTGCCTAGTGGGGGAAAAGCCATCCTTGCCTGTAAGAATTTTACAAATTTAGTGTGAAATGAAAAAACAAAACAACAAAAAATAACACATAGAAAGCAGTTCACTTTCTTTAATGTTGTACAAAAAAGTATGAGTAGAGCCAAAAGCAAATTAAACATTATCACATTTGTTTACACCACAATCGAGTTTTTCATATTAACTTTACTATTCAAACAATAGAAAGTAGGTGGTAATTTAGGGACTGGGGAAGAGATAAACCAAAAAAACTTTTCTAGCATGTTTATTCTACACTGTATATAGCTCTGCTCACAGAGACGGCTTCTCTTACTTCTCTGCTGCACAGGAATTTAGTTGTATGTAAAAGTGAAACTGCTCAAAAGCTGGGGGAGACTAGAAATGATGGGTCCATATCCGGGTGCATTGTCATATAGTTCAAACAGTGGTGCAGCTACCAGCTTGTAATTTTTAGGGACTGCAAACAAGGCTTTCTCTTGAAGCTGAACCAAAAACAACTTATGTTCCTTAGGTTTTGTAATATGTGCGGGAATATATGGACACTGAGGACGTTCAGAATTTGCTCTCCACCAGCCACCGATGCACTCGTCAATAACCCAGTCTTGCAGGACTCCATCTTGACAACACTATTTCTGTCATTAAGCGTTTTAGTCCTTCATCTTCTCCTGGGTTAAGCGCAACACCGGGTAATTTAAAGAAAGTTGTTCCCAGCTGTAGCAGTAACACATGGGGTAGCCGGTGCTCATGGACAATCAAACCCCCTTCTACAGTCCTCCTGATGCCAATTTTATCAAATTCCTCCCGCATGCGCAGAAATCTGGCTGCAACGCAGCTGTCCTCATAGAAGCGCCCTTTTGTACCAAAAGTGTATTTGGTAAGAGGGTACAGGTTGGTCGTGCGCTCCAGGGTGAGGGGCTCCGTCCGCCGGATGTACTTGTTGTCGAGCTAGTTGACCCCGCGGGGCCAGCCGGTCTGCTAGCGATTGGGCGGCGCCACGGACATGCTGGCGAGCTCGGGCACCAGCGGCGAGCGGAAAAGGGGAGGCAGGGAGACTTTCCCTGTGCTGGCAGCGGTAATCTGCGTCCCACTCAGCAGCGGCCGCCAGCCATGAACAAGAAAGGGCCGGAGGAGCAGTACCGTTAAATTTAAAAGAGTCTACTTAGTGTGAAGGCCATTTGGAAGGAAATATCCTTCAGGTGGACTTATCATAACCTCAGGCTAATCCTCTAAGTAAATTCTCCCTTTGGAACCAAAGCTGTTCAAAGGACATCCTGTTCTCTCTTGGGGATTTGCCTGCCTCTCTGCTTTAAGGGCTGTTTTGGCCTCTCCCGTTGCGGAGCACAGGCTCCAGACGCGCAGGCCCAGCGGCCATGGCTCACGGGCCCAGCCGCTCCGCGGCATGCGGGATCTTCCCGGACCGTGGAACGAACCCATCTCCCCTGCATCGGCAGGCGGACCCTCAACCACTGCACCACCAGGGAAGCCCACAACCCAACATTTTTTCAACACATATATTGAACAGAGATAAAAAGAAAAAAAAAAAAAAAAAATGGGATCTACTGAAACTTAAAAGCTTTTGTACAGCAAAGGAAACCATAAACAAGACTAAAGGAAAATGAATGCTGTCTAGATGTTCTACAACAGAAAGAAATTATTTTATCTATGTTAATTGCACTGAGTATATTTTTAAAAGTCATCTTTTAGAGATACATAATGAAGTATTTCCAGGTAAAATATTAGGATATATGGAATTTGTTTAGAAATAATCCAGTAGTTGATGGTGTGTGTTGGGTGTGTAGGGGGTATATACTACGTCATTTTCTTTTTTTAATTTTTTAAATTACTTTTTGAATTTTATTATTTTTTTTATACAGCAGGTTCTTATTAGTTATCTACTTTATACATATTAATGTATATATGTCAATCCCAATCTCCCAATTCATCCCCCCTACCCTTGCTTTCCCCCCTTCGTGTCCATACATTTGTCCTCTACGTCTGTGTCTCTATTTCTGGCTTGCAAACTGGTTCATCTGTACAATTTTTCTAGATTCTACATATATGCATTAATATATGATATTTGTTTTTCTGTTTCTGACTTACTTCACTCAGTATAACAGACTCTGGGTCCATCCACATCTCTACAAATGACCCAATTTCATTCCTTTTTATGGCTGAATAATATTCCACTGTATATATGTACCACATCTTTATCCATTCTTCTGTTGATGGACATTTAGGTTGCTTCCATGACCTGGCTATTGTAAATAGTGCTGCAATGAACATTGGAGTGCATGTGTCATTTTGAATTATGGTTTTTTCTGGGTATATGCCCAGTAGTGGGATTGCTGGGTCATATGATTATTCTATTTTTAGTTTTTTAAGGAGCCTCCATATTGTTCTCCATAGTGGCTGTATCAGTTTACATTCCCACCAGCGGTGCAAGAGGGTTCCCTTTTCTCCACACCCTCTCCAGCATTTGTTGTTTGTGAATTTTCTGATGATGCCCATTCTAACCAGTGTGAGGTGATACCGCATTGTTGTTTTGATTTGCATTTATCTCATAATTAGCGATGTTGAGCATCTTTTCATGGGCATGTTGGCCATCTGTATGTCTTCTTTGGAGAAATGTCTATTTAGGTCTTCCGCCCATGCTTTGATTGCGTTGTTTATTTTTTTGATATTGAGCTCCGTGAGCTGCTTGTATATTTTGGAGATTAATCGTTTGTCCATTGATTCATTTGCAAATATTTTCTCCAGTTCTGAGGGTTGTCTTTTTATCTTGTTTATAGTTTCCTTTGCTGTGCAAAAGCTTTTAAGTTTCATTAGGTCCCATTTGTTTATTTTTGCTTTTATTTCTGTTACTCTAGGAGGTGGGTCAAAAAAGATCTTGCTGTGATTTATGTCAAAGAGTGTTCTTCCTATGTTTTCCTCTAAGAGTTTTAGAGTATCCAGTCTTACATTTAGATCTTTAATCCATTTTGAGTTTATTTTTGTGTATGGTGTTAGGGAATGTGCTAATTTCATTCTTTTACTTGTAGTTGTCCAGTTTTGCCACCACCACTTATTGAAGAGACTGTCTTTTCTCCATTGTATATCCTTGCCTCCTTTGTCATAGATTAGTTGACCATATGTGTGTGGGTTTATCTCCGGGTGTTCTATCCTGTTCCATTGATCTATATTTATGTGTTTTTGCCAGTACCATATTGTCTTGATTACTGTAGCTTTGTAGTATAGTCTGAAGTCAGGGAGTTTGATTCCTCTAGCTCCGTTTTTTCCCCTCAAGTTTGCTTTGGCTATTCGGGGTCTTTTGTGACTCCATACAAATTTTAAGATATTTTGTTCTAGTTCTGTAAAAAATGCCATTGGTAATTTGAGTGGGATTGCATTGAATCTGTAGATTGCTTTGGGTAGTATAGGCATTTTCACAATATTGACTCTTCCAATCCAAGAACATGGTATATCTCTCCATCTGTTCTTGTCATCTTTGACTCCTTTCCTCAGTGTCTTATAGTTTTCTGAGTACAGGTCTTTTACCTCCTTAAGTATGTTTATTCCTAGGCATTTTATTCTTTTTGTTGCAATGGTGAATGGGATTGTTTCCTTAATTTCTCTTTCTGATCTTTCATCCTTAGTGTATAGGAATGCAAGAGATTTCAGTGCATTAATTTTGTATCCTGCAACTTTACCACATTCATTGATTCGCTCTAGTAGCTCTCTGGTGGAATCTTTAGGATTATCTATGTATAGTATCATGTCATCGGCGAACGGTGACAGTTTTACCTCTTCTTTTCCAATTTGTATTCCTTTGATTTCTTTTTCTTCTCTGATTACCATGGCTAGGACTTCCAAAACCATGTTGAATAATAGTGGTGAGAGTGGACATCCTTGTTCCTGATCTTAGAGGAAATGCTTTCAGTTTTTCACCACAGAGAATGATGTTTGCTGTGGGTTTGTCATATATTGCCTCTGTTATGTTGAGGTAGGTTCCATCTATGCTCACTTTCGGGAAAGTTTTTTTTTTTTAATCATAAATGGGTGTTGAATTTTGTCAAAAGCTTTTTCTGCATCTGTTGAGATGATCATATGGGTTTTTATTCTCCAGTTTGTTAATATGGTGTATCACATTGATTTGCGTATATTGAAGAATCCTTGCATCCCTGGGATAAATCCTGCTTGATCATGGTGTATGATCCTTTTAATGTGTTGTTGGATTTTGTTTGCTAGTAATTTGTTGAGGATTTTTGCTTCTATATTCATCAGTGATATTGGTCTTTAATTTTCTTTTCTGTAGTATCTTTGTCTGGTTTTGGTATCAGGGTGATGGTGGCCTCATAGAATGAGTTTGGGAGTGTTCCTTCCTCTGCAACTTTTTGGAAGAGTTTGAGAAGGATGGGTGTTAGTTCTTCTCTAAATGTTTGATAGGATTCACCTGTGAAGCCATCTGGTCCTGGACTTTTGTTTGTTGAAGATTTTTCAACACAGTTTCAATTTCATTACTTGTGATTAGTCTGTTCATATTTTCTATTTCTTCCTGGTTTAGCCTTGGAAGATTATAACTTTCTAAGAATTTGTCCATTTCTTCCAGTTTATCCATTTTATTGGCATGGAGTTGCTTGTAGTAGTCTCTATGACGCTTTGTATTTCTGTGGTGTCCATTGTAACTTCTCCTTTTTCATTTCTAATTATATTGATTTGAATCCACTCCCTCTTTTTCTTGATGAGTCTGGCTAAAGGTTTATCAATTTTGTTTATCTTCTCAAAGAACCAGCTTTTTGTTTTATTGATCTTTGCTATTGTTTTCTTTGTTTCTATATCATTTATTTCTGCTCTGATCTTTATGATTTCTTTCCTTCTGCTAACTTTGGGTTTTGTTTGTTCTTCTTTCTCTAGTTCCTTTAGGTGTAAGGTTAGATTGTTTATTTGTGATTTTTCTTGTTTCTTGAGGTAGGATTGTATTGCTATAAACTTCCCTCTTAGAACTGCTTTTGCTGCATCCCATAGGTTTTGGGTCATCGTGTTTTTGTTGTCATTTGTCTCTAGATACGTTTTGATTTCCTCTTTGATTTCGCCAGTGATCTCTTGGTTATTTAGTAACATATTGTTTAGCCTCCATATTTTTGGGTTTTTTACGTTTTTTTTCTCTGTAATTGATTTCTAATCTCATAGCATTGTGGTTGGAATAGATGCTTTATGTGATTTCAATTTTCTTAAATTTACTGAGGCTTGACCTGTGACCCAAGATGTGATCTATCCTGGCGAATGTTCCATGTGCACTTCAGAAGAAAATGTAATCTGCTGTTTTCTGTTGGAATGTCATATAAATACCAATTGAATCTATCTGGTCTAATGTGTCATTTAAAGCTTGTGTTTCCTTATTCATTTTCTGTCTGATGTGTCCGTCAGTGTAAGTGAAGTGTTAAAGTCCCTCACTATTATTGTGTTACTGTCGTTTTGCTCTTTTATAGCTGTTAGCATTTGCCTTACGTATTGAGGTGCTCCTATGTTGGGTGCATATATATTTATAATTGTTATATCTTCTTCTTGATTGATCCCTTGATCATTATGTAGTGTCCTTCCTTGTCTCTTGTAACATTCTTCATTATAAAGTCTATTTTATCTTATATGAGTATAGCTACTCCAGCTTTCTTTTGATTTCCATTTGCATGGAATATCTTTTTCCATCCCCTCACTTTCAGTCTGTATGCGTCCCTAGGTCTGAAGTGGGTCTCTTGTAGACAGCACATATATGGGTCTTGTTTTTGTATCCATTCAGTGAGCCTGTATCTTTTGGTTAGAACATTTAATCCATTCACGTTTAAGGTAATTATCGATATGTATGTTCCTATTACCATTTTCTTAATTGTTTTGGGTTTGTTTTTGTGTGTCCCTTTTTTCCCTTGTGTTTCCCACTTAGAGAAGTTCCCTTAGCATTTGTTGTAGAGCTGGTTTGGTGGTGCTGAATTCTCTTAGCTTTTGCTTGTCTGTAAAGCTTTTGATTTCTCCATCGAATCTGAATGAGATCCTTGTAATCTTGGCTGTAGGTTCTTCCCTTTCATCACTTGAAATATATCGTGCCACTCCCTCCTGGCTTGTAGAGTTTCTGCTGAGAAATCAGCTGTTAACCTTATGGGAGTTCCCTTGTATGTTATTTGTTGTTTTTCCCTTGTTGTTTTTAATAATTTTTCTTTGTCTTTAATTTTTGCCAATTTGGTTACTATTTGTTCAGCGTGTTTCTCCTTGGGTTTAACCCACCTGAGACTCTCTGCATTTCTTGGACTTGGGTGGCTATTTCCTTTCCCATGTTAGGGAAGTTTTCAACTCTAATCTCTTCAAATATTTTCTCAGGTCCTTTCTCTCTCTGTTCTCCTTCTGGGACCCCTATAATGCGAATGTTGTTGCATTTAATGTTGTCCCAGAATTCTCTTCAGCTGTCTTCATTTCTTTTCATTCTTTTTTCTTTATTCTGTTCCACGGTAGTGAATTCCACCATTCTGTCTTCCAGGTCACTTATCCATTCTTCTGCCTCAGTTATTCTGCTATTGATTCCTTCTAGTGTAGTTTTCATTTCAGTTATTGTATTGTTCATCTCTGTTTGTTTGTTCTTTAATTCTTCTAGATCTTTGTTAAACATTTCTTGCATCTTCTCGATCTTTGCCTCCATTCTTTTTCCAAGGCCTTGGATCATCTTCACTATCATTATTCTGAATTCTTTTTCTGGGAGGTTGCCTATCTCCACTTCATTTAGTTGTTTTCTGGGGTTTTGTCTTGTTCCTTCATCAGGTACATAGTCCTCTGCCTTTTCACTTCTCTATCTTTCTGTGAATGTGGTTTTCATTCCACAGGCTGCAGTATTGTAGTTCTTGCTTTTGCTGTCTCCCCTCTGGTGGATGAGGCTCTCTTTAGTCTTCTCTAATCTGAAAGAGTTGTTTAGAATTTTTTCATTCATGACATTGATATTTTTTGGAAAATACATGTATAGGCCAGTGTTTTTCAGAATATTCCCCAATTTGGGTTTGAATGGTTGTTTCCTCATTAAGTGATTAAGTTTGTGCAAGATATACTACATGAATGAGACTGTGTTTTCCTCAGTATATCACATCAAGATACATGGTGTTGGTGGTAATTTTGATTGCTTGGTTGAAGGTGTCCATCTAGATAGAATGTGTTTTCTAGCTCAAAGAGAGATGACAGTAGAATGATCTTGATGGACATTGCCTCAAGGTGATAAAACCATGTGAAATATGCAAAATTCTGTTCATTTTAAACATCCTTAGTAGTTGTATGGTCCTAAGAATATGAAAGAATGAAAGATTTTATTAGCTACAAAGCTCTGTTATATTTGCATTTCTTAAGAATCCATCAAATTCAAGAGGCTGTATATTTAAATTGAGAAATATATTTATATATCTGAAATATTTAAAACCCAGTCAGTTGATCAGTCTAGATGGAGATGAAGAATTATATGAGTAGACAGAAGAACTGGATAATGTTTATAACTCCATTCCTGGGGTGTAAGTTTAGTAACCACTCTCTTCTTGAAGTTATGATATTACTGATGTAATGTCTATATATCATATTTATTGTGTCGCATTATGGTGACAAACACAAATCCTGCCATTCTCCTGTCTGGCTGGTAGTCAAAGTTTCAATAACCCAAGATGGTAAGATCTTCCTTAATAAGTTTGCATCTTTCCACTCTTATAAGAATTAGAATTGATATACAAATGTTTAGGAGAATCAGATGCATAGTACTAATATTTTTAGCTAAGAAGGAAGCTCTGCATATTTAATATTTTATATACTTGTTACTTGTGAGAGAATTTGACCTATTAGAGTGATTACCTTTTAAGTTTAACTAGAAATGTGTATCTTGGTAATTGATTTAGAGTTATGATTTTAAGTTAGACTATTACTAAATTCATGTAAACATTTGAAAAATCTAAGATAACCTTAGATTCACTGAATTTATTGTATTCATAAATTTTGAATATTAGAGTTATGAGATTTATGCTATTTAGAATGGTTCTATTTGTTGCCAGACGATTGAAGTCTTTAAAAAGAAAACGGAATTTATAAAGACAGTTTGGGATGTTTTAAAGTATCTAATATATAAATAACTTTAGAAATGGATCTACATGTAACTTACAGGCTACTAAAAAGGAATTGTTAAAAATTGGAGCCATAACTGACTAGTAAATAGAGTAATAAAATTCATGGAGTGAATTTAAAAGAGTAGATGAGAACCCCTATGTTTTCATCATCCTGTGGCAGCTTTAGCCTAGAGGGGAAAGTAAATATGACCTGAAGGACTCAAAGAACTCTTTGGAACTGCAAAACAAATACCCTCAGGATTTGTGGTTTGGGCTGGAAGAGCTAACAGACTAATCTCTACCGCAGCAGGCTTTTCCTTCTCTCCCCTCTCATGTACCTATGAACCCTTTCAAATGTGTGTTATTAGCACTCCTCTCAGATAATTTCATTTGAAGTGAGCTAACTGATAAATGCAAAATCAACCTTTCTCTCCCCAGCTGCACATCAAGAGGTAGTAATCAATCCCCCTATAGCCTGAGGAGCATGACATTTATCCTCTCTCTTTCTCTGTCTGGTATGATGTCTTTTTTCTCTGTTGAGTGTCATGAGGTCTCCTCTCCCTACTCCAGGGTCACAAAGCCCCTCTTCCTTTGCTGACATCAGGGCCATCCTTGGGGTGGTGCTTTAGCTGATACTCAAGTATAAAGGGCACAGCTGTTATTTTGATGTGTTAAGGAATTGGGCTGTGGTGGTCCCAAGTCTCAAAACTGGTGTCATTCTCTTTCTTTCTTTTCTCCTTCAACTAGGTGTTCTTCCTCTGGCAGTGTTGGGACAGTCTTCCCAGGGAGACTCAGAGATGAATTCTCTGGTGGCCTCACCAATGAGTCTCCCAGAAGACTCTTAGTCACACCACAGAGGGAGCAAGGATCTCAAAGTAATGTGCTGCTGCTTAGTCTCCTCCCTCCACAGAGCCTCCCCTACCCCTGTCCCTGATAATTGATACTCCCTGTTATGGATCTGAGTGCCCCCACTTCCTCCTTTCCATATACTCATTTCCCTTCATGGACCACATAGATTAAGCTTCCATAACCAAACAAGGAATCTCTTTATTACATGCAGACTGGAGGAGGGGAATTAAGGAAGCTCAGCTTTTAGAAATCCCAGCTAAAGAATGCCACTTGCCACCTGGTTCTACAAGGATCCAGTCATTAGCCACTGCAGTTGTTGACCTTCAGCACACCCCCTGAAAACAATTCAGGGCAGAGATCAGTAAGGAGACACTGGTGCTCTGGCAAAACTGGCAGAACATGTCTTCAGATAGTTAGATATTTTCAGGAGAAACTTTTGTGAACCCCAATTCTTATGTCTTCCCATATTTAGAAAAGCACTAAAATCATTCACGGAGGTATCTGTTCCTTGTGACTAACAGTGACTTACCAAGAAGTGTGCTTATCCCACTACTGGGCATATACCCTGAGAAAAACCATAATTCAGAAAGATACATGCACCACAATGTTCATTGCAGCACTATTTACAATAGCCAGGACATGGAAGCAACCTAAATGTCCATCAAGAATGAATGGATAAAGAATATGTGGCACATATATACAATGGAATATTACTCAGCCATAAAAAGGAACAAAACTGAATTATTTGTAGTGAGGTGAATGGACCTAGAGTGTGTCATACAGAGTCAAGTAAGTCATAAAGAGAAAAATAAATACCGTATGCTAACATGTATATATGGAATTTAAAAAAGCAGTACTGATGAACCTAGGGGCAGGGCAGGAATAAACAAGCAGATGTAGAGAACGGGCTTGAGAGCATGGTGGGGAAGGGGAAGCTGGGGATGAAGTGAGAGAGTAGCACTGACATATATACACTACCAAATGTAAAATGGATGGTTAATGGGAAGCTGCTGCATAGCACAAGGAGATCAACTCAATGCTTTCTGATGACCTAGAGGGATGGATAGGGAGGGTGAGAGGGAAGCTCAAGAGGGAGGGGATATGGGGATATATGTATACATATAGCCGATTCACTTTGTTGTATAGCAGAAACTAACACAACATTGTAAAGCATTTATACTCCAATAAAGATCTGAAAAAAAGAAAAAAAAATCTACTTGATTGCACGTGCCCCTTCTCCAAAATTACATATATGCTGACCTCCCCCCTTACCTCTTTTTTTTAAACTTTTTATTTTATGTTGGAATACAGTTGAATAACAATGTTGTGTTAGTTTCAGGTGTACAGTAAAGTGATTCAGTTATACATATACATGTATCTATTCTTTTTCAAATTCTTTTCCCAATTAGGTTGTTACATAATATTGAGCAGAGTTCCCTGTGCTATACAGTATGTCCTGGTTGGTTATCCATTTTATTTTTTAAAATTTTTTATAGGTATTATAAAATTTCCTTCTTATTCTTTTTTAATACATCTTTATTGGAGTATAATTGCTTCACAATACTGTGTTAGTTTCTGTTGCACAACAAAACGAATCAGCCATATGCGTACACATGTTCCCATATCCCCTCCCTCTTCAGCCTCCCTCCCATCCTCCCTATCCCACCCCTCTAGTTCATTGCAAAGCACCAAGCTGATCTCCCTGTGCTATGCTGCTGCTTCCCCCCAGCCAACTATTTTACATTCGGTAGTATATATACGTTGATGCTACTCTCACTTCACCCCAGCTTTGCCCTCCCACCCCATGTCATCAAGACCATTCTCTATGTCTACCTCTTTATTCCTGCCCTGCAACTAGGTTCATCAATACCATTTTGTTTTTAGATTCCATATATATGCGTTATCATATGGTATTTGTTTTTCTCTTTCTGACTTACTTCACTCTGTATGACAGACTCTAGGTCCATCCACCTCACTACAAATAACTCAATTTCATTTCTTTTTATGGCTGAGTAATATTCCATTGTATATATATGCCACATCTTTATCCATTCATCTGTCAATGGACATTTAGGTTGGTTCCATGTCCTAGCTATTGGAAAAGGTGCTGCAACGAGCATTGGGGTGCATGTCTCTTTTTGAATTATGGTTTTCTCAGGGTACATGCCCAGTAATGGGATTGTTGGGTCATATGGTAGTTCTATTTTTAGTTTTTTAAGGAACCTTCATACTGTTTTCCATAGTGCTTGTATCAATTTACATTCCCACCAACAGTGTAGGAGGGTTCCCTTTTCACCACACCTTTTCCAGCAATTATTGTTTCTAGCTTTTTTATAATGGCCATTCTGATTGGCGTGTGGTGATACCTCATTGTTGTTTTAATTTGCATTTCTCTAGTAATTAGTGATGTTGAGCATCTTTTCATGTGCCTCTTGGCCATCTGTATGTCTTCCTTGGTGAAATGTCTATTTAGGTCTTCTGCCCATTTTTTAACTGGATTGTTCGTTTTTTCGATATTGAGCTCCATGAGTTGTTTGTATATTTTGGAGATTAATCCTTTGTCTGTTGTTTCATTTGAAAATATTTTCTCCCATTATGAGGGTCATCTTTTTGTCTTGTTTATGGTTTCCTTTGCTGTGCAAAAGCTTTTAAGTTTCATTAAGTTCCACTTGTTTATTTTTATTTCTGTTACTCTAGGAGGTTGGTCAAAAAAGCTCTTGCTGTGGTTTATGTCAAAGAGCGTTTGTTTTTCCTATGTTTTCCTCTAAAAGTTTTACAGTGTCTGGTCTTACATTTAAGTCTTTAATCCATTCTGAGTTTATTTTTGTGTATGGTGTTAGGGAGTGTTCTAATTTCATTCTTTTACATGTAGCTGTCCAGTTTTCCCAGCACCACTTATTGAAGAGGCTGTTTTTCCTCCATTGTATGTTCTTGCCTCCTTTGTCATAAATTAGGTGCCCATATGTGTGTGGGCTTATCTCTGGGCATTCTATCCTGTACCATTGGCCTGTATTTCTGGTACTTTTGTGCCAGTACCATACTGTCTTGATTACTGTAGCTTTGTGGTATAGTCTGAAGTCAGGGAGACTGATTTCTCCAACTCCGTGTTTCTTTCTCAAGATTGCTTTGGCTATTCAGGGTCTTTTGTGTTTCCACATGAATTATAAGATTTTTTGTTCTAATTCTGTGAAGAATACCATTGGTAGTTTGATAGGGATTGCACTGAGTCTGTAGATTGCTTTGGGCAGTATAGTCATTTTCACAATATTGATTCTTCCAATCCAAGAACATTCTATATTTCTCCATCTGTTTATGTCATCTTTGATTTCTTTCATCAGTGTTTTATCGTTTTCTGAGTACAAGTCTTTCGCCTCCTTAGGCAGGTTTATTCCTAGATATTTTATCCTTTTTCTTGCAATGGTAAATGGGAGTGATTTCTTAATTTCTCTTTCTGATTTTTTGTTGTTGGTGTGTAGGAATGCCAGAGATTTCTCTGCATTAATTTTGTATCCTGCAACCTTACCAAATTCATTGATTAGTTCTAGTAGTTTTATGGTGGCATCTTTAGGATTTTCTATGTATAGTGTCATGTCATCTGCAAACAGTGACAGTTTTATTTCTTCATTTCCAATTTGTATTTCTTTTGTTGCTTTTTCTTCTCTGATTGCTGTGGCTAGGACTGGTTATCCATTTTAAATATAGCAGTGGGTACATGACAATCCCAAGCTCCCTAAACATCCCCTCTCCCACTCTTCCCCCTCCCCCACCCCACCCCACCCCAGTAACCATAAATTCCTTCTCTAAACCTGTGAGTCTGTTTCTGTTTTGTAAATAAGTTCATTTGTACCATTCTTTTCCCCCTTACCTCTTTGGAGGAGTTCCTCAGAGCTAACTGAGAAACTGTTTCCCAGGCTAGTCCTCAGTAGGCCCCCAGTAAATCTGAAACTCCCAGCTCTCACCTTGTGCAATTTCAGAGGACAGAAACAATGTTAGTATCTCTTTCCTGGAGTAGGAGTTACAAAAGAAGATATTAATGCCAGTCAGTCTTTTTGTTTTAATTATCTCTGCTGCATTATACACACACACACACACACACACACACACACACACACACACACCATCTATATCTATAGATATAGAAATGTGTGGTATGTGTGTATAGTATATTTCATGTGATTATAATACAAGGCTTAAGAAGTGACCTGGGAAAGGAGGGTATTCAAAGAGCTACTCAGAAGACATGTGACTCTACAGTCAATTAAAAACAAAACATAGAAAGCCAGAGGGAAAAAGTCCTAGAACCCACAAATTATTACAATCCTTTTGGCAAATTGGAAAGGGTCGATGAGCTAGTAGTTCCAGGAAGAACAATGTAGAAAAGCATGCAGCTAAGTATAAAGCATGACTAGGATTCTGGAAGTGTAGGAGCTGTACCAGCCAGACAGCTGGGGTGCCTGGCCTGTTTCCTACTGAGGAAACTAAGGGAATCCTGGGAAGTATTTGAGCACAGAGACTGAGGCTATCCTGTTCACTACCCATCACTGCTTCCTCAGAGCTCAGGACCCTTCATTACCAATGATTACATTTTATTCCCTCTCTCCTCTCTCTATCACCCATCAGCTCCTCCAGCCACATGCCCCGTCCATTCAACGCTGTCTTGTGTTCAGGTCTGCTTCACAGAGGCACAAAGTTCCACTGGTTCCAGTCACAGGACACAGAGATATTCTGCAGGTTGAAGTTCAGTTTTTGCATGATGTGATTGGCCCTATCTACATGAGAATACATGGGGAAGCCAAGTTTGTCTAGAGCCTGAACCTGGACATAGGTGAGGTAGGTGATGAGGCCCTGGGCCCGGTACTCAGGTATGGTGCCCGCCATCCGCAGCTCTCCTGTCTGGTCCATCAGGGCCCAGGATACAGGGGTCCCCTCAGGCCCCAGCAGGCAGAAGGTGGGGAAGGTCCGGATACAGCGCTCGATGAACCGCTGGCTCCTCTCATTGCCACCAAAATGCCAGAATTTATTCACCAAGGCAGCGTGGGTAGGATCCAGGGATGAGAGTTTCAACACCTTTTGATGGCTATTGGGAACAAGGGGAAAGAATAGCCCATAATATTGAAACTGTACACAAGCCTGTTTATCCCTCTCCTTTGAATTAAAAACCTTTTGCTTTAGTCTCCCAGGCCTCCCTTGAGTGTCAAAAGGCTAACAGAGTTAATGATTAGAAAATGTGAAGATCTAGAAACAGAAGAGCTCTTGGGCTGAGAAACTGGTAACAATTTAGACTGTAAATCTGCCACGTGGCAGAATCACTGAACTCACAATTCTCTACAAGATATTGTTAAGGACCTGACACACATTTCTAAGTTGTTCTTATAGGAAGCAGATCCCCACCAGATGAAAACTGCTGACCTCAAGAACATAGACCCTAGACTGGTTGAAACCAGAAGGTTGATGATGCTTGAAACTTCACCTTGATGCCAACCAATCCAAGAATTGTGCACAAGCTGACCACAACCCGGCAGCAACCTCCCTCACACTGACTTTAAAACCCCTTCCCTGAAAGCCATTGGGGAGTTCGAGTCCTTTGAGCATGAGCTGCCCATTCTCCTTGCTTGGTGCCCTGCAATAAATGCTGTACTTTCCTTCACCACAACCTGGTGTCAGTAGATTGGCTTTACTGCAAGTGGACCCAAGTTTGGCTCGGTAACAATATCACATGTACTGTGGAGTATTTTATTTGTCCCCTGCCCCAATTGTTCTGAGAGGGGAATAGGAGCATATTTAAGCATAAGTGCTCTGTAGCCAGGCTGTCTGGATTCATAATCTGACTCCTTGGGTGATTTGGGGCTGATTACTTCATTTCCCACTTCCTCTATTTCTTCATCTAATAAATAGGATGATAATCACACCTCCTTTATAGAATCATTGTGAGGCTTAAATGAGTCAATGGATGTAGGGGCTTAGAACAAGCACCTGGCAGATAATAACTCCTCTACAGAAATTAGCTGCAATTGTTTCATTTGGCCTCTGCTGCAACTTTCCAACCTAGATAGGGCAGGTGTTCTTATCCTTATTTTACACAGAAGGAAAAAGTTGCAGAGATATAAACAAGTGCCCCAAAGCAAATGCTAGCAAGCAGTGAAGCCAGAGATTAAAATGTTGATGTCCGAAGGTCCTTGGCTACCTTGTTGAACAAGTGGGGAGGCTGAAGTCCAGAAAGGGTCAGTGACATGAAGTGCAGACAGCCCCCAAGGCACAGAACACTGAATCTGATGGCATCTGCAGGCTGTAAAGGGGCTTTGGGAGGTGTCCTGGAAAGAGCCCACAAGGTGGAACTAGGAGATCTAGGCTCAAGCCCACTATGCCCTTAACAATCCATGTGACCTGAACAAGCTATTTCATCATCTGAGTCTGTTTTCTGTCAGGAAAATGGGGATAATATCTCCCATCCTGTTTATCCTACAGTGCAGACAAGGGGATCCAGAGAGATTCTTTGATACAAAGTGAATAAAACTCTCCCAGGAGTACAGACAGAAGGCCATGGGATTGGGCATCTTCAGCTCAAATTTCCACCATCAGTGTTCAGTCCTATTCAGTGTTAGACTGGACATCAATGGGGGAAAATCTATTATTTGTTGAAATTCTCTTTATTGGAAAAATTTTTTGTCAAGTGAATTTACTGAACACATTTATTAAATACCTACTATACACCAGGCACTGTTTTAGCTGTGGAAGATCTATCAGTGAACAAGACAGGGAAGGTACCTGCTCCCTCTCATGGGGTTTGCAACGTTGTTGGGGAGAGTTCAAACATCCAGTAGGTAAGACCGTTAACTAAATTACCTAATTTCAAATAATCATAATTGCTACAAAGAAACTAAAAGTGGGTCATGTGTGGAAAATAACTGGGAAGTGATTTTAGGTGGAGTGGTCTAGGCTGGACTCTCTGGAAGGTGACATTTGAGCAGTTCTGAACAGCAAAAGAAGTCATGTGTGTCAGGATTGGGTGGGGTGGGGGCAGAGGGAAAAGCTGACTAAAAGGCCTGAGCTTACAAACAACCCAATCAAAAAATGGGCAGAAGACCTAAATAGACATTTCTCCAAAGAAGACATACAGATGGCCAAGAAGCACACGAAAATCTGCTCACCATCACTAATTATTAGAGAAATGCAAATCAAAGCTACAATGAAGTATCACCTCACACTGGTTAGAATGGGCTTCATCAGAAAATCTACAAACAACAAATGCTGAAGAGGGTGTGGAGAAAAGGAAACCCTCTTGCATTGTTGGTGGGAATGTAAATTGATACAGCCACTATGGAGAACAGTATGCAGATTCCTTAAAAAACTAAAAATAAAATTACCACGTGACCCAGCAATCCCACTACTGGGCATATACCCAGAGAAAACCATAATTCAAAAAGACACACGCACCCCAATGTTCATTGCAGCACTATTTACAATAGCCAGGTCATGGAAGCAACCTAAATGCCCATCAACAGATGAATGGATAAAGAAGAAGTGGTACATATAGACAATGGAATATTACTCAGCCATAAAAAGGAACGAAGATGGGTCATTTGTAGAGATGTGGATGGACCTAGAGTCTGTCATACAGAGTGAAGTAAGTCAGAAAGAGAAAAACAAATATCGTACATTAATGCATATATATGGAATCTAGAAAAACGGTACAGATGAACCTGTTTGCAAGGCAGAAATAGAGACACTGATGTAGAGAACAAACATATGGACAGCAGTGGGGGAAAGGGGGATGGTGGGTGAGATGAAGTGGGAGATTGGGATTGACATATATACACTAATATATATAAGATAGATAACTAATAAGAACCTGCTGTATAAAAAATAAAATACAATTCAAAAAAAAAAAAAAGCCTGCGCTTACAATGATCGATGGCAGGAGGAAGACCAGTGTTGTTGGTGGCAGTAAGCAAGAGAGGAGATGAAGTCTAAAAAGTAGATGGGTGTTGGCTCTTACAGGGTCATGTTGGAGTTCCGAATTGTTTCCAAGTGAGATGGGAAGTACGCGAGTCTTTTAAGCAGGGGAAGAACATGGTCTAATGTGCATTTGTCTTAAAAAAAGATTCCTCTGGCTGCTTGGCAGAAAATGGATGGTTAGGAGACCAGCAAAAAGCAAAAAGCAAAAGCTAGAAGAGAAGGTAAGAGGTATAGTGGGTTGAATGGTGTGTCCACTCAAAAGGTGTGCCCACCCGGAACCGGAAAATGTGACCTTATTTAGGAAAAGCATCCTTGCAGGTGTAAATACATTAAGGATCCCAACATGAAATCATCCTGGATTATCTAGTGGGCCTTTAATCCAATAAAAAGTGTCCTTATAATAGACAGAAGAAAAGACACAAACACTCACAGAGAAGCCCATGTGAAGGCAAATTCAGAAATGAGAGTGATGAAGCTGAGACAGGCTGGGACCAGGAACCCTTTGCTGCAGTGCTACAATGCTTGCACCTGGACAAACTTCTCCTCGGGCAACAAAATACAAAGAAACTATAAGAAACTGGGCTTCCCTGGTGGCGCAGTGGTTGAGAGTCCGCCTGCCGATGCAGGGGACGCGGGTTCGTGCCCCGGTCCGGGAAGATCCCACATGCCGCGGAGCGGCTGGGCCCGTGAGCCATGGCCGCTGAGCCTGCGCGTCCGGAGCCTGTGCTCCGCAACGGGAGAGGCCACAACAGTGAGAGGCCCACGTACCGCAAAAACAAAAAAACAAAAAAACACAAAAAACCCCCCAAAACTATAAGAAACTAAAAGTAACTGTGTGCATGTGCAGTTGGGGCAAATTATGGACAAAGGGACAAAAAGACCAATAACGCCCAATTCCCACTTCTGAAGAGCCAGGATCAAAAACCAGGGTGTCGGGAGCAAAAGCTGGGTACTGCGCATGCCCCCTGCACACAACACCACCAAAGGGGTGGGCAAAACACCTAAGCCACCCCTCCGGCCCGACCTCTGGACACACCCCTACCTTCACCCTATATAAGGAGCCAGCTCCACCCCGTGCCTCAGCCAGCCAGCAAGCAAGGGAACCTGTTGTTTGTTCTGCCTGCTGCAGCAGGCTCCCAATAAAGCCTTACCTGAACTTCTTGTCTGGCCTCTAATCAGTTTCTATTGATTGGGGAAGGCCAAGAACCCTGGTTGGTATCAAAGCCACAAGCCAAAGAATGCCTAGAGCCACCAGAATCTGAAAGAGGCGAGGAAGGATTCCCTCCTAGAGGCTTTGAAGGGAACAGAGGCTCGCCAACCCATGGACTTGGGACTTCTGACCTCCAGAACTGTGAGAATAAATTTCTGCTGTTTTAAGCCACCCCAGTTTGTTGTGCTTTTTCGCAACTGTCCTAGAATGCGCTGGCTAATTCGTGGTGACAGATATGAGGCTTCTTTCTTTTTTGTTTTGTTTTGTTTTTGTTTTTTGCCGCACCACGCAGCCTGCGGGCGGGATCTTAATTAGTTCCCAGACCAGAGGGATTGAACCCCTGCCCTCGGCGGGCGGTGAAAGTGCAGAGTCCTAACCACTGGACCACCAGGGAATTCCCCAGAGCAACGTCTTTCAGACTTACATGGACTTGTATTTATCACCATTGGGTGATACGTTTTTTGCATCCAGCAAGGAAGTAGCCAGTTTCTTTGCTGTCTCAGAGACCATATAGAGAAAGCACTGTGTTCGCGTCACCTTGCCCAATTTAATAGCCGCAAGATTTTCTATCACATCATCCAGGCTGGACTGTGAACCTAGATGGAGGAAATGAATTATATGAGATATCACTGTTCCTTTAAGTGTCAGGAAAAAGCTGTCCAACGGCTGCAAAGTTTGCAGGTTTCGAATTATTAAAACTCGTGTTCCATCATGAAAAGACTTCTACGGGATAATGGCAAATCACTCTCATATTTAAAAATAATTCAAAATTGGGATAATATTACAATTCCTGAATATGACCATCAAAGGAGATGAGGTATAAAGATAATAACCAAAATTGATTGAAAAATTCTATGCACTCAGTGCAGTAGATTTTGCTGCTACGGTGGTCTGAGTTTGTTCCTCTTAACTCTCTTGATTTTTTTCTCCTTAACTGACTTATGGGATTGACCATGAAACTTGCTTTGGCCAATAGAAAAATAGCAGACATGAATCAGTAAAAAGCTTGAAAAGTGACTATGCATGGAGGTTTGCCTTTTCTCTCTGCTCTTGAGAACCTGTGACTTCTATACACCCCCCAAGCCACTTCATCAGTACAGTCAGTAGCCAGCACATCATTGAAAACCCCCAGCTGACTGCAGCTACATGGGTGAATCTAGGAGAGACCAGCAGAAGAATCACCCAGCTGAGTCTAGTCCAAATTGCTGACCCACAGAATCGCGAGCTAATAAATGATTGTGGTTTGCAGTCACTATTTGGGGATGGTTTGAAAACCTAACTGATAAAATCAGGCATAGTGCTAAGCACTTCTCATTCAAGATCTTATTCAGTCTTTAAATGGCTTATGTTTTGGGTACTATTCTAATCCTCATTTTTATATATAAGGAAACTGATCCACAGAGAGGTTTTTCCTTGCCTTAGATCACATAACTACTAACAGGCCCAACAAGGTCACAATTTTAGGTAGTCTGACTCCAGAGAATACTTTTTTTTTTTCTTCTGGCCGCACAATAGCTTGGGAGATTTTTGTTGCGGAATCTTAGTTCCCCGACCAGGGATCGAACCTGGGCCGGGCCTCTGGCAGTGAGAGCACAGAGTCCTAACCACTGGACCGCCAGGGATTTCCCAAATACATTCTTAACTACTAAATTCCTCCTTCGTAAATAAGACAATGATAAAACGGAGAAGAGACAGAAGGAAAGCTCTGCTCCCATATTCAAGCTCTCTAATAGATCCTGGAATAAACCACGAATCCTTAGCTATGAAGAAATTATGTTATTCATGATTTCCTATGTAAACCCCACGTACTGCAGTCTTCAAGTTCTAATTCACTATTGTTGGAGGAGGTCATCAAGAAGACGTGCTACCTGTTGACTCATGAGCTGGACCCAGGCAATTGGAGGTTCCCCACTCCCTCCCCTCCTTGTAATGTGCTTCCCACTTGCCTTCCAGCTCCCAGAAGCTGCTCCAAGGACACAGCCTTGAGATTGAAATGTGGTGTTGAGATATCTGGATTGGGTACATGACTGAACCCAGTTAAGGCCACTATATAAATGTTTAAGATTTTGGCAGGTGGGTGAAGTGATATACTCATCCTGCAGTCTCCTGCAGGAGACAAGCCTGGAAGTTCCCCTGCCTATTAAACTTGCCACCTACCAATCGGAAGTGGTTCGCCCCTTTCTTAGGTCTCTCCTTGCCATACATGTATAGAGGGGCTGGTTTCAGATTTCACCTGGGAAGCTCCCAAGTAAGTTTGTGAACTAACAACTATGGAGGTAGTGGCGGCAGCTGAGAGAAAGAATGGACAGCAGGCTGAGTGTCTAGGACTTGGAGTAAAGACGTAGAGGATGTAGGGCTGTAATTCAAAACGAAAAGTGACACTACAGATACAGACATGGGAGATCTCAGCAGCCAGCACGCATCCCAGGTCCCTTACTTTGAATCTGCAAATGTTGCTTCCAGTTGATGACTTCTGGCAAACCAAGGAATTCCTGACATTTCTTAGGGTCCTTGGAGTAGACTTGGTAAGTATTGGTGTAGTGATCAAGGTCATCTGTCATCTCCTGTTTGGGTTGGGAAAAGTAGAATCAACCAAAATGCTTGTATTTAGTGATTGCCATATTCGTTTTCAGGGTTCCATTATCTTATGACACTTTTAAATACTAAAAGATTAGCTTTTTCGTTGTACTGATTTTATTGAAGGATTATTTACATTATGAGGTCAAGTCAAGGACTCCCTGATTCAATTAACAATGAAAAATGTCCTGAACAAAACTACTCCTAACTCAGTTATTGCTTTAAATTTTCAAACCAAGCAAAAATGATCCATTTAAAATTATTTTTCTACCCCCTCCATAAAACTCATTAAGAAGCTTGAAAAGGGGGCTTCCCTGGTGGCGCAGTGGTTGGGAGTCCGCCTGCCGATGCAGGGGACACGGGTTTGTGCCCAATTCTGGGAAGGTCTCACATGCCGCGGAGCAGCTAGGCCCGTGAGCCATGGCCGCTGAGCCTGCGCGTCCGGAGCCTGTGCTCCGCAACGGGAGAGGCCACAACAGAGAGAGGCCCGCGTACCGCAAAAAAAAAAAAAAAAAAAAAAGCTTGAAAAGTGACTGAGACTGAGGCTTGCTGTCTCTTTCTGCTCTTGAGAACGCTGTGCCTTCTATATGTCACTGAATCCACTTCCATCAGCATAGTCAATAGCCAGCAAAAACCAAGCTAGCATCCACTTGGGACTGTGATTAATCTAGTCCTACCAGCTCATGTAAAATGATCATTGAGAAGCGAAATCCCTGGCCAAAAGAATAAACCTTGCTTTAGTGCAAAGATTTTTAGAACATGTGGTCTATGAACATGTCTTTATTAAAACCGATACAGTTAACAGGTTAGACAATTCTCCTATAAATTATGAGACCAAGAAAAAGATGAAGTGGCTTCACTTTCTTTAAAAAAGATCATACCATTGTTAAACAGAAACAATTCCACCAACAATTAAACAACATACTCATTTAGAAAACCATAATTCCAAAAGAGTCACGTAGCACAATGTTCACTGCAGCACTATGTACAATAGCCAGGACATGGAAGCAACCTAAGTGTCCATTGACAGATGAATGGATGAAGAAGATGTGGTATGTATATACAATGGAATATTACTCAGCCATGAAAAGGAACAAATTGAGTTAATTGTGGTGAGGTGGGTGGACCTAGAGTCTGTCATACAGAGTGAAGTAAGTCAGAAAGAGGAAAACAAATACCACATACATATGGAATCTAAATAAATAATGGTTCTAAAGAACCTAGGGGCAGGACAGGAATAAAGACGCAGATGTAGAGAATGGTCTTGAGGACACGGGAAGGGGGAAGGGTAAGCTGGGACGAAGTGAGAGAGTGGCATGGACTTATATATACAACCAAATGTGAAATAGGTAGCTAGTGGGAAGCAGCCACATAGCACAGGGAGATCAGCTTGGTGCTTTGTGACCACCTAGAGGGGTGGGATAGGGAGGGTGGGAGGGAGACGCAAGAGGGAGGAGATATGGGGATATATGTGTATGTATAGCTGATTCACTTTGTTGTAGAGCACACCACTGTGAAGCAATTATACTCCAATAAAGATGTTAAAAAAATAATAAAAATGTGATTAGAAAAAAAACCATACTCATTTAAATATATCTAGCAAAATTATTAACACTGATATGGGATTATTTGAGGATGAAGGAATAGATAAGAGGAAAAAATTGCTTCAGCTAGTGAAGAGTCAGAAAGCTTTTTGTCCTATAATATCTGGAAAGTATTAAACAAAAATACACTTCTTACTCAGCAAGGATACTCCTGATCAAACTATTTTTAAGAGCGATGTCATCAAAATGTCAGTGTAGAAGGACCCCAGCCTCTGTCCCTCACAAAGATCAATAATTAGACAGCTACTCATGTACAGCAACAGCTCTGGGAGAGCTCTGGAGTCCACTTAAGGAGCTTCAGCAACACAGTAGAACAAAAAACCTGAGACTAACTACACAAAAATAGAAGAAAGACAGCCTTATTTTGCCTGCATCATCCCATCCACCAAGCCAGTATTGCTCAGTGATGACAGGGAAATCCTTATCTAGAAAGAGCTCCCTCTCACCAAGAAAGGAAGACCAGCTGCCCAGCCTTTTAGGGCACCACACAAAGGTCCCTCTTCTGTTTCATCCCACCCATACTGGCAAAACTGAGATGTGTAGAGATGGTTAGGAACAAGGAAGAAAAGCAGGGTTACCAACAGTAGCCATGTAGTGGGAGTGATTCACAGTTCACCCTGACCTGCTCTGCAGAAAACTCAATAGCTTTCGCCCCTAAAGAAACCAATAGTCAGTATTGGACCCCCTGCAGATTTCATTAAGTTTTGCCCCATAGGTATTCACATTCTCTGATACCAGCCACCTGAGCCCCTCTTTTCTCCCTTCCCCCATCAGGGAACTGCACCAGCAGTCAGCAGTCAGCTCTGCAGCTGCATGAGCGCAAGACACCAGCCTGGACCCCTGCAGCTGACAGCCACCACCTAGCACATGTGGTGTGCTAGCCCTTCCAGCTGTATACTTGCATGCCACTGCCTGATGACTGTCACTAGCCTCTACTGCCATTTGCACACTGAGAAGGAGACTGTGCAGTCTCAGGAGAGCACATCGATAGCTAGGTCCCCACAGCTGTTTGTGGGCCTGAATCAGGTCCTGTCTTCTGTAACTGGCCTGCACCACTGCAGTAACCTGCAGCTGGCCCCTCCTGCTGTCCACCTGCATGCCCCCAGTCCAGCCCCCATCACCAGTCTCCACTGCTGTGCACTCATGGCACGACTCAGCAATCATTGGAGTGCATGCTAACACCTAGGGCCCCCACAGCTACCAGTGGACCTGTAGTTGGTCCTGGCCCTTGCTACCTGCCCTGGCCTCCACCACTATGTGTGTGTGTGCAAATGGCCCCTGCCACTACACAGGAGCCTGAAGCTGGCCCCTACAGCTGTGTATGTGCACACCACTGGCTCCAGCCACTACCACTACCTGCCCTGGCCCATAGCCACTGCACTAGGAGGCACCACTGAGAACCCCAACAGCCTGGCAGCCACTTTGGACCCACTGCAATGCTCACCAAGGATCACACAGTTGTCAATGTGGATCCCAGTAGCCTGAGTCGAAAAGACATCACGCACACCCCCAAACAAGTGTCACTACATGCCCTTGCACTTGGTGCACTGCACCACTAGACTTGGGGTCACAGCACATCCCAGAATGCCTCTCCCCACAGGTAGAATTGTCCCTTACCAAGGTCAGTCCACAGAGTATGGAAGAGGTGACTGTTTCTTCAAAAGTTCAGGCACCTATGCGAGGATACAGGGATCATAAAGAATCAGGGAAACATGAAACCACCAGAAGAATACAGTAAACCCCCAGTATCTGGCGCCAAAGAAATGGATATCCAGGAATTTCCTAATAAAGAGTTCAAAATAATTTTTCAAAAGATGCTCAGAGAGCCATAAGAGAACACAGATAACAATTTAACAATATCATGGACAACAATACAAGAACAAGATGAGAAGTTCAGAGATGGAAAACATAAAAAAAAACTAAACAAAAAGTTTGGAGGTGAAGAATACTGTGACTGCACTGAAGAATTCAATAGAGAGCTCCAACAGCAAACTAAACCAAACAGAAGAAAGAATGTGAGCTCAAAGTCAGACCAATTGAAATTATCTAATTAGCAGAGCAAAAAGAAAAATAATAAAACACAGTGAGGAAATCCTACATGGTCTATGGGATACTATCAAAAGAACCAATTTGTGAATTATTAAACTTCCAAAAGGCTTCCCTGGTGGCGCAGTGGTTGGGAGTCTGCCTGCCGATGCAGGGGATGCGGGTTCGTGCTCCGGTCCAGGAGGATCCCGCGTGCCGTGGAGTGGCTCAGCCCGTGAGCCATGGCCGCTGGGCCTGCGCGTCCGGAGCCTGTGCTCCACAACAGGAGAGGCCACAGCAGTGAGAAGCCCGCGTACCACAAAAAAACAAAGCAAAACAAAAAACCCCCCCAAAACTTCCAAGGGGGAAGAAAGTTTATTTAAAGAAATAATGGCTGAGAACTTCCCAAATCTTGAGAGAAATTTGGATATACAAGTTTATGAAGCTTGTAGGTCACCAGTCAACTTAAAGAGAACCTCTCTTAGATGCATTATAATAAAACTGTCAAACCCCCCCAAAAAGGCTATCAGCAGATTTCTCAGAGACCTTGCAAGCCATGAGAAGATGGGGGCAATATATTCAAAGTGCTGAAAGAAATAAACTGCCAACCAAAAATACTTTATCCAGCAAAGTTCTTCAGAAAAGATAGCAAGATATCATTTTTAATATCTTGCTATCACTATTTGTTTGTGATATTTGTTTTTTTATATTGGACATCTATTAACAAATTATTGTAGCTATAGATATATTAATATTTTGTCCTTTAATCTTTATACTAGAGTTAAGTGGCTAAAAACCAAAATATTACTATATGAGAGTATTCTGAATCTGACTATATGCTTACTTTTACCAGTATGCTGTATATTTTCATATGTTTTTATGTTACTAATTAGCATCCTTTCAGCTTGAAGAACTCCTTTTAGCTTTTCTATTTTTTTTTTTTAAGAAAGAATTGGAACAGTTTTTTCGATGTTTCACTAACTTTCATGAACAAACAAAAACTGAGGAAGTTCATCACCAAAAGCCCTGCCTTATAAGAAATACTGAAAGTGGAACAGTTCTCAGAGCTTTCTGAGATGCTCTTCTCAGGTTATTATCCTCAAATTTGGCTCGAATAAAATGTTCCGATTCCTTCTTAAAAAAAAAAAAAAGAAACGCTAAAAGGAGTTCTTCATGCTGAAAGGAAAGGATGCTAATTAGTAACATAAAAACATATGAAAATATACAGCATACTGGTAAAAGTAAGCATATAGTCAGATTCAGAATATTATCATATAGTAATGTTATGGTTTTTAGGCACTTAACTCTAGTATAAAGATTAAAGGACAAAATATTAAAATATCTATAGCTACAATAATTTGTTAATGGTTGTCCAATATAAAAAATATATAAATAGTGACATTTAAAAAACATAAAATGGAGGGAGCAAAAGGATAGATTTTTTGTATGCAATCAAAGTTAAATTGTTATTAGAGTAAAATAGACTGTTACATTTATAATATGTTTTACATAAGCCTCATGGTATCACAAAGCAAAAACCTACAGTAGATTTACAAAAGATAAGAGAAAAGAATCAAAGTTTACTGCCACAGAAAAACATCAGTTCACAAAGGAAAGTTGCAAGAGGAAGAAAGGAACAAGAGGACTACAAAACAGCAGAAAACAATAGGATGGCATTAATAAGTTCTTACCTCTCAATAAGTACTCTAAGTGTAAATGGATTCAATTCTCCAATCAAAATATATAGAGTAGCTAGATGGATTTAAAAAGAAAAGATCAACTCTATGTTGCCTATGAGACTTTAAGCTTTAAGGAAACACATAGGCTCAAAGTGAAGGGATGAAAACGGCATACCATACAAATGGAAACCAAAAGAGAGCAGGAATAGCTATATTTGTATCAGACAATATAGACTTTAAGCCAAGAATGATAACAAGAGAAAAAAGAAGGCTATTACAGAACTTTGATGAAAGAAACTGAAGAAGACATAAACAAATGGAAAGATATAACTTTGGATTTATGGTTAATGAATTGGTTAAGGTTTCATGGATTGAAAGAATTAATTTTGTTAAAATAATCATATTACCCAAAGCCATCTGTAGATTCAATGCAACCTCTATCAAAATTCCAATAGCATTTTCACAGAAATAGAAAAAAAATCCTAAAACTTATATGGAACCACAGAAGATTGACTAGACAAAGCAATCCTGAGAAATAAGAACAAATCTGGAAGCTTCATACTTTCTGATTTCAAACTATACTACAAAGCTGTAGAAATCAAAACAGTGAGGTATTGGCATGAAAATAGACACATAGACAAACGGAATGAAATTGGGAGCCCAGAAATAAGCTCTTGCATATATGATCAACTAATATTTGACAAGGGAGCCAAGAACACTCAATCAGGAAAGAATAGTCTCTTTAATAAATGGTATTGGGAAAGCTTAATAAGCACGTGCAGAAGAACGAATCTTACACCACTCAAAAAATTAACTCAAAATGGACTGAAGCCTTAAAGATAAGTACTGAAATTGTAAAAACCTAGAAGAAAATATAGAGATAAAGCTCCTTGACATTGGTCTTGACAATGATGTTTTGGATATGACACCAAAAGCACAAGTAAAGAAGGCAAAAAATCAACAATTGGGACTACATCAAACTAAAAAGCTTCTGCACAGCAAAAGGAAAAATCAACAAAATGAAGAGGCACCTATCAAGTGGGAGAAAATACTTTCAAATCACATATCAGATAAGGGGCTAGTACCCCAAAACATATTTTAAAAACGCATACAATATAATATAAAAAACCCCAAACAATCCCATTAAAAATGGGCAGAGGAACTGACATACAAATGGCCAACAGATACATGAAAAAGTACTTTACATCACTAATTATCAGGTAAATGCAAATCAAGACCACATGCATACCAGAATGGTTATCATCAGAAGGACAAGAGATAGCAAGTACTGGGGAAGCTCTGGAGAAAAGGGAACCCTGTGCACTGTTGGTGGGAATGTAAATTGGTGTAGCCACTATGTAAACAGTACGGAGGTTCCTCCAAAAATTAAAAGTAGAACTGTCATATGAATCAGGAATCCCATTCTGGTTATATAGCCAAAGCAAATGAAAACAGGATCTCAAAGAGATACCTGCACTCCATGTTCATTGCTAGATTAATCACAATAGCCAAAATATGGGGGAAAAAATGAATGGATAAAGAAAATGTGGCATATCTTTACAATGGAATTTCAGTCAGCCACAAGAAAGAAGTAAATCCTGCCATTTGTGACAACATGGATAGACCCTGTAGGCATTATGCTAAGTGAAATAAGTCAGACAGAGGAAGACAAATACTGTATGATCTTTTTGATGTGTGGAATCTTAAAAAGCTGAATCATAGAAACAGAGAGTTGGATGGTAGTTACTAGAGGCTGGGGAGGCCTAGGTGGGGGAAATGCGGAGATATCAAAGGGTACAAACTTCTAGTTTATTGTACCAGATAAATAAATTCTGAGGATCTAATATACAGTATGGGGATTATAGTTAACAAGGCTGTATTATATACAGTTGACCCTTGAACAATGCAGGGGTTATGGACCCCAACTCTCCATGCAACTGAAAATCCACATATAGCTTTACAGTCAGCCCTTGTATCTGCTGATCTGCATCCACAGATTCAACCATCCTCAGATGGTGTCATACTGTAGCATGTAATTATTGAAAAAGATCCGCATATAAGTGGACTTGTGCAGTTCAAGCCCATGTTGTTCAAGGGTCAACTGTACTTGAAAGTCTCTAAGAAAGTAGATCTTGAATGTTTTCACCAAAAAAAAAGAAATGGTAATTATGTGACCTGATGGAGTGTTAGCTAAAGCTATGGTGGGAATCATTTAATGATATATGTGTATCAAATCTACACATTGTACATTTTATACTTACAAAATCTTATATGTCAATACTCGCTCATAAAGCTGGACAAATCTTATTTTTAAGACTGTATTTTTGAAAGTAGCTCAGGTTTCTACCAATAATTAAAAGTCTTCATTTTCAGATTATTTAATTTGGTTATTTTGAATAATATTTCTTACCAATTTCACTTCTATATAAGTTCTATAAAATACATTTACATTAAAATTTTAGATTTTTACTTGATATTTTAAAATATCATTATATGTTTTATTTTTGAAATGTATTAACTATTCAATTTCACTAATTAAAAAATTATCATACAGTATGTAAACAATTCCAACTATGTCATTTGCTCCTCAGTTTTCCTTAGTTCACTCTGTTATTTCAGACCTTATGCCTTGCAACTACTATTTTCTCTGCTTTGAGGGCAGTCCTTCCCTGCCACCATGTAAAAAATCGTATTTGCCTTCAACATCCAGTTTTGGTAAAATTTCTAAGAAGCATTTCTGATCCTCTCCCTGCAACCTCTACCACATATAGTCTTTTTCCTGCCCTGTTTTATTTGCTTTATTGATGACAGTAGGTTATAACACCCTGCAGCATCTCAATGGGAAGACAGTATCACAATGAGAAGTTTTGAGTTAGCATGAATGAGTTGGTGTGGTTTCAAAACTGGTGTTTTTAAAAGGTAGGAAATACTTTTTTCCCCTTGGGTTAAGGGTTTAAAATGGGTTTCATTTATTACAATGCAGAATTCTAGCCTGGGAAATGCTACTTTGATACCTTTAACAAAAGTGACCATCTACAGAATCCTACATTACCACAACCTCCCACTGGTTGCCTCTATTCCCACAAACTGGGTGCAAGAAATGACAAAGTGTGTTTGGTCTTAAGCAGCAGCAGAATGCTATCTGTGTTTTGATCCTGCCTGCTTCACATGACGCTGTAATTTACCTGTGGATTTATCTATAATCTCCTCCAGGCTGTGGGCTTTTTGAGGACAAGGACTTGTTAACCAACACCTCGATTCACTTCTATAATCCCAGGGTCTACCACATTGCCAGGTGCATGGTAAACACATAGCAAATACGAACATACACGCATATTCATTCCACATCTGGCACCTTACCTGCTCCTGAGGGCGGATAACCACTGTATTAAAATCAGGCCACCTGTCCACCAGGGCCTGTAGCTTGAAAGGGTTTCCCTGGTTCATGTGGAAGGTGGTCCCATAAACCTGCAGTATCCGGACAAAGTGAGAGGGTCAGCTTATTAGGAAGGGATGGCAAAGTGCCTCGTTTGATCAGGACAAGGTTTATTTCTATGAAATAATGAAAGTTTTTGATTGGAAGGCACCTAATAAGAATTTCTGCAGACCGTTTTTTAGGTTCTAATTTTTGCCCCAATAAATATATCTTTAAAAAATACTTATATAGGGCTTCCCTGGTGGCGCAGTGGTTGAGGGTCCGCCTGCCGATGCAGGGGACACGGGTTCGTTCCCCGGTCCGGGAGGATCCAGCATGCCGCGGAGCAGCTGGGCCCGTAAGCCATGGCCGCTGAGCCTGTGCGTCCGGAGCCTGTGCTCCGCAATGGGAGAGGCCACAACAGTGAGAAGCCCGCGTACCGGAAAAAAAAAAAAAAATCAGACCAATGAAACTTATGAATAAAGAGTTATGAACTCTTTATTATGAACTCTCCCATTGTACAATTTAATAAAATCTTTAATAAATTTCCTTCTATTCATGTACACACACAACAAACTTCACAAAAAATGAAAAATATCAGATACACTCCACTCCAGGTGTTTCCAACTTTTCAGTGTAAACAATGACCCTTCAAAGAATATCTTTTTGCAGAAATCTTTGCATATGTACCTGATATTTGCTTAGGGAAGGTTTTTAGAAGGGAGATTGCTGGGCCTAAATTTATCTACAGGTTTAAGGCTTTTTAACATATATTTTAAAATTATCCTCTGGTAAGGGTAAATATTTCCTACCAATAAGTGAAGGCTATAGTAATTAAAGGTCAGGGACAATTGTCTCTTTGGTCCTTTTATAGCAAATAAAAATAAAGCCAGATAGTCTACCCATAGAAGAATGCTTACCTTTCTCTTCCCCAGAGTAAAAGGATGGTTTACAAACGGTTAAGATTGAGGAAGGTGAATAGATTCAACTCACCCCAAATTATGCCAGGTCTTTCAAAGCATTAGCCTCACATAAGATGCATCCACAACTCACCCCACTGTAAATTTATGGTCTGATCTGTAATAACAGTGGCTAATATTTGCATAGCTTCTCTGTGTGCAAGGCACAGTTCCACCTGTTCAACATAAAGTCTTCTCATCCTGACAATAACCCCAAGAGGTTAGAGCTCTCATTACTCCCTTCTTTTTTTTTTTTTGGCTACGTGGCTTGTGGGATCTTAGTTCCCCCACCAGGGATCGAACCCAGGCCCTGGGCAGTGAAAGCACCAAGTCCTAACCGTGGGTCACCAGGGAAGTCCCTCATTACTCCCTTTTTGTATGAGAAAACGAAAGCATGTAAAAGTTAAGTGATGTGGTGTCGACATATAGCTTGATGGTGGAAGAGGCAGGCACAGACCCAGGCAGGCTGGATGCTGAGTCTGCCCTTTTAGCCACAGAACCAATGCGATGTCACTGTCATCAACCTAACTCCCATGGTAGGATTAGGGTGCACGTTCTTGACAAAACTAATAATAGAAATCGAAATATGTAACTTTATCGACCAATGTCCAAGGCATTATGCCCAGTGGATGAGCATAATGGTTAGTACTTGGCTTCAAGGGTTAACCTGCCTGGAATAAAACCCTGGCTACTTACAGTGTGAACTTGGTAAAGTGCAGAGACCCAGTGTCTCTGTGCCGGTAGAATACCACAACCAGGGTTTTGACATTGATACGGTCAAGATGTGGAACAGTTTCATCATCACGAGGATCACTCGTATTGCTCTTTAGAGTCACAGCCATTACCCTCCACTGCTCACGTCCTCCTTCACCTCCAGCAGCCATCAATCTCTTCTCCATTTCTATAATTTTGTTATTTCAAGAATTTTATATAAATGGACTCATGTAGCATGTAACCCTTTGGGATTGGCTTTTTTTTTTAACTCAGCATAATTTTCTGGAGCTTCGTCCAGATTGTTGCAAGTATCAATAGGTCATTTCTTCTTTGTCACTTAGTAGCATCCCATAGTATGGATGTACCACCGTTCATTTAGCCATTCGCCTATGGAAGGACATCTGAGTTGTTTTCAGCTTTTGACTATTATGGATAAGGTTGTTATAGACATTCACGTACATAGTTTTGTGTGAAAATAAACTTGTATTTGTCTGGGGCAAATGCGCAGGATTGTAATTGCTGGTTGTGTGCTGGTTGCAAGATTAGTTAGAAACTTACAGATTGCTTTTCAAGAGTGGCTGTACCGTCTCACATTCCCACCAACAATACATGAGAGATCCAGTTTCTCCTCATTCTTAACAGCATCTGAAGTGGAGGGCCTATTTTGCTCAGAGCACGCAGGTAGGCTCAGGTGAGTTGAAATTGGGTAAATGGATTATATTTCTGGCCTCAACAGTAACCAGTTGGGCAAGTTATTTAAGTTTCCTTGGTCAGATGCATCATCTACAACATAAGGAGAAGAGTGACACCCTCCTCATGTGGGGGTTTTGAAGTTTATATGAGTTCACAGATAAAGCCCAGTGGCTGGGATGAGGTAAGGGCTATAAGTGCTTTCTATTGCCACTAATGAACTGCACTGGCGTTGTTCTGAACTTGAGGTCCCCATTGGTGCTGGTGCTGGGCAGTGGTTGCATGTGACTTAAGATTCTATCTTTAGGTGTAAAAGGAGCTTTTAAAAAGCAGTTTAGGGACTTCCCTGGCGGTCCAGTGGTTAGGACTCCACGCTTTCACCGCCAAGGGCTTGAGTTCAATCCTGGGTCGGGGAACTAAGATTCCACAACATGCATGGCCAAAAAATAAACAATGAAAGAAAAGCATTTTACTCGTTTCATCAATCCTCTGAATGTTAAAAATGAAAATATAAATAAAATGTGCATAAATCCAGCCACTTTGTAACAAATATTGCTGCAATAAAATAATGAAAAGTATATAATTATTTCTAGGTCCCCTCCATGGATAGTGAACAATCTTTTGGATTTCAAAGAAATAGGAGTTGACCTATTAAATGTTCCAAGAAGGTACATGGTGGTTAACCTTGCCTTGGGCACAAATGTTTAAAAATTAGTATGTACTTAGATCAACCTTTTAAAGAGAAGTCAAGGAAATGTTTTTGAGTCTGCAGAGAGCGGTTTTTTTTGCCACTTAAAAGTATCAGACAAGTCATATTACTGAGACCTGTTTCCTCTGCTGGGACGTGAGTATAATAGACCTCCCTTGCCAAGAGGTGCTGTGAACTATGTGAGATGCAGCATGAGTGAGTTCCTGCCACAGAATGGGTGCTCAGTAAAAGCTCATTCTCTTTCTCACCTCTATTACAAGAAGACGTAACCGTTTGGTTCCCTAAGAATGTCCCATGCTCACCTTTAAGGACTCAGGGAGGCTCTTCCTTAAGTATTTTTCTAGCATCTGCAGCATCTGTGGACCCTGTAAGTGGAGCATCTTGGCAGGTACCTTAGCCTAGAGAGAAGACCAAGAAACAGCCAGGAATGAGAAGATACTGAACCAATAGAAATAGATTGGCACATATTTACCTGAACCTTAGAAGATAAGAGGTGAGATAAATTTGCCTAGAAAACTGCTTTGGGAGAGGGGGAGAAAGTATAGTCACCATAGATTTCTAGCCTTACTATGAAGGACAGGAGTTTAGAAGGGCATCATAAGAGTCCTGAAGGGGCCACCTCATAGAAGACACAAAGAAACAAGCACTGAAGATTCTATCCTAATATCTACGTCCAAGCCCTTCTTCAGTGCCTTTTATTGGTGTCACTGTCATTGAAGTCCTCACCAACTCCAAGGAAGGATGAGACGGGCAGAAAGCACAGGGTTCTCTTTCTGATAATGTTCGCTTCACTTTCTTATACTACCCTGAATTTCAGTCATTAAAGACACATATATTTTAACAAACATATTCGTTTTTTTTAAATTGAAGTCTAGTTGATTTACAATGTTGTGTTAATTTCTGCTGTACAGCAAAGTGA